>NC_061804.1:38554974-38918724 GCF_021462225.1 Girardinichthys multiradiatus | reverse complement strand
CCTCAAAGTCAGCAAAGAGACGTGTTTGTAAGTTTTAAGTGCTTGTGCATTATGGCAGACAAGGCAAAGCAATAGATGATCTAGTTGCTGAGGGACAATTTATATGGAGAAACTTCAAAGTATAGTGACAGTTCCAGCTGTCTCTGCTGAGGTGGATAAACAAGCACAAGGTTTGACATCTGGACATGTATAACAACATCATAACATTTTTTGGTGATCTAATAAAACCTTATATATTTTTTTATAATGAGTCCAGTTCTTTAATTACAAAACAAATTTTCATTGTGTCATAGATTAAGCATGACATAAATGCAATATGCATTTAAAAAAATACTTCCATTAATAAATAGTTAAAGCAATAAGAAATTTCCTTAATTTGAGTTAAGTGTTTTTTTTATATCTCCTAATAGCTTCATCCTCTTCCTGGGGTTGTTTATATAGTGCAGTACGCTGCACTGCTAGTTCAATGTTGGTCTGTATATTGCTGAAAATTACCCAACTGAGATGTTTTCAATATTGTTGCTGACTTGTCTTCCATAATTTCCAAGTGTCTAAAACTCAAAACAAATGTGCTTATTTTATGCCTTTATTGAGCTGAACACCCGAAAACGTTCACTGATTACCATTCTAACTGTAGTGCCTGCAATCCCCCAAAAGGGGGCGTGGATGTTGTGTAAGGGCCAAGTACCCAGATGTGTTGTGGTGTGTATGCCAGTTTTGATCTATGATGGTTCTAATGCCAAAACATAAAAAAACACACATTGGAAGAATTCCTTTTTTTGTGTTTTCACAAAAGCAATCAAGGCACCATCCTCCTTTAGAGAATCTTTGTTCATTGTTGAATTATCCATTCCATGTTTGATCAATCTGTGTATTTTTAAAAAACTGTGAAAAAGACCTTCAGTTTAGTGCAGACAGGGAGCTCTAAAGCTAATGCCAACTTTAGCCTTGTTAGCGGCTAACAGTTAGCCAGTCACAACATTATTACAGTGTTTATAAATGATTTGTATCTTGTCACTGTTTCCTTTTCTATCAAGCATCCAGAATACAGCCACACACTCCTTAGAAATGCTTTAACAGATGAAGTCATAGAGTGACAGCAGATGAATAGTGCTTTGCAAGACAGACTTGATAAAAAATATTCTAGCCTTCTAATATCTTGGTCCCATCGTGACAGGTGCAGAAAATGGATGGATGGATGGCAGTCTAAGGGTCTTTTCACTGAAGTGTGCAATATAGGGCTGCAACAATTCTTCGAAGGGCTCCAACAATATGATTCAAATAAATCCTTCATTCAGTTCCTGTAGAAAATCCAACCTTCTGTAGGGCCAGGTTGGCTGGAATTGCTTTTATTTCCCTTAATAAATGAAGTCAGAGCAGAAAGAATGCTAAAAGGTAAAGACACAAACCTGTAGTTGAATACAAATGTCTCATGATCATAATTCTTTGCCTACTTTTAATTAAATACTTTTTTTTCAACATTTTTTTGTGATCCTTTTTTTAAACCCTGTAAATTTCTGTTTACACTAACTGTGAAACAAGGCACTTCAAAACACAGTCTGAATAGAAACTAAAACAAAAAAGATTTTGGTCTTTACACACCTCATAATGTAACTGTGTTTTCTTTCTCAGCCTGAGTAAAAAGTGTGGCCTCAGCTCGAGAGGTGTGACGCTATTGTTCATAACCCGGGGTGCTGCTAAAACTGCCAGCCCTTCTGGTATCTGCACTGCTAACGGCAAGCTGTTAAAGCGTTTACACCGCTTAAAGTGCCGGCACACGTTCCTACCATGCAAATGAAGTGATAGCAGCTCCAGTGCTAAGTGAGCGTCAGCCTCTCCATGGTGAAAGAGCTGTTTGGTGTAGGCTGGTGAGACAACAGGAAAAAAAGGCAGATGACTGCATTTCAGAGCCAGGGAGGATGAGATGTCTACTTTAAAAGCTAAGACCATGCACAGGAAGGGAAAATGATACTAAATGGAGGATGAGGCACTGAAGAGCACTGAGATACATGAGGTGGTTTTTTGCACTTGTGAGTGGGTGGGTGTTAGGTCCATTATCAAATGAAGGTAATGCTATTTGATGGTAGCGGGCAAAAAAAGTGTGGGTGTGAAAGCATCTTGAAAGACACTGAAATGTAACGCCACACTTAGTGTTGAGCTGATTTTAGTCTGCATCAACTCATTTCAGTGGGCGAGTTCAGGAACAGTTACTGGGTTCAGGAGGAGCACAGGTTAGAAAGGATGATGACAACAATGGGGAAAATTGATAATGTGTTGTACAGAGACTATATGTATGAAGTTAGCCCAATAAATGTGGTTGTCGTGTGTTATACTGCAATTTGTGTCAATATTTCCCATCTTAGATCATATCACTTTAAATTATGAGTACATTTTTCTCTGATTTGTTCATGTTTCTTAAGGCTCTTTTTTACGTTATGTCATTTTACAACCACAAACCTTAATGTATGTTATTTTGGGATTTTAAGTCATAGGCCAACATTTTTTACATATATGAATCTAAAAAGCCTGACACTCATTTATATTCAGCCCCCCTTTATTTGCATACTCTAAATAAAACTTATTGGAATCAACTGCTGCCTTCAGAAGTCGCCTAACTGGGAGGTAGAGTCCACCTTGGTGTAGTTTATTCTCAGTACAAATCCATCTGTTCTGTTTCTGCCATTAGTGGTTTGTTAGAGAACATTAGAAAAAAAAAAAAAAAAAAGTATGAAGATCAAGAAACACAGCACACAGGTCAGGGAGAAAGTTGTGGAGAAGTCTAAAGCATGGTTAGGTTAGAAAACAACATCCTACGCTTTGAACACCTCATGAAGCTCTGCTCAATCCATCCCTCTGAAAACCCCCAAATTATCAAGTTCAATTTGCAGTTTGCCACAAGCCATGTAAGGGCCATAGTATGGAGGTTTTGGCATACTTTAAAAAGGCTACATATGATGGAAAAGTAACAGTACACACTGAAAAATGGTGGTGGCAGTATCATTCTGTGGGCATGCTTTTTGTTTCCCAGCAGGGGCATAGAAGCTGGTCAGAAATGATAGAAACATGGATATGGCAATAGTTAAGGCCAGAATTATTCATATCCCTGGCAGATTTAGGTTTAAAGTTATCTTTCACATTTACCAAGATGTGTCTTCTGGCTGAAAGTCATATTGATGTGTTAGAGTCCTGACTTGAATCTGATAGAGAATCTGTGTAGGGAGGTAAAGATTAGGTGAATGGCAAGGAGATGTTTTAGCCTCAAATACTTTTACTTCCATCATTATTTACACCCACTTACTTGTCTTGGCAGGGTCCCGGGGTGGGCTGCTGCCAGTTTTGTTAAAATGTAAACAAAAAACAGATTTTTATTTGTTTTATTTGTTTTTTTTTAATGACCGATATGTCATTTCCTACCAGAAAAAAACACTTCTTGGTTGAAAGAAAATCATTTAAATCTAAACCTGACATAATTTTGGGCTCATCTGCAAATACTGGGGGAAAAACCTCTTAAATGCTGGAAAATGTTTGGGAATGGCATTGAGGTTCACCTTTCTGCAGGATAGTTGGAAGGTGATGATTAGATGGGTCCAGTTAAAAGTTAAAATTAATATTTACAGAGATCAAATCTGACTGAATATGAGTTATTTTACTGAATGGGCAAAAATGCCAGTTTCTAGATGTCCAAAGCTTATAGAGACAATGTATAGACTTGGGAATGCTGAAAACAAATGCACACCGCACTTTACAGATTCTTATTTATAACAAAATGTAAAAAAAACCTTTGTCCTTTTCCTTCCAGTTCTTAACTAAGCTCCACTGTGTGTTGTTCATCACATCCCAATGAAAGATGTAAAGTTTGTGGTTGTAACAAAATGTGCAAAACGGTTCAATAAGTGTGAATACTTGTTCATTAATATCTGTATGTCCCTGTGTAGAAGGGATGAAGGCTGCCGTCGCTGATGGCGGGAAGCCTAAGCCAGGGCCTTCACTCAAATGCTCCTCATTATCAGCTCATAATGGCTGGCAACATTGTCATACCACCTTGGCTTGGTCTCATCAGCAGCTGGCAGCAAGGTTGGAAGATGGAGTGGACGTTGGCGTCACTCCACCTTCACTCAAGTACGGCATGGGAGAGAGGAAGGAAGACAAGACCGACAAGAAGCCAGAGATAGGTGGCACGAGAGAGAAAAATCCTCATCTCTGTAGATTTAATTAAAACTGAGGTGAACAGATGGGGAAGACGGAGTTAAGTCCAACAGGAGACAGCTCATCTGTTTGGGCTTTCACATTTCTCTTACCATCTCTACCCCTCACCTTCCCTTTTTTAAGATAAATTCTTGGCATTCAAACAGTCCCAATTCAAAGCTTCTAGGCTGGAACTGTGACAGAAAAACAAAAAGAGGTAGTTACTAAGCTCTCAAAGGAACGTGGGCCTTTCGTTTGCTGTGGATTATTCTGGGCGGGGCTGCTGTTGGCTAACCGTGCACTGGGACGGGGATGTTGTGCTGAAGAGTGGCTAAGCTCTTATTAAAAGGTAATCCAGGCAATCCCTGTGTAAAATAACAGAGCTATTTGTTTAAAATAGAGAAGAGCAAAGCAAAGATCCAGGCAGACAGAGGGGAAGGTCACACAGTATAGGGTTTTAGATCAGAGAAACAGATCAAGCCTGCCTGTGGCTCTTTTTCCCTCCTCTCTCCCAGAAGACGTCGCTTTTCATTCAAATGTAATCATCACTGTGCAGTAATATGACCTTCATGGCTGCATGGTAAAAAGAGTGAAAGCAAAGCATCCAGCTCCTTCAGTCCCTGTGGCCATTTCAGAGTGTACAAAGGGATCATAGGCACAAGTGAAAACCACCAAATGAATTCAAAGCAGCGCAGAATAAAAAAAAGCTTTTTTGCTTTGTGAAGACATGTAAATGGGCCTGGAGCACATATGTGGTAAATACTGCAACAATCTCTGGTATTTTTACAGTCTGTTTGATAAACTGTATCTTTGATTGACATTTGCAGCCACAGCATTATCATAATCTCCTAGCAACCGCAGCAGGAATCACATAAACATAAGTCATAAGAAAAAAAGTCCTCACATTCGCCCTGTGCAACAATGCCACTGGTTTAGCATTTTCTTCTGAAAAATGTCTGCCTTAGCTCAATTCCCCGCTACATTAATCTCATTATCCTTTGAACCTTTTCACTGTTAATGCCAAATGCAATTTGTATTCCAAGGCCAGGCAAAAAGCCCTAAACTGATTATCCCAATTTGAACCGTGGCAGTCCTAGATATTGTTGAGCCTGAAAGGGCCATCTAGCTGGTGAATGGGCTTCTCATATGCCTTCTGAGTTTCATGACACAATGTTGCGTCTGCTTTGCAAGGGATAAATTAAGCGTGTGAAAGTCTAAGCAAAGCCCTCATTTTCCAGTTAATCAAATCTTCCCCTAATCAAATTAGCGCACATAATTCCTCTGGATGCGTGGTACAAAAACAGCATTATCCCCCCACTCTGGAGCTGAAAGGCAGGGAATCAGCGTGGTGCCTCTCTCTCCTCTGCATGAGCGGACCTCAATAGGAGAGGAGGGCTGGGGTGAGAGGGGGTAGGGGGGAGGCCAGGGGTAATAGGGGAGTGTTACGGCTCTTCCCAGTGGCCTAACAGAGAAAGGCGAGGCCGGGGTAAACTTTGGCAGCGTTTAAGTTCCCAGCTCATTAAAAAGCCTGGCTCAGTGGCCACCTCCAGGGAGCACCGAAGCGTTGGCTAATGAGGTACTTGTTTAATTTTCTTTCAAAGGACTGGACATCTGTGACACCCCCCATCCCTATACACCACTTCTCCCTCCCATTCTCCCCTCAACCCAAACCCAAAGGCCCATGCCTCATCTTTTCTCTTGAAACCCCACACAAAGCCCATCCATCAATAGACTGCAGGGTTCTCTCTGGTTTGATGAAGTGTCTCTCTCTGAATAAGGCAGATAATACATTTGGAGGAGTGCAGAACAATCGCCATTAACTCTGATCTCGCCCTCTCAACAGTCAAAGCCCATCATGGAAACTCAATAGTGGTCAAGCTAAATGGATAAATGTTCACAGTCCACCGTAACGTTCTAATTGATTTCCCTTCATGAGATAATCCACTCTCCTCCATGGAGGTCCTCGTCGCTCCCCATCACCCCTGCTGCCCCTCGGTGGGGATGCTGCAGATATCTCTGGGCATTGGGGGGTAGAAAAGAAATAACTGAATAGCTGTGCATTCATCTATTTGAAGAGTGTCAGGTTCATCTCCCCCATTTTGATGCGGTGGAGAGGGTAGAGGCTATTTTCTGTGACCTGCCAACCAACGCTGACTGTTATGTGAGGCTCCACTCTCATATCTAAGTCCTGCAGCGGGCTCATGAGACATTAAAAGGCACCTTGCTCTCTGTGGGTTAGCGTAATTGGAATTCAAAGCAGCCAGTGCGGCGTCTCTCTTCATTGGTCACTTCCACTTATTTCATAATGTGTCTCGATTCTTTCATTATGAGAGCTGTCTGACTCATATTTGCACCTTGATGCCCTCGTAATGTCTAAGAGCGTGGGAAGAATACCAATGTGCTCTTTCTGCTGCTTGGATCTCTCACCTGTCCTCATCTGCAGCCCTTCCATGCAATCTGCAGCTAACAAGGTAGAAAGGATGAAGTAGTTATGCAGGAATCGAGAAGGGGTTAGGCGCACAAGGAAGCATGCGTGTCAGAAATATAAGGCCAGTAAAAGGGGCTCATGAAAACATTTGTCAATTTCCACAGTGTAAACAGGTTGTAACAATGTGTGCAGGGGTTAGTGGGTCAAACCCATGGACCACGCATCAGCTGGAGCGTGGTTATTGTTCCGCTCATCCTGTCAAAGCAGGGGCAGGGGGGTGTGAGCTTCAGCGTGTGCGACAGAGAGAAGATGTGAGGAAGAGGGACAAAAGTCTTTCAGGGTGAAAACACTGCGCTATTATTAGTATGACACCAAAAAACACCATCTCGGCGGTTTAATGAGCCTTAGCCACCGTGTTAAAAAGAGCCTCAAGTTCATTTCTTGAAACAATATGCTTATAAAAGATGATCCGGTTGTAAACCAAAATCACTGAACAATAATAGAGCACAAGGAATGTGTAAAATCTGAAATGTGGCAACCTGTAGCTTTTATACACATTAGTCAGAAGGAAACAACTGCTGAGCAACTTTGTTTTTAGGATATGGAAGCATGAGTGATGAAATTATAATCTTTACTCAAATGTTACAAAACTAGTAATGTGTAATGGTCTGCCTTAATGGTGACCTATGGCTTGGCCCTGGATTTCTCCACGTTGGTTTGTTCAGTGTGCTGGTTGGCCTGAGGCAGTGCAGAGCTGCAGCAGACAAACTGGGCTGAGATGCTGATCATGGGGTTGGAGGTCAGCGAGAAGTGATAGCATGAGGGCAAAGGTGTGGGGTTTATGTCATCCACCTCCTGCCTTCAGGCTTTTATCAGGCGGGTGGGTTCAACAGGGGTCAGACAGCTTGGTAAGGTGATTTCAGGCATCAATCGCACTGAGTGGTTAACTGAATAAGCTCGTTCACACAAAACACAGTGGATAGAAAGTGATGAATTTTAAATAGTGCATGTGTGCTTGCAGTAATAGGCAGATTTCATCCATAGTGCCTCAAAACACATTTTACAGTTTTCGTCTGTTTTTGTTTTTTGTCACACCTAAAAATTTTAGATCATTAAACAGATGTTCATGTCAGATAAAGGTAACCAGAGTAAATACAAAAAGTGGCTTTTAAATTATTATTTCAGTTATCAGGGGAAAAAGACTTTCCAAACCAACCAGCAGCTTTATAAAAAAGTAATTGTCCTCTTGTTAAATCCTGAATTAATTGTGGTTAACCACATTTTTTAAAAGCTAAGTTGAATTCCACTAAACATTACATTAACGTTACATTAACGCTCAACTTGGACTCCCGCTTTACCTGCACTGCCATACTTGCACATAGATCATCTGCACTGTTGTACTGCTCTCGCACCCGATACTGCTCTATATTTACTCTCACTCACTTAAAACTGTGCACATATATTTATATTATATTGTAGATATGTTTATACTGTTTAATTTGTATTGTATTGCACCGACTACGCCAAAACAAATTCCTTGTATGTCCAAAAACGTACTTGGCAATAAAGCTTTTCTGATTCGGATTCTGATGTCCAGGCCTGTTTACCAATAGACCTGGAGAATCAAGAAATACCTTAAACAGAACCTGTCTGACAACATGAAGTAAGCAAAAAGACATAAAGAAATTGAAAACCAGCTGAGAAATAAAGTCACTGACATCTATCAGTTAGAACAGAGTTTCTAAGGCGTTAAGACTTAGACAGTGAAAAAGCACTTAGAGTCGTTATACACTAATGGAGAAAACTTAGAAAAGTGGTGAACCTTGCCAGGAGTGGCCATTCAAAGTTACCCCAACAGACTGGGCAAAAATGGCATCCAGGTTCTGAATCCAAAACCACTACTGACTGAAAAGAACTAAATGAGAACACAAAGGCCAGTCTCACACTTGTCAGAAAAAGTCTACAGGTCCTTCTCAAAAAATTAGCATATTGTGATGAAGTTCATTATTTTCCATAATGTAATGATGAAAATTTAACATTCATATATTTTAGATTCATTGCACACTAACTGAAATATTTCAGGTCTTTCATTGTCTTAATACGGATGATTTTGGCATACAGCTCATGAAAACCCAAAATTCCTATCTCACAAAATTAGCATATCATTAAAAGGGTCTCTAAACGAGCTATGAACCTAATCATCTGAATCAACGAGTTAACTCTAAACACCTGCAAAAGATTCCTGAGGCCTTTAAAACTCCCAGCCTGGTTCATCACTCCAAACCCCAATCATGGGTAAGACTGCCGACCTGACTGCTGTCCAGAAGGCCACTATTGACACCCTCAAGCAAGAGGGTAAGACACAGAAAGAAATTTCTGAACGAATAGGCTGTTCCCAGAGTGCTGTATCAAGGCACCTCAGTGGGAAGTCTGTGGGAAGGAAAAAGTGTGGCAGAAAACGCTGCACAATGAGAAGAGGTGACCGGACCCTGAGGAAGATTGTGGAGAAGGGCCGATTCCAGACCTTCGGGGACCTGCGGAAGCAGTGGACTGAGTCTGGAGTAGAAACATCCAGAGCCACCGTGCACAGGCGTGTGCAGGAAATGGGCTACAGGTGCCGCATTCCCCAGTCCTGGGCTACAGAGAAGCAGCACTGGACTGTTGCTCAGTGGTCCAAAGTACTTTTTTCAGATGAAAGCAAATTCTGCATGTCATTCGGAAATCAAGGTGCCAGAGTCTGGAGGAAGACTGGGGAGAAGGAAATGCCAAAATGCCAGAAGTCCAGTGTCAAGTACCCACAGTCAGTGATGGTCTGGGGTGCCGTGTCAGCTGCTGGTGTTGGTCCACTGTGTTTTATCAAGGGCAGGGTCAATGCAGCTAGCTATCAGGAGATTTTGGAGCACTTCATGCTTCCATCTGTTGAAAAGCTTCATGGAGATGAAGATTTCATTTTTCAGCACGACCTGGCACCTGCTCACAGTGCCAAAACCACTGGTAAATGGTTTACTGACCATGGTATCACTGTGCTCAATTGGCCTGCCAACTCCCCTGACCTGAACCCCATAGAGAATCTGTGGGATATTGTGAAGAGAACATTGAGAGACTCAAGACCCAACACTCTGGATAAGTTAAAGGCCGCTATCGAAGCATCCTGGGCCTCCATAAGACCTCAGTGCCACAGGCTGATTGCCTCCATGCCACGCCGCATTGAAGCAGTCATTTCTGCAAAAGGATTCCCGACCAAGTATTGAGTGCATAACTGTACATGATTATTTGAAGGTTGACGTTTTTTTGTATTAAAAACACTTTTCTTTTATTGGTCGGATGAAATATGCTAATTTTGTGAGATAGGAATTTTGGGTTTTCATGAGCTGTATGCCAAAATCATCCATATTAAGACAATAAAAGACCTGAAATATTTCAGTTAGTGTGCAATGAATCTAAAATATATGAATGTTAAATTTTCATCATTACATTATAGAAAATAATGAACTTTATCACAATATGCTAATTTTTTGAGAAGGACCTGTAGACCAAAGAGTTTTTGGAAAATATTGGTAGACTGATGGGACAAAAGTGGAACTTTTTAATAGCTGTGCCTCCTGTGACATCTAGTGTAAAAGTAACACATAATTTCATAAAAAAAACATCAAAGTCAAACATGGAAGTGGAAGTGAAATGATGTCCACTTCCATTGCCATCAGGTGCTCAAATGCCAAACGTGGCTGAATCAAAGCAGTTCTGCAAACGCAGTGGAGTACTGGCTCATGGTAGTCATCTTGGCAGCACCAACTTTACTGAGGGGGGAATAACTTTTTCACATAGGGCCGGGGTGGTTTGGTTAGCTTTTTATTCTGTATAAAAAAAATTGAAAAACTGCATTTGGTATTTACTCTTTTGGGTAATAATACTCATCAAACAAATCTTAATAAGAGTGATGAGTGATAAAAATAAAAACAGAAAAAAATCTTTAAGGAGACAGATGCTTTTTTACAGCGCGGGATAATAATAATCAAGTAGAAGCTCTCTGTGGCCATCCCATCTACAATTTTCTGTCACAGTGAAACTTCATTTCCTAAGCAAATAAACTCTGAAAACATGATAACATGTAGATAAAAGGCTGTAGAGAAGCAACTGGGAGACACTTGTCGATCGTGTTTTAGGGAACTGGAAAATGTTCTTGCTAAAATAACGGGCTGTCAAAGTAGAAACCCATCAGTACAGTTGTTGAAAGGTCAGTATTCCAGGCGGCAGCCTACAGTATATCTCTGTGTGAGCGGAGCATGTTAGCCCACAACCATGGTTGATCAGGGCATTGCCTTCAGCTAAACTGCTGGCTGAAGCCACCCGTGGTGGTGGGAGGATATCAGTTTGTTTCTTTTTGAGGCTTGAGGGGTGATAAAACTGCCTCCTGGAAACCTGCCAACGCTTCCACTGACTCATCAACAAGAGCCCAGAAGGACACCTCCAGATACACAGAAAGTACATCCTTTAATGCCTCTGATGTACCTAGGAGTTGGGTTAGGCCTTGATAGGTTGATCTACAGTGCTTTTTTTTGATGCAGCCTCTTTTTTCTGTCTCCTGTAGGCATGGTGTTGGCAATGATGCATGACACAGCCTGAGGCAGAGACACGTGGGTCCAGCAGTGAGTCGTAAGCCCTATGAATCCATGTCTGTATTTGAACAGAGTTTTATTGGAGTGGACAGGACAGCAAAGCCTTGTTACAAAATAACTGGAAAAACACTGATGTTGCATGAAAATAAAACATGGTCAAAAGCCAAACTAACCACTTGTCCAGAGATGTATAATGTGGTTAAAAGCTGGCAAGGTAAGGATCAAAAGCCACAGAGCTGAGTTTCATAAAATATGTCCTCAATTATGTCAAACCAAGGCCAGTAATCAACCAACCTCAAACACGTCATTTCAGATTTGTCTTTATTAATACTGAGTGACAGGCAGAACAATCAAATTACGATCCTCTCAGAAAAGCCGCGAGTATAATTATGCACTAAATAGAAACAAATCAACACACACAGGGCAGTCATCAAGTAATGATCACATAGTTTCTGAAGAGAGCAGGAAGAAGAAGACTGAAAGAAAGAGTGGTATATGTTACTGTTCCTTTAAAGTACTTTAATCAACAAACCTCTTATCGAAAGAAAAAACTAATTCTGTAATGTGAAAGAATACAAGGCTGTGTCTGACGTGGCTTGAATGTGATATTTCTGGAGCCAATTACTTCCAAGTTTGCTAATAAATTCTGTTTATGACTATTATTTGCTGTGTGGCAGGGTAATATGGAAATAAAGAGAAACTTATTTGCAAGACAGGTAGAGAAGCAGGGAGGAATTGGCTAGTAACTGGAATTGGGCGATTTTTATCTTAATTGCCCCAGGCAGGTAACCGGTCAGTCCAATATTTTACCTGTCAGTGAACACACCATATCAAAGCACTAAAGCATTGAGCTGACAACAATGCTCTTTGGTGTGTATGGTGTTCTTGGGAGAAGTCAAGAAGACTTGCAAACATATGAGAAGTTACTGAAAGCAAACTTCCTGTTATCTACGACACGTCATGATGTCTGTTATTTACTGAGGAAAATAAAGCTGCTGTTAACTAATGCAGGCAAAGGTAAGGATCCAACATGATCTTGGAATACATGCAAAGACTGCTGTTTTAGTAATGCTAACTGCCCTATCTGCTAATAGATGCTAAACTCTGTAATCATGTTGTCATTACTTTAATATATCAGTAAAACTTTGTCTTACAGTGACTGCTCTCTCTCATTTTCTCATGTGATGTGACGATGCCTCTACTGCTAATGTAAACATTTCATGACCACTTAAAACGCGAAGGTTGGAAAAATGTTTTGAATGCTGTTCTTACATCGTTTGATATTATCTTTCCTAAATTGAAACTAATATCGGATTATTTCAGAGTTTTGAAATGGCTCGCAATGGGCTGATAAGTCATAATATTCATAATGTTGATTATAGCACAACAATAATCCTAATGAGCAAAAGCAGTAAGGCTTACTAAAGCATGACAGCAGTTACTGGCAGAACAATTTATTAATTGTCTCATCAGAATATGTAATCCAACCCTATAGCTGAGGTTAGAGGGAATATTTTTGAAATGACAGCCCACCATAAATACCTGACAGGCTCTGAGGGTTTGAGACAGCAGGACAATTTACCATCTACACAGGGATGTGATTCCTGCTGTTTAACATGGACACCGGAAACTCAAGTTTACCACAGACATTGATGTTCATCATTTCTTCTTAAGCTTTTGTTCACTGTTTTACACACCTGTACTTACAATACATACATACAAACTAAATGTTTAGGCCAATAAGTACAGAATGTTTATGTAAAATATTAGGCTGCCGTATGAAGCTATATATACATTTAGTGTTCTCACCTACACTGAGAGGTGGCCACAGTGGGCTGTGAGGGCGGTGATGTGATGAATCTACCAGCAGGTGCAATCATTCGAAAATTCCCCTGGCAGATGTGGTTGTGTGTGCGTCTTTGATTAACTTCATTAATATACATGCTTCGCTCTGATACACAGGCAGCGGCATATGGTAAAAAGCAGGAACAGGAAAGAAGTGATTTGCTGTTTGCTCTGGAAAACAAACAAGCCAACAGGTCCTAGCAGATGGCACTGTGTGCGATGCTGGTGGGAGGCAGTGTGCTGCATCGGCGCTGCCGCCAAGCAGGAGCTCTCTTGTGGATGAAGCCCCACTATCGCCCTCGGCCTGCCGCATTGGAAAACAAATAAAGCGTCCTTCTGCTTTCCTGTTTGCTGAGCGTTTTATCCCGCGTTGATCTTACCTCATGATTTCAAAGCACAAAAAAAAAAAGAGTGTGTTTTTAGCAATTTAAAGTGCTCTAGGCTTGATGCTCTTCAAAAAGCAGCTTAAAGAAGAAATGTGTTTAATAATGGCTTGTTTGTATGCTGCTCTCATTTCCTTCTTTGCTCTCCACGTCTTCCCTCAGCATGCCTGCGAGCGTGCATTCCATTTTGCTCCCACTGAAATAGCAAACTTGGTGGCTCATTTGCATTGAGAATAGATGTTACTTATATATCAGCAAGAAATCTGAATTAACATGGTTTTACACTTCTGTTCCACAGTAACTACAGTGCAAACAACAAATAAATACAAGAAATAAGCTTTGTTAAAGAAATATGCAGGCAAATGATGAAAAGTCAACAGCACAATGATCATAGTATATTTTAGTTTACATCCGAAACATTTGAGTGCAAAGGAAGGAAGGAAAAACAGGACTATATTTACTCTGTTATAAATGTCTTTACCTCTGGATCTACTAAAGTAACCAGTACCCAGTGATTCAGTGAAGTTGACAAAAATAAGCATTATTTCCCCCAACATAAAGATCGGTTCTCTCTTTCAAAATGTTTCCTTCTTGCTTAAGCTGTCCTTCATAGATTGGCCATGTCTGTGGAAGTTTGGGGCAATGATTACAGGTAAAACCACAGCTTCAGAACCTTGAGTGTTTGAACAACCATGAAGAGAATGTGCACGTCAGTCAGTGGTGGAAAAGGGAAGAAGTTAAGTCCAGTTATGAGTCTGTTTAAGAAAAGGCTCAAACTGATTACCAAGAAGTACAGGAATGAAGAGGGAGGTGAATGTTTTAGGATTATTCATGATTGATGGGTTGTGTATATGTAAGTGTATATGTGTGTGTGTGTGTGTGTGTGTATGCTCACAAATATGTCCACCCGACTCTCCCTGTCTCCACCTCACAAGGATTTGTATTGTGGTTGGAATGTTATTTAGGCAGATATACTGGTTGGGTGTATAATTAGGTTTGAATATATATGTATGTTAATATATGTATATAACTGCTCAAAGAAATTAAAGGAACACTTTTTAGTCAGATTATTATATCAAGTCAGTCAAACTTCTGGAATAGTGATCTGGTCGGTTTAGTAGTAGAGTGGGTTATTAATCAGTGTCAGCTGTTTTGGTGGTAATAACATAACAACAGATGCACTAAAGGGGCAACAAGGAGAGGACCCCACATACAGTAATGGTTTGGCAGGTGGAGACCACAGACATTTTTCTGCTCCTCGTCATTTCTCTCCACATTCCAGAGACAGGCAGTTGCTCTAGGAGAGCTGGATGGGGCTGGAGGAGTTACTTAACCCAACAGTAGGACCGGTATCTGCTCCTTTATGTAAGAGGAACAGGACGAGTACTGCCAGAGCCCTACAATGTGATCTCTAGAAGGCCACTGGCGTAAATGTCTCTGACCAAATCATTAAAAACTTAATGAGGGTGGCCTGAGGGCCTGACGTCCTCTACTAGCCCCTGTGGTCACTGCCTGGCACCATGGAGCTCGACTGCAATTTGCCAGAGAACACCAGAAATGGCACATTCAGCACTTGCACCATGTTATTTTCACAGCTGGGAGCAGGTTCGTTCTGAACTCATGTGACAGATCTGAAGGGTTCTGGAGAAGCTGCACTGAACGTTATGCTGCCTGCAACATTGTACAGCATGATCAGTTTGGTGGTGGATCAGTGGTGGTCTGGGGAGACATATCCATGGAGGGATGCACATACCTGTACAGGATAAATGATGACATCCTGAGAAATCCTTAGACCCATTGTTAGAGCTTTCTCTGGTGCAGTGGGTGCTGGGATCCTCCTGGGGCATGATATTGTCCGGCCTCATGTGGCAAGTGTATGGAGACAGTTCCTCACAGAATATAGCGACATTGGAGAATACTAATGTTATATACTTCTCAAGAGCATTTCTTACATTTCCCACACTTTCTGCAATGGCCAGTTTATTGTGTGACACTGAGTATGAGTACGCGGTCATAAAAACGGAGCTCTGCGCGGACGTTTCCGGTGGACATTAGCTTTGAATCTGCCTCGAATATGCGAGGATGTGAATAGCCCAAAATAAAGTGAAGCATTTGGACTGGCTAAGGCAAAATCTGGAATCCAGTCTAGATGCTGTGGCACGGCCTTAAACAGAGCAATCATACTTGAAAGCCCTCTGATATAGTAGAATTAAAAAGAAGAGTTGGCCAAACTTCCTCCACAGCGATATAAGAGACTCATTGGCAGTTATCAGAAATGCTTGATGGCAGCTGTTACTGCCCAGGGTGGCAAAACCAGTTGTTGAGTTTAGGGGGCATTCACTTTCACATAGGGCACAATATTTAGATAGCTTTTTTTCCCTCGATAGATTAAATCATTATTTGAAAACCGTATTTTGTATTACTCAAGTAATCTGTTACATTTAAGAGTCACAAAAAGCAAAAACTGAATAAATGTAAAGATGGGCAAATATTTTTTCATAGCACTGTATGAACGGCTGTTTTCTCACCACTCTCCTGTTCATGCAGTTTAATCGTCTGGTTACCTTTTCTGACCTTTCCAACCAATCAGCTTGAACAAAGCACAGTCATTATTTATAATTTTATTTTAAACTAAAAGGCTCATTTCTGTCTCTGAGGTCCACTTCAAGCACAACAACATAAAAGAATGATCTCATTCTGAGGAACACACAGCAAGCCAAATGTGGTATGGTTGGGAAGAAAGCATGTATAAAAAAAGATTTCAGACGCTTTCATGTCTTCTGCATGTTCAATTTCCAAGGCTACAATTATGATGCAGCTGTGCTTGTCTGCATTCTTCATATTAGTATTTTCATTGTGAACAGTAAAGGCAGACCTTGCCCTCTATGTCATCTAAGATTCACTGTATTCTAATGAGAATGATTAGGAAAGTTGAACGGACTGATTAAAAAAGTTCAGCCTAATTAGTGAATGATAGATAGCTGCGTGTGGTCTATTCCTGATGAATTTGTTGCACCAATCAGTTGTTGACAGATGAAGATTGAGAGTAAGAGAGAGAAACAGAAGGAGAGAGGGGGAAAAAAGAGCAGGAGCCACAGAACTGGTGGTTTGGAGTCCATAATTAGGCAGCAGTTTTTCCTCTCTAACCATTTTCCCAAAAGAAAAGAAGCCTGACTACTTAATTGGAGGAATCAAATTTAGTCAAGCGCCCCATCGGCTCAAACCTACATCATTAAAGTTGCCAGCTAACAAACATCAAACACGACGCAGCATTAATGAAGCAGATGTATTAATTTCCCATTTATGAGCAGCTAAGCAACTCCATGCTGCTCCCCACTCTCCCTCCTCTTCGCTGCCTTTTCTCCCTCGCTTTCTCTGACAGCACTATTAATGATCTTTAATGCCCCACAGGCAGTAATAGGCCCCACTGGGAGAGCCGAAACATTGCGATTTGTATTGAGGATTTAGACATAACAGTGGGGGGAGAGGGAAGAAGAGTGAGATCTCGGGGACGGCTCCGTGGTGCTTGATCAGGCCCCCAGCCCCTCACCGGGGCGGCTGCCGCTCCCGCATAACAAATGACAGCCGCACGATTAAATCAAACCTTCTGTTCAAAAGGGCCAGAGCGGCTGATTGTCACTAACAATCGAGCTGCTTTTTAAACACCCCTGGGAAAAGAAATCAAAAGCAGACAGCCTGGAGAAAAACTTCAACTACAGTCTGGCTCTCAACACCTGACATTTAACACACATTGGGAGAGACAGAGCAGAGCCAAGAACAGCCAATGAGGACCGATCACTGGCAAAGCTCAGACCAAACTTATTATGCCAGTACCCACAATGCAACAGCCTGCTCTATGCTTATGATTCACATAGCAGTGGAGTTAACAACATGCATACAATAAACAGATCCCTTTTGCAGGCTCAGAACAGGATGTGAGCATTACACTTTTTCAAACTACTGAATTCATAATAAATATGAATGACATCTAACTATGAAGATTTCTGTCTGATACGAGCCTTGTGTCAAAATATTGTGCATAATATCCCTGCAGGGTAAACAAGAGCAAACATCATCCAGATGTCAGACACAGGCCTCTGCTGACAATGTCCCTATGCTGCATGTGTACAACTCATTACCGGGTGCACATGATGACCTGAAAAGAAGCCTGGTCTCACATGGATCTACAAATTCAAACGCTTTCCAGACCTGCAGCTTTCTAGTGTTCCCCCTAAAAGAACTGCTTGTTACTGTCTTCATTAATCTCATTTACAATTCTCCAGCGGCCGATGCTGTTATGTTGCAGGGATTTGTTTGGGAGTCAGACAAAATGCTGATAACTTTGACCTACATACACTAAGCTTTGTGAGTGGAACACTAACTCAGCGTGGAAAAAAAAGAAAAGTATATTATGTTTTTGTTTAGAATTATCAGAATGCTTTAACAATAAACCGAAACAATCTTTTTTTCCTTTTTCTACTTTATATTAACACAGTGCCTTGCAAAAGTACTTATACTCCTTGAACTCTCTCCCATTTTGTCATGCTACAGCCATAACCACATGAACGTGTTTTGATCTGAACTAAACAATATGTACACAAGGTTTCCATCAGTCTCTGTGAGGTGGACATTTGAAAAATATTGCGTTCAGGCAGTCCTTTGCAACGTGTTATTGCACACATTGATGGTTTGTTGATGACTGAGATTTAACAGTTTGTGCAGCTTTAATCAAAACCATGTTGTTGTAGCTCGAGCTAACCATATTTTTAGGGCTGTTGTCCTGGTGGATAGTGAACTTGTGCCAAAGTCTATAGTGTTTTGCAGCCTCTAACAGATTTTCTTCCAGGACTGCCCTGTATTTACCTCCATCCATGTTCCCATCAACTTTGTACAGTTTCTGCGTCCCTGCATCTCCACAGCATGATGCTGCCACCACCATGCTACATTGGTGGCATGCCACCACCATGCCACCAATGTAGCATGGTGGTGGCAGCATCATGCTACATTGGTGGGATGGTGTGTCTAGGGTGATGTGCAGAGTTAGCTGTCCACCACAAATAGTTTTTTGCGTGAAGGTCAAAAAGGTTAAATTCTCATTTGACCAAAGCATATGTTTGGCTTGTGGCAAACAGCAAACATGACTCCTGTTAAACAATGACGTTCAATTGCCACTGTTCTGTAAAGAATGTGGAGCAATGGTGTGCAAAACTCACAGAATATAACAACCAATCAATCTAGCAACAGTAATTAACAATGATAGGACTGATTGTCTTGTTACACCTGGCAGCTGGTAGAATATATATATATATATATATATTTTGCTGTATTTGTTCAAAATTAAGATACTTACCTGTTGCAGTTAGGATACAGAAAATAAAACAATTCATAAAGTCCTGTCAGAACCACACTTCAGAAATCTAAACTCTATCTCTTATAATATCTGCTGCAGATTGCTTTGTAGCAAATACCTCAGCAGACCTTCAGAGGTTTACCTTGATGGGTCAGCACCGTTTTGGCAGCCAACAGGAAATATACTCATTACTGAGTGGGTGACGGGTGCAAAATGGTATAGGTGAACCGTAAACCCCGTTATACCTCACACACTAACATCATAAAAGGTGCTTTGGGTCCCATTTGGCTTTCCTCTCAGTTTTTCAGACGGCAGCATTTCAGCACTTCTTTCTGTGGCAAGCAGCAGAGAAAACTGTCAGAGATGCGACGATAGTGAGAGGGGTACCACAGCTGGGGGCTGAAGATAGCAGATTCTGTCAAACAGCATCAGGCTGCCTGCATAATGAGGCGAAAATATCCATGTTGGCAAACTAAAACAAATAAACAACCTGAAGATAGATAAGGGAAATTGCATTTACTATTAATGCAGCTCAACAACAGTCAGAAAGGTAGCGGCAGCCCTGCCTTCAAGGAAGTAAGGACATAAAACATCTAAGTTAGAGACTAACAGTCCACATTGTCAGCTGTTCAGCATCACCTACTAATGGGATTTATATTTCACTAAACATTCTAACATCCAATGTGAAAAAATAGATGCATTTTACAAACTGACCAGTTATCAGGCCTGGGTGTGGATAGCGAAAATGAATTCAGCTGTCCAAAAGAAAGTGCTATTTTACAACTAATTCATGATTTAACAAGGGATCACAATTAGTTTTTCACATAGGGCGAGGTTGCTTTGGAAAACTGTTTTTCCTTAATTGTCATTTGGCAACTACTTTTTGTATTTTCTCTGGTTATGTTTGTCTGATATTGAAGTCTGTTTGTTGAAACATCTTGAAACATCTAAGTGAACAATAAAGCAGTAATTGAATAAATCTTTAAGGTGGCAAATATGTTTTATAGCAGTGCATATTGTCTAGAAAAAAACACATAGAGACAGCAATATTAGCAATGCTAGGTGTGCTAATGGCTAATATAAGATGCTAAAAATTTTAAATAAATACTAACACTCACTTCTCAAGTGCCTGCTCTCTAATACATGCTGATCTTATGTCACTTTATAAGTCAGTTGGTATCGGCAGTTCAAAGCTTAATAAAAACCTGATCGGTGCATCGCTAAAGAAAATATAAACACCTACAGAAACATAGATATAGATATAAAAAAAATCTTGTTTTAGAAACCCTTTTTATAGGGTTTCTAAAACACATTATACAGCTTCAGTTCAACAAATTTGATTAAAGCAGCATTGAGAACACTCAGGATGATAGTACTGAAATATTTGACTGGTGCTTTACGTGGTTTGTCTGAAGAGCTGGGGCATTTGTCATCATAGGACTCTGCTCGATCAATGCCTTCTTTATCATGATATGTTTCCAAAGTGACTTCTACCCTGCCACCACAAACACAACACACACAGAAATGCCTGCTCATGCATTTGGCCTTCTCCCCTCAACACCCAATGATTTCATTAGTTTCACACTAGGATTGATGGGGCTCTTCTGTGGGACATAAATCAATTTGAGAACACTTTTCTAAACCTCAGCCTCAACCTACAATGGTGGGAGCCTGAAACATCCACATTATTCGTCTGGTTTTGCTAGGGGTGGCGTTGGAGTTGGGTGGGGTGGGGAGGGTGCAGTGAGGGAGGTGTGCAGAGGAGGGTGATTTTGCCTTTGGGGTTTATGATCGAGGGAGTTTTCCCTTCATGCTCTACCCACCCTGGAAAGCTCCCCTTCCACTCGTTCGCCTCTTCCACAAGCACCCTCTCCCTTCACCCCCAGTGCCTTCCATCCATCCCTAACACTGTGATTTACAACTGGTACTCATGCTTCCTGGGAATTGATTTCCAGGGAGCACTGCCTTGTGCCCATCCTTTCTGTGGAGGCCATAACGATCACGCTGCGGATCATTAGTCCGGACCACTGTTTTCCCCTGCTCTGCTGGCTGGGGGCCATACATCTCTCCACCCCCCCCCCCCCCCCCCCCCCCCCCCCACGTCCCCAGCCCCAGTCACAGCTCATGATCCTCATCTGTCCTCTTTTACACCAACGCATTTATTGAAAAGCATGCCACGCTGAAACCAAAGCTGATCCTAAGTGTTTATAGAGCATCCGGGACCAAGAAAATACTTCTCATTTTTCTCCTGTTCTGTCATACTGACCTTTACTGCCGCAGCAAGGGAGATGGCACATTCTACAAGCTACTTGTGAGGGAAGTGACCAAATGACAAATAAGGAGGCCATATCGGCACAGATGGGGCTTTTTGTTGCAGATGCTGACTGGGGCAATATGAATAATAATAAAAATGAAAAAGCAAGAGTCAGTTTGTCACTGAGAGGGACAGAGCAGAGCCGTGGAGCTCATTAGTCAAAGGCGCTTATTTCACCCCCTGAGGAACAATATGTTCTGATTTGTAGCATTTGCTTCTTCACAATGTGCCAAAATGGAAGGCATGATTGAGCTTCCAGGGGTACTTTGAAAGACCAAAACCAGTATTTTTCCCTGAGTGCTCAGCAAGCTGCCATTTTCCTGCTTTTCTTTCACCCTGCAATCTTAAAATTGCCAGAACAATGGGGTAACACTAAGGTTTAACTCTAGTGCTAATCACACTTGTTCAGTCTCGGGGCTGCAATCATGCTGGCGCTCATCTACAAAAAATGGATTGCGCATTTCCATTGTTTTCTGAAAGACCGATCGAAATAAGAAGGGAAAAATGGCGTCCTCGTATTAAGAAATGTTTCCATGGCTTGTTACTCGCTTTTTTCTCTTTAAAATTACACCCTCAAGGCAAAAATCATCTCCAGCTGCTTTCCAACTGAATCATTTTTCTCAAATTCAGCCATGTTTTACAAGTGCTAAATTGATTGCATTTTTATGGGAACCAAATGCAAAAGTGGTCAAACAAACAAGCGTTTTACTGTATTAACAAGCCAAGCTAAAAACAAACATCAGCACAGATCCGCGGTCTCAGCTGCGTCTAGTGGTTCTGTAATGTACCCTGGCAGCGGTTCTGGAAGATTCTCCAAGTGGAGCCTGGATCTGGCACCATGCACTGGCAGCAATGATTTACAACAGCATTTAAGTGAATCTAATAAGCAGAGTGAATGCTTCCCGTCGCTTTGGCATGGCCCGTGCCTGGGCCCTAATCATTCAAATATTTTGGCAAAAGGCAATACCCCACTCCTCTCCAAGAGAGAATAATGAGACACGGAGCTCTTAATCACAGCAGATCAGTTCAAATAAATGAAAAGAGAATCAAAGCATTCTTCGCCGGAGCGGCCCCGCTCTCCGTCCAAATGAGCTGACGGAGAGCCAGATTTGTGAGATGGAGATTTACCTGGGAGATGGAGCAGATTTTCCATGATTCCTGAAGTTCTGTCTCATTCTGGCACACTTGAAATTAAAACCGGAAGAAACAAGCTTTCTGTGGATTTTCATTCGGAATGTTCAAACTAATTACATACGTGCACACATACAGTGGAAACCAGATATTTACATACCCTGTATTAACAGACACATAACCATTTTTCCTCACTGTTTCACGTTAAATTTGACACAACTTTTCCTGTTTCAGATGATGATGTCATGGCTTTGTTAGCTTCTGACAGGTTCATTTACAATTTCTGAGTTATATAGAGACACCCCTGTGGATGTCTTCATGGCAACACCTTAAACATACTGCTTCCTTGTGAGACATCACGGATAAGGCAAGGCAAAGCAAGATAAGTTTATTTGTGTAGCACATTTCAGCAACAACACAAGTTACATGATGAAAAAAGAACATTGCACTGACAAAAAAAACAACAAAAACAAAATATAAGAAATCAGCCAAGATATCACAAATGGAGCAAAGGCCCATGCTTGGGAACAATTTCCAGAGGTTTGAAATTGCCAAGTATAAACAGCACCGGAATGTCCAGCCATCACACTGTTCAGGAAGGTGACAGGTTTAGGTATCCTATAGATAAACAGTACTTTAGTGCGAAACCCCACAATGAAAGCAAAAGATCTTGTGGAAAAGCTGGCTGGAGCTGGTAAGAGACAGTCATCCAAAGTGAAATGTGTCCTGTACCAACATGGACTGAAAGGCCACTCAGTGAAAAAGAAGCTATTACTCCAAGAGCAACATAAAAAGCCAGATTACAGTTTGCAAATACACTCAGGGACAACAAACTGAATTTTTGGAGACATGGCCTGTGGTCTCATGAAACTAAGGCCTAGTCTACATGAAGACGTAAAACGTATTGTTTTTAAAACAATTTCCGTAATGACAACACCGTATTGGAAAGAATGTGCATCCACATGAGAGCACGCAGCACAACTGAATACGCTGTAGTATGTATGTTGGGCCCATTGGTGGCACTGTGAGGTTGCCACAGAAACACAACAACAGCAGTCGACACCAGGCATGCGCAGACAACTCATGCAAGGTAAACACAGCAAAATGGCAGCAAAGAAGAACAATCAAGGTTCAAAGGAGAGCTTTATCTGGACTGATGATAAAGTCATGGTTGTAGAAGAGGAGCTGTAGATTCTACAGTAACTGCGATTGCAAAGACAATATTCGCCTTAGTATGAACGCAACACTGAACTGCACCATGTTTGTTGTTCTTGTGAGAGTGAGGCAGATGCGGGTTACAGTGAGGATGGAGCTACAATGTCATTATTTCAGAAAAGATGTAATCTAAAATCGGCGTTTTGAAATCTTTCCACTCTGGGAGCTGTTTTCAAAGATGATAGTTTCCGGTCTCCCAAAATGCCAGATCCACGTGGAGGCAATGCATAAAATAAAATAAAACTTTGTGGATACACAAAGTTTTGGGTGGACAGGGCCTAAAACTGAAGTGTCTGCAGTGAGCCCTTAATGTCCATCTTTGCATTCAGTGGAAAAGGAGGAATTTTCCAAATCTAAGAACACCATCCCAACTGTGAAGTACATGTTGTTTGGGTGTTTTGCAGGACAGATTAGTTCACTTCACAAAATAGATGACATCATGAGGAAAGAACATAATGTGGAAATATTGAAGCAACATCTCAAGTCATCAGCCAGGAAGTTAAAGCTTTGGCACAAATGGGTCTTCCAAATAGACATTGACTAAAGTATAGCACCAAATTAATTACAAAGTGGCTTAAGGACAGCAAAGTCAATGATTTGGAATGGGCATCACAAAGCCCTGATCTATTACTGTAGATAATTCTGTTAGCAGAGCTGAAAATGTGTGAGTCAGCAAGGCGGCCTACAAACCTAAGTCCAGTTACACCAGTTCTGTTAGGAGGAATGGGCCAAAACTCCAGCAAATGTCGGGAAAGAAACCCAAAATGTGTGACCAAAGGTAATTTCTGAAATCTCAAAGAAAGTTCAAGAAATAACTTCAGTCTGTGATTTATTTTTTTTACATTTAGCAAATAGAAATCATATTTGCTCCTAACTGACCTAAATCAAGAAAAGTTTAGTTTGATTTAATGTCAGACAGCGAGAAGACAAATTTTGTCTTTTTATCAAATGCATAAAAATATCAGGTTATAACACAGGACACAATTTCTGACCAGTTTCAGAAAATCATGTTCTATTTTTATGATACTTAAGCACTCCCTCACACTTGTTTAGTCACACCTAAAATGCTTTCTGGAAACCCACGCAGAGCAACGTGGAAGCTCTGACACCTCATCCAAACTCAATAATTCACCGTCCCTTTACTTGCCAACTCTTCCCCCTGCCAATCTGAAGCCCTTCTGCTTGCTGAGACAGCGCTCTAACAAACGATGCTGTCAGTTAACAAGATGGAAAAACATTCTGTTAATTTCTTCTCTCCCTCCTTCCCTCCCCTCCTTGGCGAGGAATCTTGATGTGCCGAGACGAGGGCTGGATCACAGCTTGCCTGGGGGAAGCCTGACACAAGACAGGCTGCCGCTGACATGATGAGCCTCGAGACTGCTGGCACATTCCTGTGATGTCACTTCCCCCCTCTCGACAGCTCTGACACCCCGGCGTGGGGTTCTGGGAAGACGAGGAAAAGAAGGAGCTGCTGCTGGTGGAGGTGGGGTTTGGGAGGGGGCTTGATGAGAAGAAACACGGGTATGTCGAATGCGGGGCACTTCTGTTTTCTTTAATGTTCCCGCTTTTATCGGCGGTCGGAGCTGTCAGCGGTAATCACATTTGTAGTGAAGAGCTGCAGAGACGATAAGCCCGGCCTGTCAGTGCCGCATCCTCTGCCACAGACATATGCTGCTGCTTCCTGTCTGTCTTTATGCATGATGCCATTCTCCCAAGAGAGAGAAGAGAAAGAAAGCACCGAGAGGGGTGGATCATCCAGACTAGGAAGATGGAGGAGAAATAATCACATCTCGTCCTCACAAGGACTGAGGTGTGTTTGTTGCATCGCGTTTATCACAGGCATTTATCACATTTGAAAGTTATTTCCCACATATTACAGTGCAGGGGTAGTGATGCAGTGTCTTGCACAAGTATTCATGCCCCTTGAACAACTACAAACCTATTTAATTAGGATTTTATGCGATAGACCAACATGAATTAATGCGAAGTTGAAGGTAAAGGATAATCATTCATTCATTCATCTTCTATACCGCTTGTTCCATTGGGGGTCACGGGGGAGCTGGTGCCTATCTCCAGCAGTCTACGGGCAAGAGGCAGGGAAAACCCTGGACTGGTCGCCAATCCATCACAGGGCTGATAAAGGTTATGTCTTTTTTTTTGTTTTTTTACAAATATAAAACTGAAATGCATGTAATCAGCCTACTTTACTTTGATGCCCCCCAAAGAAATTCAACTGCCTCCAGATATCTCCTAATTAGTAAATGGAGTCCATCTGTGTGTAATCCCTGCATAAATTCATCTGTTCTGCGAAGGGCTCTGAGGTTTCTTAGAGATCATTAGAGAACAAACAGCATCATGAAAACCAAGGGATGTAGCAGACTATCTCCATCCAACCTGCCTGAGGTTCAGGTATGAAAAAGGTAAAACATCTCTAGATGTGAAGTACAAACCTTTCAGACTTTTATCTGTAAAAAAAACACGAAAACAACTTATTATTTTCCTTAAAATTCACAGTTTTGGACTGCTTTGTGTTGGTCTATTACATGAAGTCCCCATACTTTTGCATAGACCTGTATGCTAAAGACTTGAAGTGACTCAGGATAAAAGTATTTTAGAAAATATGCTAACTATAAAACTAGACATCAAATCTACCTTAAACCTTTTTGGACTCATGTAGAACTGTATCTTGAAATTAGTGGAACAAAATCTAAAATAAATGGATCAAAACATCATTGTTCTAAGTAAAGCAGAATGCCTACAACGCAACTCATGATGTTTTGTTACAGTTAATTTTTCTCCTTCCTGCACCTATTAGCAGACTGTTTTGCTGCTAATAACTGTCACAACAATCTGCAGAGAGGATGATAAATGTGTCGTTGTGTCAAAGCTTGTGTGGCGTATTTTATGACTGCAAAACGTGATCATTACAAAGATGAAAGGTAATTACATGCATAGTTAACATGGAATGCTGCCGTGGCATCATACTCATGACAGGTGGAGTGCAGCATATCAATAATAGAATGTGAAGCAGTCAAAAGTCGCCGGGCATTTGGTTACCAATTATCCTTCTCTTGTGAGCATTAAAACTCTGTGTATTGTTTACTGTCAACAGACGCAATTGAATAATAAACCCTCATACCACCTGTTCACTGTATAGAGAAGACAACACTTTGTTTGGGATAAATGAGCTGTCGTCTCCCTCATCTTCCCCGTCCCTCCCTTTGCCTCCCCTTCTCCTGCTCTGACAATGGGAATGAGAGGCCTGCCCTCGCAATAGCCATTAAAATAATGTGGCCTAACCTGAGCAGAGGTTAACCAGCTAATGTCCCCGGTACTGCTCCTTTGTGGACATGAATAATGCAGATCAGGTTTCTAAACAAGCACACGAATTAATCTATAAATCACCCAGGTCAATCTTATCAGGCCCCCTCCCTAGCTTCCTATCTCTCTCTGATTTGTCCCCATCAGGCTCCTGCTGAGGGAGAGTCAATGTATAAACATAAACTGAAATGTGCTACTGGTTTCACAGGGGGGATATGGACCGAATATGGACTGATTAGAGACTCTCTCTCTCTCTCTCTATATATATATATATATATAAGCTATATATTTAGAACCTATATCTTTGTGAGCTATAATCAGTTATAGCTCGCAAACTTTTCTCTCTCTCCCTTTTTGTATAGTACAACTCGAACTATGAAAGTATCACAAAAATATCACAAAAGTGCCTCGAGTGGTCGGTACTAGAAAAGTGTAAACTCAGTCCATTTACCAACAACATGTTAGTGCTTAGCATGGTGGGCTCACTCACTGAACAAAAAGATTGGGATTTAAAATCCAACCCTCTTATCACCAACGAGAGCTGGTCACACGTAAATTGGGCCCATTCTGACAAATTATTGAGTTTATGGTGCAGTGTGGACACAAGACTGTATAACTGTCTTGAAGAATATTCTCTTCACTTCCATTCTGAGGTGTTTGGCATAAAAACAACATTAAATAAATAAATCATGCAACATCACAACAAATCAGTCTTGATGGGCAAAAAAACACAACACGCAAATCTTTGTCATCTTGCATGAGCTTTACCATTAAAACCCAAAACTTAAAACATGACACAACTCAATTCCAATTCCTTTTTCGTTTCTCCAGGTTCTGCAATTTCTTCCATGAATACTAAGGCTAGACAGGCTCCTGGGAGTCAAGTCACAGCAGAAGTCAGAGGGAGGATAGTATTTGTGATGAGGGTGGCATGGGAGTTTAGTTCACACAGAAAACTAACCCATCTCATTTGTCAAATCTAGTATGCGCTCCCACATACTCTATCAAACAAAGCCACTGCTAGCTTACGCAGTCATTTCCCTCTCTCCCAATTACAAATGAGTCCATTAGTGTGTCTGTGTGGAGCCCTGCGCTGTCTCCCTGTAATGGCTTGTGAGATTTCCATCATAATCATAATGGCTCCCAGAGCAGCCATGAGTGCAGATGGAAGGTCGCTCATAGGTAATGAGCTATCGCACCACCCAAAGGGCACGTCTTCTGCTTTGTTGTTTGGAACTGCATGCCTATGACTGGATATGGCTTTGTGCGTCA
Organism: Girardinichthys multiradiatus; assembly: GCF_021462225.1. NCBI lineage: Eukaryota > Metazoa > Chordata > Actinopteri > Cyprinodontiformes > Goodeidae > Girardinichthys > Girardinichthys multiradiatus. The sequence goes on along the minus strand of NC_061804.1, from coordinate 38,890,664 downwards.
TGGACTCTCATGGCATGTTTCTATATATGAAGACATAGGAGAGGATTTAGAAACAAAATGAAGCCTGGCTCTGATTAGCATCACTAAATTGGTGTCTTGACTTCAACTGTAGATGTTAAATCTCTCTGCTTGAGCCGGCTCACGTCAGCTAACACCAAATGTCATCCACACATTAGTTTGCATGTTGACGTTCCATCTACCTCCCCTGGTTTGTCTAGCCTTTCCAAGCAGAAATATCATTAGGCCTAGCAATGTCAGTATGACTCACCTCCGCTTGCCATTCAAGACACGTCACAATCTTTTTTCTGGCCTTGGACTGCAGCAGCCAGCAAATCTGCATCTTCTGCCAATTATTCTCTGAATGCCAGTCTCAGTAAAATTTTTCTGATTGTGTGCACTCTCTGCACTAGTGAGCTGGCTGTCCGTAAAGCCACAGGGCAACTGGGCCTGGGTGGAATGAGCTGACGCAGTGCTCGCTTATGCTTAATTGGCCTGGGGGGTTTTGCACTGTTGTAATTTGGGTCATATCAACCAAGGATTGTCATGTATGCTCCTGGCTTTATAAAGACCCGTTTTGCCTGTGTCTTTGATGTCTGCTTGTACAAACTTTCATATGAGCAATAGATGGAGGAGGATCTGGGCGCACTCATCCCAAGAAGATTGGAAAGGAAGATCTGGGGTTACTGTTTGCTGCTTGTTGTACCTACGATTTACACTGATGTTCTACACTCACCAGCCACTTTATTAGGTACACCTTAGTAGTACCGGGTTGGACCCCCTTTTGCCTTCAGAACTGCCTTAATCCTTTGTGGCATAGATTCAACAAGGTACTGGAAACATTCCTCAGAGAGTTTGGTCCATGTTGACATGATAGCATCACACAGATCTGCAGCACATCCATGATGCAAATCTCCCGTTCCACCACATCCCAAAGGTACTCTACTGGATTGAGATTTGGTGACTGTGGAGGCCATTTGAGTACAGTAAACTCATTGTCATGTTCAATAAACCAGTTTGAGATGATTTGTGCTACTCAGACCAGCCCGTCTGGCACCAACAACCATGCCACATTCAAAGTCACTTAAATCACCTTTCTTTCCCATTCTGATGCTTGGTGTGAACTGCAGCAGATCGTCTTGACCATGTCTACATGCCTAAATGCATTGAGTTGCTGCCATGGGATTGGCTGATTAGAAATTTGCTTTAATAAGCAGTTGGACAGGTGTAGCTAATAAAGTGGCTGGTGAGTGTATATATGCTTAAATGAAGTTCATTCTGTCCTTTATTTTTCCTCAAAATGTTTACACTATATTATATTGTATTATACTTTCATATATTATAGCCAAAATGTTTGCTTCTGATGAGAATTGAGACAGGTATCTCTCAAAAGACAATACAATTATGTAAAAGGAGTATCAAATAAAAAAAAATAATTTTTAATTAGATTTTAATTAAAAAAATGGCAGTTGTCAATAGAAAAAAACATCATTGGTACTATAGTAATCCAACAATTCATTCAGTTTCTACAAAGCTTTTTGCAGTTTTCCTTTATTATTTTGGCAATTTTTCTTTGTTAATGATTTGTTCTTTCCATCATCCTAATCTTTAGCTTCAGCATCACATTTAAACCCAGACTAAAAAATGTTAATATCAAAGGCATAATTACCTTTAATGTGGTGTGTAGGGAGCCCTTAATTTTTATTAATATTAGGTATTTAGTGCTTTAGGTTTTAGCCCCTTTGACTGATTGTCTAAGAGTTTGCCAAAAAGATGATCTACAGTATATCCAGCTGATTCCCCAGCTTTCATTTACAATATAGTCATTTATTAATGTTTGTAATATGGAGGGTAGACCCTTGGATCAGGCCTGTCTGTTCCCTCCAGCTTGGAAAAATCAAAGACCAGATCACAAATATCCTGCTGTGCAGAATCAAAAGCAGTAGGGTATTTGCAGTAGGGTATTTTAATGACAAAAATATATGTAAGGCTGAGCCACAGTTCTATAGTAATGTTTGCCTTCTTTTGGGAGGCTCATCATATCCCTTAGTTTAATATGAAATCATTCAGAGGCAAATTGCTAGCTGTTTGATTTATCCCTTATTACATGGCTTCCTCAGAGTCTGTCAGCCTGCTCCATTAATTCATTGATATCCAAGCTTTCTCAGTACCACTTAGTCTTTGTGTAATCTGGGTGAGACCCCTTATCACTTAATTTAAACAAGCACGAGACTATCTAGTCTTGTCCAGTATCTGGCCCTGGGGAATCGGAACAGAGGTGTTTGGATGTGTTCAGACTAAGCTACAGTGAAAAATAAAAGGATTACACAATGAAATGCTGCGCAGGTGTTCCATTTCACACACTATATTTAAAACATTAGCGAGCATTAGTTAAATATATTTGCAGCTTTATTGCTTACACTCCTTTCAGTGTAGATCAAAATCGGCAATTTTCCACCATGAGTCACTGATGTATTGCCACTGTGAGACGAGAGACACTTAAAAGCATTTAGCTGGTGCCCAGCTCCACACAACAGCCTCATAAAGGCAGACAATGGCTGAGCTTAATAAGAATCAGGATGGATCCCCTGTGTGGAGGACCCATCAAGCAAGGGAATTTCATTTAATTTCCCCGGGGCCATCTATGTCTTGTACACATAATTAGAGCCCAACATGCAATGCTCCTTGTGTTTTGTCAATAATCCCCCAAGGAGCAATCAGGACAAGGGTTGGACATGCCTCTGTGACCTGGGCTACCTGCAACAAGCTCAGCCACCTAATTACACTCCCTCTAACGAGCAGTGTGGTGGTTAAAATGAATGGAAGCAGGAGGGGTTAGGGCCACCACTATCCAGACCTTCTGCAGGGCTACTGATATCATTAGGGCTGATTGTGCCAGCAGCCATGGATGTTGGGACACCAAATTTAAGATTTTCCTGTGAACTGACCCAAGGCCTCTGGTGGCTTACACAGCAGGATATTAGAATTACACATTGAGATACTTGCTAAAGTTTTCAGCTACAGTGGGAAGTTTACATTAACTAAACATCTGCATGAATCTGAATGTACCCACCAACACCTTCAAACCAAGCTAAAAGCTTTCGAGGAAACGTTTCAAGGCCAGATGAAACAAAGACTGAGATATTTGTCCACAACAGCCAGAAAAATGCTGGAAGGATTTAAAGTGATGCTTTCAAACATAATACCGCTCTCACACTATTGTGTATCAGCCTTTTGTTTTAATGGTTTTGGAAGCCATTAGAAAACACTACTCCCACAAAGCCTTTTCATGCATTTAACACTATAGAAAACTACTTGATCACCAGATAAACCAGTCATGTACAGCTTTTTTGTTTTATGTCTGAAAATTGTGCAAAATGAGCGCTGCAGTCCTAACATGTCATGTGTGTAAACGCAACTCAAGTGTCACAGCTATGACCCAATAAAAACATCACTTAATCACACACTATGCTATGCAGACACTATACTCAGATGGCTTCACTGAAAGTGAAACTTTAGCCATCCTTGCTTTTCTGATTAATCACACAAATTATTTGACTTCTTGAGGCACTCATTAAGCATTCAAATTTCATTACCCTAAATGGTAAGTTGACTTGTGTGGAAGAAACAATCAGTACATAAAACAAGATGGCGACATCATAGAAAGTAATGTAACCAGTCATGATGCAGCAGGACATTATAAATTATACCCCATTGATGTCCAGTAGACAGAAACGTTTTACAGAGTGCATCAATTGTATTGCACACACTTGAAACATGTGATGGGACCTGCTGTTCCATAAAATCTCCTTCATTTCCTCACATTTAGACTAATCTAACATGCCTTTTAAAATGATTGCATACATGGCAAGATAGACTCTGTCTTAACAGATAGACAGTATGACAGCAGCTTAAAACTCTATATCATTTGTCAAGCATGGCAGTGGCAGCATAATGCTGAGGGTCTGTGTCTGTGCCAGTGGTGCCCGTGAATTGTGCAAAAGTGACTGGAATACTGAAGGAGGAAAATAATTTTAATAAACCCAATTTGAAATGTAGGAATTATGATCAAAAGCTGTGTCTGTCAGGTTGCAGGGTCCTAGCAGGTTCATTTGGAGGGTGGACTGTGCAGCTGCGCTCTCTCACACCTGGTTTGCAATCAGGCTCATCTGGAAGCCTAAAAGGAGGAGGCTGCAGATCAGTCGGCAGCTGAGTGTTAACCTTAGTGGTACCTCCAGTCCTTCGTGTCTTGCTATTTCCTGACTTCTTGTGAGGAGATCTCTAACTCGTATTCGGTTCTTTTAAGGTGCCTCGGTTACCTGAATGCTGTTCCTGGACCGTCTTGTTTCACGGTCAATCTGAGTCACACTCCGAGCTTCCGAACCCAAGCCGAAAACCCTGTCCGCCCTCCAACGAACCAAACCTCCACCGACAAGCAAAACAAGCCACCTCCTCGACCTGACACCCTCCTGGACCAAAAACTCCATTCTCACCGTAAGCAGCTATTCACTCTTACAATTCCTCTCTGCTTCTGGTCAACTATCTCACTGCTACTTCTCTCCCTAGAAGGCGAGGCTGAACCAGTCCCTGAGAGTTCTTGCCATATCGAATGTCATTACTGCACAAAAAATAAAACTTGTAAAACGATCAGCTGTCTCAAGTTCCTGCAAGTGGGTCAAAATAATTGAAAAATCTATGACAGTGTTTATGCCAGGAAACTGACCAATTCGAATAATCTTTGCCATTTTGATCTAATGAGTCGTCAAATATACGGTCAAAATTATGACAAAAGCTTTTAAAGACCAAAAAGGTTATGATTTCTCTCCCACTTGCTAAGGAATATTAACCAAATTATAGGTAGATTTTATTTTTCCAAACTGGAGAAAGATTTATATATATCATCATCTATAAAAGCCCAAAATTAATGATATTCATGTCTTTGATGGGTGTATGTAAACGTCTGACTGCCAAAGTATACATTCTTTTTGTGCATAATATTCATGAATCCATTATTGCAACTATGGCACCTGGAAGAACCTTTAATTGTAACAGTTTATCTGAAAAAAAAGCTAATTTGGGTTTAATAATATTAGATTTAAAAGTTTATTCTCAAACATGCAGCCAGTTGGTGTTTGGTTATTTTTTATATTGATCTACATAAGTTATGGCATGGAAATCCCGCAGTTGATTTGCTTGTACAACTCTTGAATAAACGCCAACACATCACTTGGTATAAATACTTTTTTGTATATAAAGCCATTCTCTGTGAGCTGAGCCTGCTGTGTGGAAACAGGGAAGCAATCAGTTCAGAGGCAGGCTGCCTGCAAAAATCATCAGTTTGAGAAAAGGGCAATGAAGGGGCAGAGGGTTTCTGCAGGTGAGGTGTGCCTTGACTGACATTCAGGGAGCACAGTCAGAAAATTTAACCTTTCTCAGCAGGGAGGGAGAGGGGGAGACAGAAAAACAGTGAGGGATAAAGACAGAGCAGGAGAGAACAGGTATAGGTGGATGCAATAGAATCCCTGCATAACAAGGAATATGAGTATATTTTCTTTCTAAGTGTCCTGTTTCCTAAGACACTAGTTTGAACCTGAGGTCTTAGTCCATGCATTATTAAAGACTGGTAACTGGCAACACCACCTCATAAATAGAGATGAGGACAGACACGGAGGAGTCAGGGTGCTGCTTACTTTTGATCGGTCACAGACACAGCGGCCTAACATGACCCAAAGGCTTCACATTGCACCACAACACACTCCTCCATCCAGCAGCCCTCAGCTCGGTTACCATTGGTGCACCTGGGAAACCACCCAGTGTGAAGCCAGTTCATATTTGTGTAGATCAATAATAAAAAAAAAAAGTTATTTAATCTGAGTCAGCATGTTTGAGAATAATTTTCCTCAACCTGCTGGATGTGCATTACTAACGGTGTAAAAAATAAAGGTAAAGCTAAGTAGGTTTTTCCTAGTAAGAAAACATATTATAAGAATAGACTTGATAGGAGAGATATAATGATACATTAAGTCCATGAGACGAGGCGATATGCGATATTTGGTTCACAGAACCAAGACAAGACTTGAGTAATATTTTTGGGAAAGCTGCAAATATAATTTTTTTGTTTTCACAAGTATGTTCTAAAAATCTCAATTTCAAGTCACACTTTTTTGATGATCTAAATTAGATTTTTACACCTAACAATTAGCTAAATATCCAGACATAGAATGTCGGGGTGGGTGGGGGGGTTTTGTGGAAGATGACCCGCCAATATTACGCCCATAATCAACCTCGAGAATTGGTCCCAAACAAAAAGCACTCTGAACTGGGTGCCCCACAATGTGTCTTATCAATTAAAGCGCATCAGTTGGTACCTTTAACGCACATTAAATGTGGCGTGCAGGACAGAATAGATTACTTCGATGGTTTTATCTGCAGTGCCATTGCTTCCAACAGGTTTGAAAAGGAGAGCCAACCAGATGCAGCTGGTGTGGATTGTTTAATAGAAAATAGCAGAGGAGCATCTTTTGACACACGTCTAACGCCACTGATGTGTGTTTACCTTATGAGGTAATACAGGATGAGTTGGACGTAGTGATATGACATAGAGTAAAAACAACATCACAGAGTGATCTGAGAAATACACTGATCAGTAGAATCAGATGCAGATAATAACGCTTAAGATGGTGCAAAACAAATTTGCTTATATTTGAAGCACTGAATGCAAAAAGACAGCCTGCATGAGGATTGTGACACAAGTGTCAGACTGAATAGCTCAGATCAATGTGTAGTTTTGCTTGTGTACTTTTGCAGAACTACGATCCGAAAGGGACTTCCATTTTAGACAATCTCTGTGTAGCATAGAATTACAGTCTATGTATTTTAGATTTTAAAGTAGACATAAATAAAAGCAGTCCAGCCTCACCAAAAAATAGCCTTTCAGTTCAAGGATTCCCTAAGTTGGCATCATGACCCCAATGTGGGTCCCAAATAGATTACTTTGGGGTCCTCCTCACTAACTAAATAACTAACTAAATTAATAAATGTAATGGATTTTCTTATTTTTTCTTAATATCAAAAGATCATAAACTCGTACTCGTACTCGTCGTCTTCCGCTTTATCCGGGACCAGGTCGCGGGGGCAGCAGACTCAACAGAGACGCCCAGACGTCCCTCTCTCCAGACACCTCCTCCAGTTCCTCCAGGGGGAGCCCAAGGCGTTCCCAGGCCAGCCGAGAGACATAGTCCCTCCAGCGTGTCCTGGGCCGTCCCCTGGGCCTCTTCCCGGTGGGACGTGCCTGGAACACCTCCCGAGGAAGGCGTCCAAGAGGCATCCGGTATAGATGCCTGAGCCACCTCAACTGGCTCCTCTCGATGTGGAGGAGCAGCGGCTCTACTCCGAGCCCCTCCCGGATGGCCGAGCTCCTCACCCTATCTCTAAGGGAGTGCCCGGCCACCCTACGGAGGAAGCTCATTTCAGCCGCTTGTATCCGGGATCTCGTTCTTTCGGTCATGACCCAAAGTTCATGGCCATAAGTGAGGGTAGGAACGTAGACCGACCAGTAAATTGAGAGCTTTGCTTTTCGGCTCAGCTCTCTCTTCACCACAACGGACCGGCACAGCGCCCCCATTACTGTGGCAGCCGCACCGATCCGTCTGTCGATCTCCTGCTCCATTCTTCCCTCACTCGTGAACAAGACCCCGAGATACTTAAACTCCTCCACTTGAGGCAGGAACTCCCCTCCTTGAACCACCACCTTAACGTGGTGGAGGGGTTTGAGTGCTCAAATGATCTTAGAGGCTATGTTGTCTGGGGCCTAAATGCCCCTGGTAGGGTCTCCCATGTCAAACAGGCTCTAGGTGATGGGTCAGACAAAGAGTGGTTCAAGAATCGAGGCACGTGACGTCGCCCGGTACGGCGGAGCCGGGGTCCCACCCTGGAGCCAGGCCTGGGGTCAGGACTCGTCGGAGAGCGCCTGGTGGCCGGGTTGCTCCTCGCGGGACCTGGCCGGGCCAAGCCCGAACGAGAGACGCAAGGCCATCCCCCAGTGGGCCCACCACCTGCAGGGGGAACAGTGAGGGACCGGTGCAAAGAGGATTGGGTGGCGGACGAAGGTGGAGACCTCAGCGGCCCGATCCCCGGATGCTTAGGCTGGCTCTAGGGACGTGGAAAAGATCATAAACTGCTTAATTGATTTAGTATAATGTTTACATACTCAACCAGTTGTTGAGGTCATAATCACTGACAGGAAGCTCCAAACCAGATGCTAAGTTTAGCCTAGTATGTTAGCCAGCTGCGGTTCTCCCACAGTTCTTCCTGTATTGTCTGTCACTCTGTCATTATTTATTTTTCTACTAAGTACACAAAATATGGAGCTAAATTGGGGCCATAAAGTTTGTTCAAACAAAAAAAATTTGAACCTGAAAAATAAAAGTTTGTTCAAAAGTAAAAAAATTGAACCTGAAGAATTATTTTGAACATCCCCCCAAAAAAATGTGAAAACTGGAAAAAAAAATTTGCAACTGAAAAATAAAAACAGATGTGAAACCGGAAAAAAAAAAGTTCAAAACTACTTTTCAGATTCAAGTTTTTTTTTCGAACTTGCAGATTTTGTTTTCGGCTTCAAACTTGGCCCTGTTTTGGCGTGGGGGGCGGGGCCTCAGATCCCGGGTGTCCAGAATCATGACTGACAGCTCAACACAGCGGCTGAACAACATATTCCCAGCTGTTGCATTCAGGGACCGTGGGAACTGGAATTATCTGTAATACATCATCGCTCTTCTATATATATGTGATTGGTTTTGAAAGATAACATGCTTCACCGATAGAAGCAGCTTACGTGAATACACGACGCGCATCTCAGAGGAGAAAATATGATCTTGACAGATTTGCACAGCATTTTAAGTCCATGTTGGAGATTTCCCATGCTCTCAACATAAAGCAAAATAACCACCAGACTAAGCGGCGGGAATGAAACCAGATGCAAAACGAGCTGGTAAATATCCTTGCATAATTAAGCCTGGACAAGGCGGTTATTAAAAACTAAACATTCACAAAATAAGAAATGCCTAAGCCAGTGGTACACCGGGGATTTCCCCAGCTGCCCGTATGCCAGTTTGCCCCTGGCTGTGAGTCACTTCACTAAATGAAGACTAAACACGTTTAAATCAAAAATGTAGGTGATGAGCGGCTGAGATCTTGCGAGAGACCCATCTCGCGAGCCGGTGTTTTCTGAATATCCTTGCATAATTAAGCCTGGACTTGTTTTCACATGGAATGGACTCGGGTTTCGGTTTCTGGTGCATTTTTGATTTATTCATTTTTTTTTTACCGTGTCCTGTCTGGCAGAGTAGTGTTCAGAATTGTTGTCTGAGTGCCAAGAAATTGCCCAACAGATTTACTTTCACAAGTGGAGCATCAGAGCTAATACTTTAAAGCTCTGCTTGATATTTATAAAAGAAACTTTATTATAAACTTCTTTGGGAATATTTCAATTGTTACGGACACGGAGACTGAAATGAACAGGAAAAAAGAAGCTCAAAAAAGAGAGATGGGGCAAAAGTGAAAAAGGGGAGAAAAGGAGGAAATAGTGGAGGAGAGAAAGAAGGATTAAGAGAATACAAGATTACACCCTACTTGCTTATACACCTGCAGCTGTTGTTTTTTTTTTTTTACAAAATAGTACACGGTAATTATGAATGTAAAATGTACTTAGTGAGAGTTGCAGCCCAATATAGAACATCTGTGTATCTGTCAACACCTGAAGCTTAACACCTGTGAGTATAAGTGTGGACGCGCTTTTGTATACAAGGTTTCTCCATAAAAATATGCAATAGCAAGTGTGAGGACCCACAGACCTGCTCCATGGTCCCTGGACGGACACTGAGGAGATCCGAACCACAGACATCCAAAGGCCCCCCAAAGCACAGAAACCCCAGGAGAACCACCGCCGGGACTACCACAACCCCCCCAGAGAAGAGCAGTGGAGAGTCCCAGGGGAACCACCCAGCAGCAACAGTGCAGAAGCCCCATGGAGCCGCAGCGACGAGCCCACAGGTCCCACTGGCAGCCGTCCATGCCTGAGCAGATCCAGCCATGCAGCCAGAGGCCCATGGAGGCCCAAGAACACCACCCCCCAAGCAGAGGCCCGACAGAGCCCAGGTGGTCAGGCCCCGGCAAGCAGCCACCGGGAGTGAGCCAGCACACACCAAAGCACCTGGCCCCGGACACTAAGAACCACAAGTACACCAGCAGTCAGAGACTCCAACCACCGGCAGGTAGTGTGGCGGGGAGGAAATAGGCATCCCATAATATGGGGGGGACTAAGCTGATCCAGGAGAGGGAGCAGTCCAAGACCTAACCTGTCACAAAAAAGACAAAACAGGCACACACAGTCACAATAACCCACTCCCACCCTCATGCATACACATAAAATCACTCGCACCCAACGTAAAGACAAACAACAAAGGACATCATACACTCACTCACACTCCCCATGCATACTCTATACTCCCAGGTCCAGGCACCGGTACCCCCTAGGGGCAACCAGCCCCTGGACCCAGGAGGTGGTCCCCTTCCCTCCTGGGGCAGAGACAGGCAGACAGTGCAGGCAGACAGTGACCCCGGCCCGGCTCCCACCCCCCTGCCCCGAACCCAGTCCCCAACAACCCCCATCCACCTTTGGAGAGGGGGCTATGTACAAAAGAGGGGTCCACATGGCTCAAACCAGCCTGCCAACCGGAGCCGCCCCAGGACGGAGCAGTCCCGACCCCCCAATGAGCTCCGATCCCAATCCCATGAGGCTCCCACCCCAGTGAACCCCAACAAGAACCTTCCCACAGGGCCACCCCCGACAAGGACACCGATATCGAACCCCGACATCCCCCGAACCCAAACGCCACGGATCCCCTCCCCCACAGGGATACACCTCCACAGGTGAACTCCATGGCCGAGAAGCCGATGAAGCCACACCCACACAGCGCAAGCTCCACATAGAGCCCTGCTCACAGAACCCCCGCCGCACCCCGCTCCCCCACCACACAGCACACCGCAACGGCAAGGCAAGGGCCCCACGCAACGCCACCCCTGCCCACTGGCGCAACAGGGCAGACCCCACCGAGCACTGCACCTACAACAGGACCCCCGACTCCGCCCCATGACGGGACAAACTAATCCACCAAGAGGTCCCCGGCCAGTGGCAGGCCCCCAGGGCCAGTGTCCTCCACCACGCCCCCTCAGCCACAAAAAACACTACACTGCCACTGCAATGACTGCCCAGGTAGAAACACTATCCAGCTCAGCTCCACCACCACCGCCCAGCCGATCCAAACGCCAGTGACCCCACACCCTAGAAGTGGACACAACCCCTCCACCCCACAGGCTGCAGCCCCTCCACACCATCCCCCAGCCCACCGCCCCATCCCCCCCCGGACATGACAGCCAGCAGAGCAGCACACCTCCAAGCCCGCCCAACCCCCCCAGACAACGCCAGCAGCCCCAGCCCACCAGTCCACATGAGGGATACATGCACCAGCCGGGTACCTGGGCCATGCAGGCCAACCGCTCCAGGCCAAGCACAACCCGCCAGCTGCCCCGGTGCAGTCACAAGACATGCTCTGCCGCCCCACCCACCCAACCGCCAACCACAGCCCGGCGCCCGACCATGGGCCAGAACCACAGACGGAAGCAGTGGAAGAAGGCCACGGCAGCCCCAGTAACCGGGCACCCCGCCAACTCCACCCCCAAACCCAGGGGGCGCACCAGCCCGCCGGCCACCTGCACCCCTGCATGGCGCACCACCGCCCACCAAGCAGTCCAGCCTGCCAGCCCCTCCATTAAACCGGGCCCACATCCCAATCAACACTGGCTAAGACACCCCTGCCGGAGTCTGGCACCCCCCCGGCCGGCAGACCAGGGCCCAAAGCCAGGGGCTGAGATCCAAGGGAACCCAAGCGATCCAGAGAGAGCCGAAATGGCAGCCCCAGCACCAGACAATCCCCAAGACCCGACCTCCAACCCCAGCCCAGACCTGACCCAGAGCCCACTCCCTCTCCCGGCCTCCGACCACAGATGGGAAATAGCGAACGGGGGGTGTGAAAAGACCCCAAGCCTGCCTCCGCCAGCTCAAATGTGGTGTTGATGCGTGTTGTTGTAGTGTGCATTTAAAAAGAAAAAACGGTGGGGAAGAGGGTCTGCCACAACCTTCACTCTGAACGCTCAGTGTCTACATGCAATTATACCCTTAGAGGTGAGCGCGGGCACCAGAGGTTAGGCTACTAGGATATCCTCCCTCTTGATGCTATTGAGTGCGCCCATCCCCAAGGCCCTACATGTGAATGTCATGAAAATGTTATAAGTGAGAGTGTCTAAGTTGTACAATAAAATTGGGGCACAGGCTGCCATGGGACTGCAGAGATTGAAAACCCTTGCGGCACTCCAATGGGGCCCCCCGCAGCCCAAGGCCCTCCGTGAGTGGTAATGTGATGGGGCTGGCGGAGGGAGGTGTCCGGGGATGACCCCAATAGGCACCCCTGTTTGCCGAGTCCCAACAAAGGAGGGAGTCATAGGCACATCTGCCGGGCAAAAGACTAGGGACAGGCAACAGGCTCCGAGAACCAACTGAAAACCGGGACCAATGTCCAATTTATAGAATAGTCTGAAATTCTTGAGAAAGAATTTATCAATCCAATTACCTGAGTGACAGAGGTTTGCGAATGCTGGAGAAAGAGTAATACATCATCTGCATAAAGACATATTTTATGTTCAATATTCCTGCATTTTATGCCTTTAATATCTTTAGTTTGTCTGATTGCTGCTGCTAGTGGTTCAATAAAAATAGGAAATAATGAGGGGGAAAGTGGGCACCCTGACTGGTGCCTCTCTGAAGACAGAAGCGGGAAGATGTTTGGTTATTTGTTCTGACACATGCCGCTGGGGAACTGTATAATATTTTTATCCAGTTTATGAAAGAGTTTCCAAAATCAAATTTGGTCAAGGTTGCAAACAAGAATTTCCAGTTTGTTGATTGAAATATGTTTGACTTTGAGTTGACTTATTTTTGTTAATAAATTCTTGTATTTTAAGAAATTGTGTGAATTCATTCCATGTGTGTGCAGAGTTTTTGCTGTTCAATAATGTCAGAGCTCGTCTCACACCTTTCTATTTTGTCCTAATACCATCGCCTTACTGGGCTGGTATTCACAGGACAACTCTTAACACACCGAAATATTATTTGATAAAATATTGAAATATTAATATTAAATAATATTGTCAGATTCATAATCCTAACAATATATTGGTCTCAATATTTTTACTGTGGGAATAATCTATTAAATTAAGTAATCTGCATGAATTAGTGGATGAATGCTTACCTTTAATAAAACCAGTTTGGTCAGGATGTATTATGAGAGGAGTAACCTTTTCTAGTCTTTTTGCGAGGGCTTTACAGATTATTTTGAGATCGACGTTAATAAGGGATATGGGTCGGTAGCTGGTAGGGAGTACTGGGTCTTTTCCTGGTTTTAACAAGAGAGCGATGTTGGCAGAATTTATATTTGGCCGAAGTCAGCCATTTTTTACGGTTTCCTGCACCATTCTTTGGAATATTGGTGCCAAAATATTCCAGAATTCTTTGTAAAACTCTGTTGGGAATCCATCTGGGCCTGGAGCCTTTTTATTGGGCATGCTTTTTAGAGCTTCTTGGATTTCAGCTGAAATCAGTGGTACATCTAGGGCCATCGCGTGATTATGTGATAGTTTAGGAATTGTTACTTTATCTAGAAATTGATCAATGTCATTATCTGATGGGTCTATCTGTAGTGAGTATAAAGCTTTATAAAAATCTCTGAAAGTGCTGTTTATTGTTTCAGGATCATAAATTGTATTCCCTGTCGAGTCTTTTACAGCAAATATCATTGTTCTTTCTTTATTTTTAGTTGGTTAGCTAAAAAGCTACCTGATTTATTGCCATGTTCAAAGTTTTGTATATGAAGTCTTTGTACTAAGAATTGGGTTTTTTTGTCGATGATTTCATTTAATTCTAGTTTGGCTTTACGTAGTTTCCCCAACCTTTCCTCTTCCTGGGAAGCATCTAACAGTTTAATGGTTTCTTCCAATTCCTGTATACGTTTGTTTTCTTTTTTCTTCTTATGTGATGAGAATGAGATTATTTTACCTCTCATCACTGCTTTCCCAGCCTCCCAGAGAACAGATGTTGATGTCCCCGGGATATCATTAAAGAGAAAACAAGGTTGTCCCGCATGCCCCGGGCATGAGTTTGGCTTGTTTTAACTGAGTTCTGTCGTGTTTGTTTACCAATATACCGCCATATTACTTACGCACAACTCTCGCGAGATCTCAGCCGCTCATCACCTGCATTTTTGATTTAAACGTGTACGTGTTGGTCTTCATTTAGTGAAGTTTTGCATCTGGTTTCATTCCCGCCGCTTAGTCTGGCGGTTCTTTTGTTTTATGTTGAGAGCATGGAAAATCTCCAACACGGACTTAAAATGCTGTGCAAATCTGTCAAGATCATATTTTCTCCTCTGAGATGCACGTAAGCTGCTTCTATCGGTGAAGCATGTTATCTTTCAAAACATATATGTAGAATATCGATTATGTATTACAGATAATTCCAGTTCCCATGGTCCCTGAATGCAACAGCTGGGAATATGTTGTTCAGCCGCTGTGTTGAGCTGTCAGTCATGATTCCGCACCCCCGTGATCTGAGGCCCCGCCCCACATGCCAAAAGAGGGCCAGAAGTTTGAAGCCGAAAAAAAACAATCTGCAAGTTCGAAAAAAAAAAACTTGAATCTGAAAAGTAGTTTTGAACTTTTTTTTATCCAGTTTCACATCTGTTTTTTTTTTTTTTTGTTGCAAAATTATTTTTCCAGTTTTCAAATTTTTTTGGGGGAGGTTCAAAATAATTTTAACAAACTTTTATTTTTCAGGTTTAATTTTTCTTCATTTGAACAAACTTTTATTTTTCAGGTTCAAATTTTTGTCGTTTGAAAAACTTTATGGTCCCAATTTGGCTCCATAACAAAATGCTGAAAGTGATGGATTTAAAAGGCGTGGAGACATTTTCGTTGTTTTTGTTACCAAGTGCTGATCCAGGGTTAAGAGAAATGTTTATCAACCAAACTGGGTAAGTGAAGAACTACTTCCCTTCTTCCTTCAAAATAAGAGTTTTAAGTATATGTATAAAAGAGTGTTATAAGCTAACAGCAGCTGGATAGAGAGATTTCACTTTGAAAGGAAACACTGTGGTGTTTTACACAAATCTCTTGTTATACTTTGAGCCACCTGAAACAAATACTTGACTTTATGTGAGGGCCAGTTTTATAAATGGTTTGATGTGATGTGTAAACATTTTCTTTAAATGTGTTTCCAGGTCAGGAAACACATTTCTTTCTTCTAGGAGCAAACATCTCTGTCAAAAAAGCATATGTATGGCTTTTGTTGCTGATATAATTATTTTCCATTCCCTCTGTTCTCAGCTCGCATCGGGAATTGAATCACTGCTTTAGAAACATGATTCACTGTGGTAACTGTTTTTTTTCTCCATCCATTCAATTTCAAGGACTTGGCAACCTTGTCCCATTCCAACACATGCATTATTACATTTTATTGTTGGCCATAAATGAATGGAGAGGTTGAGCACTCCAGAGGCAAGTGTAGCACATTAGGACTTGTATAATATCACGTCTCAAGGTAAGAGTCATACCCTCGACAACGCTGTGTTTCACCACCAACAGCTATTCTGCTGTTTATGGATATGGAAACATTTGCTTGACTCTATTCCAGCTGCTGCCATATTTCAAGCTGGTGTTCTTTCTTGAATAAACAATAAAAAAATGCAGTTTTAAAAAGTTAAAATAAATAAATGACGTACACCTCACAAGTAAAGGTGGGCATAATAGTGATACATAAAATGCCTGTCAATGCTTTTGGTTTACTGTAGACTAGCGTTTGAATTCAAAGGAAGTAATCATTTACCCATGATGATACTGACCTCCTGTATCATGTGGGGAAAAAAATTCCATATAGAAAACTGTATGTTTTTTTCAGGTTTCAGGATGTGACAAATATGACAGTAATGAATAAAAGCCTCAGTTTGGCATGGATCAGATAAGACAGTATTCCACACAGCCCACGAATAACACAAATGGCCAAAAAACATTTTAGGATTGGTGAAGCTTCTTGGAATTTTGCAAATTTTCCGGTCCAATTTGTGACACCGCAAAATTAAATTAGAACACCAGTAAGACAGATAAAGATAAATCATGAGATCCGGCTTGATTCACATGAATACTGTCAAGAATTCTGTATGATTTACAGGAATCTATTACGTATACTGCCTTAACCTTAGGAATCGGTTAGGAGTCACTCAAAAATATGACGAATGCATCTAAGAATCAGGTACAATTAAATATGAAGTTACTACTATTCTTGACAATTTGTGGGATTTTCCATCAAGATATAATAAAAAGAAATGAAGGACTAGCACGAGTTAATGTTATTTGAATGTTGACTGTATATTGATATTTAAGTTAAAGTTAAAATGTTTTAACCAATGTTTTTGCCAGTAAAATTTGAAAAATAAAGTGCTGGTTTTGAGGCGTAAAATGTAATAACAAAATAAAAAAAAAATAGAATTTTATTTTGTTTTATATTTCCTCTTTATTTAAAAAAAATCTTATTTTGTTTTTGTTTTTTGTTTATTATTTTTATTAATTGTTTTTCCTTATTCCTTATTTTTTCCAAGGGCTGAAGACAGATTTGGCCAGCTTTAGATGGTACAATGGCCCTAGGTGGCAAAGACAATACTTCCCAAATTCCCAACTGAGTTAAGAACACATAGGAATGTCTAAGAATCAATTAGGAATCGGTTACAATAACGAAGAATGACCAACGAATTTGTTAAGAATTACTTGAGATTTAGGAGTTCTGCAACAAAAACTTTTGCCACAAAGTCCAGATGGCTGAAGAATTGCAAGAACTGACTAAGAATAAAATACAAACCAGTTACGTAATCAGGAACTTATTATGATTCAACAAATTCAAATTATCAAATTATTCGTGGGGTGTGTGGAATGGAAGCATTAGCAGTTTTAAGGTATACCAAGGTCTCAAAAAGTTACCTAACATTTTCCTTGACTCTGTCCCCATGGATTAAAGTCATTTTATTAAGATGCCTGGAGTGACAGGAGGTAACAGGTCACTGGACTACTAAACTTTTGTCACTTTTATTAAGGTAACGCTGTTGTGTTGGTATGCTCAGCGTGTCTATAGGTTGGCTACCGGAGCAGATAGCCTGACTAAATAACCAGTCAATATCAGTTTGTGATGCTTCCAGTTAGTGGCAACTGGTCATTAAGGGCAGATCGAACTTCACCAGCTTTCAGTTGCAAGCGGAAAAAAAAAAAAATAATAATAATAATAATAATATATATATATATATATGTACCAGAATATAAAATGTATATTCCACTCTTTAGTGTGCAGCACTGAAAACTTTGTTTTCATCGGTTACCCGTGTAGAAGCCTGAATGTGTGGCAAGCCCCTCGGTGCTCATAAAAATGCTCAAGTGTTGACCAATGCTTGGTGGAACTGCTTTCTCCATGACCCCCAACAACGTAGTTTTACTTTCTGAAAGGGTTTGTTCAGCGTGTCAGACCTGACACAACCTTGTGCTCTGTAGGTTTCAGTGACCAGTTACCAGGTTAGGTTTATGTGGATGATTATTGGTCACCATCAGAAAATGTTTCTATAGCAATAACTGACTTTTTACCAGTTTATATCAAATGCATCACTACAAAGTGAAAAAGGTTGCATTGTTGATGCAGAATGAACTCAGAAAACTGAACTCTGTTATGGTTTCCTCTAAGAGCTCTTTACAACATAGAAGCAGGATGTGGATCAGTAAAGGTGCCTAAAGGTGCTCCATTTTAACATTCATGTAACGCTATCCTGGTCTCTGTTTTAATGTTCCAAGGTGGTTGTGTTGTATTTTGGTATACACCAACACACTTTATGGGTTTCTGTTTCTTTGATAGATATTATGATTTAATGTTTAAAAGTACAAAGTATTATTACCATATCGTAGGAGATAGAAACACCACTGCTCTCAGTGTTACACTTTATGGGCACAATGGCAAAACTGTATACTATTCTCTGACGAACCTAAAGAAAACTACAACTAAATTTAATGGTGTTTCTTTTATGTGTTTAAGTGTATGTGTCAAAATCAAAATATCAATAAATGTTAAATATTACATTAGCAGAACAGTAATAATACAAATGTTGTAATGTTTCATATGTAGGAAAAAATTTGTTTTTCTGTTTAAAGTCAAAGTTATCATGTTGTATTTTTGTTCTAACCTTTTACATTGATGCCATAAAAGTATGGTATTCTTTTACTCAAGGTTATAATAATATGAGAATATTCTATTGTCCTTGGCTAGCTTGCACATTATCTGGCAATTTATTATCTCAACATTTATGAAAAACATTGACATAATTGGACCAAAATGACTTGGACTGCCACACACCATACAAATACTAACAGACCCATTTAAATATTTTAGTTAACTGTTGTTGCTTGCAGTGGGAGGGGCTACAGTAGGTCTACTACTTCCTGTATGACCATAAGGACAGAAAACAGATAAAACGTATTTTTCTTGCTAAGGCAAGACAACACAACTGTATGCCTTTTTAGTGGAAAGCTGTTTATTATTCGTATGTTACGGCATGATTTTGCCTTTAAGACAAGACTTTCTTGTCTTTAAGACAAGACTGTGCCATGTCTGTTTGTTTGGTGCTGTTTACTATGCTTAACCTATAGATGGTGTGGAACCTGGAGGAGAGGTGACAGGTGTTTTCTATTCCCCTTATTACCTGCTGAGGAATATTTAAGGAGGAGGCTGCCAGCAACTCACTGCCAGAGTGTTGCCTTTAGTGGTACAGCTTTAGCCACATTACCTTTGTCTTGTCCTTGCCTTGACCTTTTGGTAATCAGTGTCTGTTACCTTGCAGGATTACCTGAACCTGACTTTGCCTTCTGCATTGAACTCTGCCTGGATTACCCTCTTCTGGAAAGAAGTGATCCAGCTCCATGAACAAAGACTCAAGCCTCTTGTTACTTCGTTTGATCACACCGGCTGGCAGCCTCCTGATTTCTTCGCTCCTTGGATCACCCTCCATGAACTCTGTCCACCCTCCTCCATCCACTGCCCCAACTTCAGAAACTCTTGGACCAGCTAACCATCCTGGCACACCAGTATTCACCATCCTCAGTCTCACGGGTAAACAACCCTTTGGTCTCTCCACCCCCCTCTGGTGGATCTCCCCATCTATCCAGTAAGACAGAATTATTATTTAAGAATTCAGATCCTGAGTTACTCCTTGCTTACCGTTCTGTTTATTTTACAGTTGGCATCCCGGTTCCAGTTCCCTGCACATTTCCTTACATTGTAAATAAACTCATCACCGTTAAGCATGTGGGTCAAAACTGTTCGAAACATTATGACAAAGACACGAGGATGCAACAAATACTGTGGCATATTAATAAACTGTCAAACCATTTTGATATCTGAGGCTGTAAAGAGGGTTTCTGTTAGTTTTAGATGGCTAAATTTAGGACTTTGTAAGGTATTTTTAAGATTTGTATGATTTAAATTTAAGACCTAAATGAGTTATGAAAAATAACTTTGTAAAATAAATAACTTTTGTGGATCTCAATTAATTGCCTTTAATCATAAGTCACCAAACTGGATCACTTTTTACACCTAAGCCTATTTAGTAATATACATAGTTACTAATAAACTAATTAAACAGTGGTATAA
Organism: Girardinichthys multiradiatus; assembly: GCF_021462225.1. NCBI lineage: Eukaryota > Metazoa > Chordata > Actinopteri > Cyprinodontiformes > Goodeidae > Girardinichthys > Girardinichthys multiradiatus. Next base: position 38,870,827 of record NC_061804.1, on the reverse strand, counting down.
TGACAACACAGGAGGCATCAAATAATGAGCCCATATCTAGGAACCAGTAACTGAGACTTTGTTCCATTTAATTACAGGCATGTCACTTGAAGAGGTGAAATACTTCTGCTCTGATCCTCACTCTTGGCCTGAAACTCTGCACTGTCAATACTGCATGTTAGGTAAGACACTGCACTACGAAGGAGGAGAGATTCTAATCGGTGGACAAGGTTGGTGTATACTAGTGTATGTGTGGGACTGTCAAAGAAGTGCCACTGCCAGCTGACCTGGTCATCCATCAGATAGGGTCCATCCATCGAGCTCTCTACATTCACCCTTCCCTGCTCACCTACCTCCCCCACTGATGCCTGTTAGTGTGGATGTCTGCCAGACCTGGAATCTCCACATTAATTTCTCATCTGTGGTGCCCTAATGAGCTCCGCCTGCTCGCCCACCTCTGAGACCTTAGTGATTATCAGGCAGGGGGGTGGCCATTTGTCAATGGCAAGAGGTGGCATTTACATCGCTGACCTTGTTGCCAAGGAGAAAGGAATCCAAATGTGGGAGAGGAGAGGCAATTAGGACAGATGAGGAAAGAAAAGGAGAACAATTAGAAGCCAACGGATGCAACACTGGCCAACACAAACCTTTCAATATGAAAGCAAAGTTTGATTCATGGAGATGTACAAGTTTACTCAAAGCCCATCTATCTGTTTGACAGGCATTCTTTAAAACCTCAGACGGAAAACTCTTAAGGTACATTTTTCTTCGTTTGACACTAGAAATTGAACTGTTTAAGAGGAAAATTACAAAGAAAAACTGTTTCCTTCTTGTCTTTGAATTACTTCTTTGTATGTGGGTGTAGACATGAGTCGGGGCTTAGACTTGGTGGTGTGCGCCTCAGAGGGAGCAGGAATTTGCTGGTTATTGGATGGAGGGGAGCGGTGTAGGTCTCTGACACCCGCTAACCTTGGCCAGGGCTACTGGGACTTTGGGGGTATCCATCAACGTGGCAGCCCTGAGACCTAGACTGGGGAAAAGCCACAGAAGTTGGCAGGAGGGGGGAGAAAAAAGCTAGTAAAAATTTAATGCACTCCACAGAGCGGTCATGTCATACTTGGTTATGGAAAATAATCCAAGATGCCTGCAGTGCTAAAATGGAGCTGTAATGTGCTCGCCTCCTAACCCGGCCTGACAGCCATGATGTACGACTACCATTACCGGAAAATATCACTTCAACTAACCCGTGATCCGGCTCCGCTAAGGGTCATATTATCCATGAGGAACAAATTACACTCCCCCAAAGTAAATACAAATTTCCTACACTGACTGGGTACAAAGCACAAAGAGGGGAGGGGGCAGGCTGGAACGTTACCTATGACAACGTTCTGTGGAGTGACAGGGATGATAAAGTACATGACAAATCACTGGCTGACAGGGTACTCTAGTGCAATCAGCCTCAGCCTCGGCCTAGCGAGCACCCACTCAAGCCTGTAAACACTACTCTCTTCCTTTGGAGGGGGCAAAACACATAATCTTTTAACGCTGACAAGTTGCTCTCTCCGTTTTATTACTCATCCTTCCCACTGCGGTGTAAAGAGGGGGTGAGGGTTGGGGGGGGGGGGGGCTAGGAGGAGAAGACAAAGTGATTTTATGTACAGTGCTACTGAGTGATTGAGAAACACAACTCTTCTGGTGTAATTGCCTGAGGGCAGACATAGCAGAACAATAAAGAAAGAGAAACAGCAAATATATTACCAGTTCACATCTTTATTTTATGTCAAGGACAAACAGATTCCTCGCGCTGCTCTTAAGCACCTCGCTTTCAATGAGAGCAAAGCACAGCACTCCTCAGAAGCTTCATTAATATGATGCAAAACATTTTCAAAATAGAATTTATAGCTTGTGGCTGCCGATATAGAAAATAAACAGTGCTTATGGAAGGTGTGGTTTATTATTATTAAAAAAAAACTAAGGCAAGGAAGAGAGAAACCCAGCAGATCAGTTATTCAGCAGGAGTTCAAAATAAAACGTTTGACTGAAATTTTCAAGGTGCCACTTATGAGGAAAAAGTCACTTCAGCATTAGCAAGTCCAGACAAAGAGAGCTCTTGATAATGTTACAAAGCTGCAGAAATATACCACTCTTAAAACTATTAAGAAATTCAGTCAATTCTCCTGTGTATGCATTTTGAACTACATGAGCTTAAGTGCATGAAAAGGTATAAAGATTGCAATATTTTCAATAAATTATTTAGAAGTTTTCTTTTAAGAATCAGACATTGACAAGGCGAGACTAGGGCTATATTTCAGAGAATGTCTCTCATCTGTCAAGCATGGACACAATGAAACAGTGTTTATAGCAGTTTGCAGGTTCCACGTTAGGTACTCTTTAGAACTAGCACTAACATGTAAGATACAGTCACAAGTGGACCAACTTAGTTAAAGCAAATGTGATAACTCTACACACCTCTGTTAAAAGCAAGGCTTTTGTGATGCAAGCACACAAGACCAAGATAACTAATTTGTAGATGTTTCCCACTTGTAACCTGACATATCATGTACAATTCAACTAAAAAACAAACGTTTTAAAGGGGAAATATAAAACAGTACTTTGTTGGACCACGTTTTGATTTATTTTCAGTAAATGATTTTTACTAGATCACGTGATGAAACTCAAAACTCCCAATGTTGATCTGTGGACATGTTGACATGTTCTGCGTTCCATTCAGAGAAATACAGTTTATACTACAACCTCTTGGGGGGCAATAATGCTCTTTGTAAACTTTCTAATCAGAGGAGGACAAGAAGAGAAGACCTGAAAAGAAACAATAACGTGATTTCTCCTCAGAATATCAATATAGTCTTTGTATCCTGGTGGAAAGAGAATGATGTAAATTGGGAAAAGATCAGATCTCTCCTTCCTGTTTTTCTGAAAAACTAGCATCATTGTTGGTTGTTCAGCGTGTAAAAAAAAAAAAATCTAAGCAGAGAGTTCTATTGGACCCTATTAAGCGGGTACTAATGAGACAATATTACATCACAGAGGCCTTGCAGTGGAGCGGACAGAAGAGCGGAGGTATGAATTAGGCCTTGAAAGCCATGGTGTAACAAGTCTGGCATTTTCCTAACAATCTAGGTGTTTTTCAGCCAATGATGCTCTCAATGAGGAGAGACTGTATTGGCTACTTATGCTCCACGTCTGTCTGTGTGTGACCAGCTCTGCCTGTGCTATTAAGTTATCCCTAGCTGTGCCTGCAAAGGTTCGCAAAGAGAAGTGCAGAGAGCAGCTGAAACACTTGTCAATAAATTTTGTGATGTTCAAAGTAAACCTTTTGAATAAAAAGAACGTTTTCTATATGTTTTGTCCACACACATTAAAAAATGTTATAACCTAAATTACCAACTCCCACTTCTCTAAGATAAAGATCATCTTGCAATCTGAAAGTTGTTAGTTCAATTCCAGTTTCCTCCTGCTACATGTTGATGTGCCCCTGGGCAAGGCACTTAACCTAAATTGCCTAACGATCTGCGTATCATTATATGAATCAGTGCACGCTAATGAGTGCGATTGGTGTAAACCACTTTGTGTGGTTGGTGCATGTAATGTGGGTTTGCAGCGCTAAAACACAAAGCAACATTATTTTTGAACATGTTATTTTTGATCAGAAACATCTTATCCAGGAGTGACGCTGAAAAACTAGTCCACGCATTTGTTAATTCCAGGCTGAACTATTGTAATTCTTTACTATCAGAATGTCTACAAAATGCAGTTAAAAGCTTTCAGCTGATCCAAATTGCTGAAGCAAGAGTTCTGATGAAAATTAAAACAAGAGATCATATTTCTCCTATTTTAGCTTCCCTTCATTGGCTCCTTGTTAAATCCAGGACATAATTTACAATTCTCCTCCTCACATATAAAGCCCTTAACGATCTACAGGGGTTGGACAATGAAACTGAAACACCTGTCATTTTAGTGTGGGAGGTTTCATGGCTAAATTGGACCAGCCTTATAGCCAGTCTTCATTGATTGCACATTGCACCAGTAAGAGCAGAGTGTGAAGGTTCAATTAGCAGGGTAAGAGCACAGTTTCGCTCAAAATATTGAAATGCACACAACATTATGGGTGACATACCAGAGTTCAAAAGAGGACAAATTGTTGGTGCACGTCTTGCTGGCGCATCTGTGACCAAGACAGCAAGTCTTTGTGATGTATCAAGAGCCACGGTATCCAGGGTAATGTCAGCATACCACCAAGAAGGACGGACCACATCCAACAGGATTAACTGTGGACGCAAGAGGAAGCTGTCTGAAAGGGATGTTCGGGTGCTAACCCGGATTGTATCCAAAAAACATAAAACCATGGCTGCCCAAATCACAGCAAAATTAAATGTGCACCTCAACTCTCCTGTTTCCACCAGAACCGTCCGTCGGGAGCTCCACAGGGTCAATATACACGGCCGGGCTGCTATAGCCAAACCTTTGGTCAATCATGCCTATGCCAAACGTCGGTTTCAATGGTGCAAGAAGCGCAAATCTTGGGCTGTGGACACTGTGAAACATGTATTGTTCTCTGATGAGTCCACCTTTACTGTTTTCCCCACATCCGGGAGAGTTACGGTGTGGAGAAGCCCCAAAGAAGCGTACCACCCAGACTGTTGCATGCCCAGTGTGAAGCATGGGGGTGGATCAGTGATGGTTTGGGCTGCCATATCATGGCATTCCCTTGGCCCAATACTTGTGCTAGATGGGTGCGTCACTGCCAAGGACTACCGAACCATTCTTGAGGACCCTGTGCATCCAATGGTTCAAACATTGTATCCTGAAGGTGGTGCCATGTATCAGGATGACAATGCACCAATACACACAGCAAGACTGGTGAAAGATTGGTTTGATGAACATGAAAGTGAAGTTGAACATCTCCCATGCCTTGCACAGTCACCAGATCTAAATATTATTGAGCCACTTTGGGAGCGAGTCAGGAAACGTTTTCCTCCACCAGTATCACGTAGTGACCTGGCCACTATCCTGCAAAGAATGGCTTAAAATCCCTCTGACCACTGTGCAGGACTTGTATATGTCATTCCCAAGACGAATTGACGCTGTATTGGCCGCAAAAGGAGGCCCTACACCATACTAATAAATTATTGTGGTCTAAAACCAGGTGTTTCAGTTTCATTGTCCAACCCCTGTAGCTCCATCATCCATCAGAGATTTGATTGTTCCATACGTTCCTAACAGAGTACTTCGTTCTCAGACTGCAGGTTTACTGGTGGTTCCTAGAGTCTCTAGAAGTAGAATGGGAGGCAGATCCTTTAGTTATCAGGCTCCTCTCTTGTGGAACCAGCTCCCAGTTTTAGTCTGTGAGGCAGACACCCTGTCTACTTTTAAGGCTAGGCTTAAAACTTTCCTTTTTGATAAAGCTTATAGTTAGAGTGGCTTAGGTTATCCTGAGCTATCTCTGTATTTAAGCTGCTATAGGCTTAGACTGCTGGATGACATAAAGACCACTTTCACTCTCTATGCTACATTCTCATACTACTCTCCAATTTTGCATTATTTGCTGTTATTTCAGCTTTTAACTCTATGTTCTCTCTCTGTTCTTTTCTCTTTTCTAGAAGCTACACCTGCCAGCAACTTAATGCTCACCTTATACAGATTATACACTTTGTCCTGTCTTTCACTGTTTACCCTCGTCTCTCCTAGACATAGCTACTGGCTAAGCTTCTACTGTGACTAACTGTATATGCTCTCTTTCATGAAAACTGGCTCAGAGTTCATCTGTTTAGCTGCCTTTCTCTAATAGATGAAACCACTAAAGGAGCTACTACTGCCTTTAATGTCTTACTTTTCTCTCACATAGAAAGTACTAAAATGAGTAAAACAGCCCTTAAATGTGCATAATCAGATGTTAACTTCCTCCTTGTGTTATTCGCCAAATTACTACTGCTCCTAACGTATTAGCAGACAAAAATGGAATGGTATTTGCTTAGAAATTAGGCCTTGTTTTAAGTTAAAAAAACAAAAAAACACTGCACCAACATTTAAAAAGTTGTGAAAGTATGTGTCACTTTAAAAACTCAGAGAAACATAAGGTTAAAACAGACACTTTGGGGGTGCTTGGCGTAGTGGTAGAACGTGCGACCCATATACAGAGGTTTCAGTCTTCTATGCAGCTGTCCATGGTTTGAGTCAGGACCTGTGCTGTCCTATGTGTCTTCCCCCTCTCTTCACCCCACTTCCTGTCTACCTACTTTCAAATAAAATAAAATAAAGACCACCAGTGCCGCAAAAAAAAAAAAATCTTGAAAAAAAAAGGACAGTGTGACATACGTCTGTTTTTTAATTATATACCACACTGCAGGCGTCTGGTCATTGATCACGGCTCCATGGTAAAGTGCCTTGTGATCCTTATTTCTCTTCTAGTTTCAAGTGTCACCATTTCTGAAGAAACCACCTCACCCTGTGGTTCTCAAGCTTCTTCTACCAAGTACCACAAATGTAAATACTAAAGTTTCAAACTGCCAGCATCCTCAGAAAAAATAACTATAGAAGAACCGTATACAAACTTCTTTTTAGTAGTTTTCTTTTCATTACATTTTTAGTCATTGGCAATGCACATATGACATATTTATGGTATTGTGATAACTGTAGTAATAAAATTTAAATTTCTGACAGTTATCTCATTAAATTAAACTCTGTTAGTGAACATGTTTATGTAGTATTTGAATACAAAAGTACAACGGAATATACTGTCATTAGCATGTAGAGCTAAAAGTAGTTAGCTTGTCTCTGAGCACAGCAATTAACATTTCCCTTTGTTTATCCGACCTGACACAGGAACATGGTTAAGTTGGGCTTAATGTCATTCTGAGATTCAGATTTTGATAACAGAGGGAAATAAGTAGGAAGCAGCAATTGTTCTTAGTTCACTATTGTCCAGTTCAGTTTATACTGAAATTTCTTAAAATGTTTCCTACAACACTTCTAAGTTTGTTCTTAAGGTAAGAATTAATGTGCTTAAACAACTTGTCAAATTGGTTGTTTGACTGTGACGCTAATAAGAACAAATAACTTTGCATTACCTAGTAAAAGGCGTATGCCAAAATATGCCAAAAACATATAAAAAGATCCGAGAACCACTAATACCTGCGCCACAGTTATAGATCCATGGATCTACTCTATGTGTCTGTTAATCTGCAGTGTCTCAGTGCATTTCTATGCAACTCATGACCAGACCTGATGCATTAAAAATGATCCTGGTGTTTTTTTACCTATCCAGAGGTTTGCATTCACATCTCCGACTGCTTTGTACAGTCAGCAGTCACGTCATTGGCAGACAATGAAGATGTTACCGTTTCTACAACTTCCTGTTGCACACTGCAGTTATAAAACTAAATTTAATGAGTTGACAATTAAAGAAAAAAATTTTAAGTCGTGAAATATGCTGAATGATCATAGCAGCACTACTCAACAGGCATGCTTAAAGTTGAGATTAGATCACCCAGAACCAAAGCTGACAGTATGTCTGAATGGACCTTAAACCTAAATACCTAATCTTTTTGAGATCTTTTTAGTATGTAGTCCCACTAATAAAGTAACGATATTTCGCTGGGATTGAATTCCCCAACCATACAAGTTCGCTATCTATAAATTATTCTGTAATTGTGCAAGAATTCTCAAGCCAGAGAGATTAAAATTTTCCAGAGGAAAATTAGGGTTTATGCTGCATGACAGTGGCCAAGGACTAAGAAACCCAATCAATATGATTATGAAACACAGAATTATTTTGTCATGTTTCCTATAAGAGCATTAAAACAGAAACTTGCCTCTCCTTTATCCCCCTTCAAACTGTTCTTGCTTATGCATGTGCAGAGACAGAAAACTACTGGTTAGGAACCCTTTAACAGAAATGCTAATGATAATGCATAAAGAGCTAATAATGTCAGTGGTGTGTGACGAGCTGCAGTGAGCCTTCCTCCCACCTGTCTCCCAAAATGCTATTAACATGTCATTGGAGAGGGCCTATCCTACGGGTCACTTTATAATGAGCAAGTGCTCTGACTGTTTCCAGCACATTCAGAGGCACACACAAACACACAGGCAGGATCGTCTGTACGCACACTCTGAGATGTGAATAGCTGTCTCTTATCAGAGCCTGGCAGCTCCCTCCAACACGGGAGAAGCCTTGTACACCAGTCAGGATGTGATTTCTCCTGGGGACACTTTTTCCATTTCCTGCTTTTGAAGGGAAACTAAATAAGCTACGTTTGTTCTCATCTGAATACATTTGACCCATTAAAATGACTCTGCTCTCCTGTGTCCATCTCTGCAGTGCTGTTGTAAAGCAGCCCACAGAATGCAAATGACAACAGTGGCAGTGGGTGTAGTGTGCTAGGTGCCTGGCAGGAGCTGATAGGGGCAAAGGTGGTACGGACTCAGGAGGGGGTAAAAGTGTTGAGAAGGAGCTTCAATTACTCCCCAGACCCTGTGAGTCAACTGTTGACGTAGGGGTCTCCTATTTACTAATTCACTCCTCTGTTACTTTAATACACAATTAATCAATGACAGGAAGGTGTAGTCAGGGCTGTTCATCAGGAGCGTAACGTGAGCTAGGGTGAATTAATAGAGTCAGTGGGGGGATTATAGCTTACTACTCTCTCTCTCTCTCTCTCTTCCTGAAACAAAAAGGAATTGCCACCGAGACAGGAGCAATTTAAATCGACAACACTGAGTAATGACTCAATTTGCAGCACAGTCTAAACACAACAAGCAAATGGCATTACTAAATCATTAGAGAGCATCTAGATCTCTAGTTAGAAGTTAGTGGATGATAAAGCTGCTTTTAGAATCTTTAGGGTGCACTCAAACCTTAAAAACATTTAAATCAAGCTTTTATTGATGCTTACCATTACTAGGATCCTGTGAATACTAAAACAGCAATATAAATTCCAGAGTTCATTGCCATGTTTATTGTCTGCATGGTCCAGCAAATGTATGTATTAGCATGGAATATATTGGTACTAAAACACAAGTTCAAAACAACTGGAGAGAGTCAGGTTAACTATTTTACATTTTAAATACCAAAATAACCAGGTACAGTCCAGGTACATAATGAAATATTTTAGGAGTGACACATCATTTTAATCCAATGAGCCGATCAGTTCATTTCAAATTAAAAACATAACTAAATGGTGGGGATAGTTTGGTTTAGGGTTAGATACTTTGGTGAGCCTCAGACAACTTTTACCACTTGGCATTGATTGTATAATATCATTACTGCAACTGAATTGTATTGTGTAATTGGACCTATATCTGCCTACATGACTGAACAGTAGTGGATTGAGCTGAACAGATTTGTATTAAATTGTTCAAAGCGGATTTTCTATAATTGGATATGAATTGTACCTACTTGTTATGGAAAAATGCCTTGACAGTATATTAGTTAGAAATTGCTGCAATTTACAGTTGAAACCAAATATTTAAATACACTATAAAAAGACAAATTTGAAACGCACACCGCCAGAATGTGCATTCATTGCCAGTGAGCAGCACACTTAAAAAATGGGTTAACGTGCGATAAAATAATTTTGACGTTAAGCAACTATATATATAGATGTGTGTGTTTGTGTGTGTATGTGTGTTTGTGTGTGTGTGTGTATATGTGTGTGTGTGTCGAATCACTGTGGTTAATGCCGCTTTCCTACCAATTTTAGCCTGACAAGGTCTTTTGCTTTCATTCAAGGGTTGATTTGACTTTTGAAAATACAGAACCTGTCTCTTTCTTGAATGGTATGTTTAAAGAACATTGCAATGTTATAATAACATATTGGACTACCAGTTGGCCTCGAAGCGATTCTGGCAAACCGTCCGGCGCCTCAGGAGGGGGACTGTTTACAGTGGGGGTGGGAGGCTGCTGACCTCGACTGGGGACATTATCGGGCGGTGGAAGGAGTACTTCCAGGATCTCTTCAATCCTGCCATCATGCATTCCCTGGTGGAAACAGAGGCTGGGGACTCCTGGTTGGACTCTTTCATCACGCAAGCTGAAGTCACCGAGGTGGTTAAAAAGCTCCGCGGTGGCAGGGCTTCGGGGGAGGATGAGATCAGCCCTGAGTACCTCAAGTCTCTGGATGTTGTAGGGCTGTCATGGTTGACACGTCTCTTCAGCATTGCGTGGCGGTCGGGGACAATGTCTCTGGACTGGCAGACTGGGGTGTTGGTCCCCCTTCATAAGAAGGGTGACCGGAGGGTGTGTTCCATCTATAGGTGGATCACACTCCTCAGCCTCTCTGGTAAGGCCTACACCAGGGTATTGGAGAGAAGAGATAGTGATAGTCGAACCTCGGCTTCAGGAGGAGCAGTGTGGTTTTTGTCCCGGCCGTGGAACACTGGACCAGTTCTATACCCTCTGCAGGGTACTCAAGGGTTCATGGGAGTTTGCCCAACCGTTCCACATGTGTTTTGTGGACCTGGATAAAGCGGAAGACGACGAGTACGAGTACGAGCAATGTTGCTTATAATAGCATATATTTTTTTGAACAGATAAAAGTGGCACCTTCAGCTGTCTAGAAATTGTTCACATGGATGGACTAGACTTGTAAAGGCACAGGCGTTGCCTTTAAACTAATCCACAGGTGTGCTCATTTAAATCAATTAATCAGAAGCTGGGCTTTTCGAAATTGTTTAAAGATATAAGAATAAAGTTTACACTTGAAAAAGGAAAGTAACAATCCCCTCTAAAAAATTTCCATGTCATTATTTTAAGATTTAGCAAATTTTGGCAATCCTAACTGACCAAAAATAGGAAACATTGAGAGTAATGTGAATTAATGAGAAGGAGAATAACAAAGGTTATTTTTTTTTAAACAAACTGAACTAATAGTGAGTAGAAATCTGCAGATTAAGCATGGCAGTAGTTTAAATTAATGGCCTTTTAAATTAGAATACAAAAGATGCAATCTATTTCTGTAAAGGGGACATATGCAAAATCCACTTTTTTAGCTCTTAAACACATTTTCTGTGTATTGGGAGTCTCTGAAAGTCTAAAAAATTTGAATTTAGTCACTCCAGATCCTGCAATGATATATTTAGATGCTTTTTGGGTCATATTTAGTCAGTCTGTTCGGATTTTTCCATTTTCTATTACATTTCATTCTCTATTACGTCCAGTACTTTCTGTGGAACCTCTAAAGATGGTCATGGACTTCCGGCTTACCAATCTAGTGAATCTGCCATTTATTTTCTCACAACATTCTTGTAGTTCAAGTTGAAGGATACCGAAGCAGCAAGCGGAAAAAACGAAATGTTCTGTTGTTGGGTGTATTAACCCACACCAGTCATTATACCGTTCGCCAGGATCAGAACCTCTTTGGAGTGCTTGGATAAATTTTTTTTTTTATGGAAACGTGCCGACATCGTTTGCACCAAGCATTTCAGGGAGGAGTGTTTCAGCAACCGCAGCTAGTATGACGGAGGATTAGCCGAAAGACTCCGTCTGTCTGAGGGGTCAGTTCCTTCTGTCTATGGAAGCGGCGGACAGAGCAAAGAGGTTAGCTGCAGATAACGGTAAAATGACAGCAAGCTTGATTGTTGAGGTGTTGATATAACTTACTGGCTGTTGTTTTGACAGCATAGCTTTGTGCCTGCAGCTAATGTTAGCGCTGTGCACTTGCTTTTAGCTCCTTAAGGACATCACCTTATTGTGTGTTTTGAATAACAATATTAAACCAACAGTTTTGCAATCTGTTTGGTTGGCCTTTTTTACCTTGGGAAACACATGATCCAAATGCATTCAGTGATGTTCTTGATGCTAGCATTGCTAACTGGTTAACTGTGTTGGGGCCTTGTTTAGAAGTTGTGTTCATTCAATTTGTGGTAGCATTAACATCTTAAAATGTATCTTACATGTAGTTTGTGTAAGAATATTGTCAGTAACATTAGTAATGGCATTACAGCTTTTGTTACTACTGTGAATTCCTTAACTTTTCTCTGCTATTGTTTAAGAATTTAAATATTTCATGTAGCGTAACAGGGCAGGGGTGTTCAAATTCAGTCTTCGCAAGGTCCTGATGTTTCCCTGCTTTAACACACCTTATTTAGATTATTGCTGCTCAGCACAAGCTTGTTAATCAACCATAGCTGTTGCTTGTTGGATTTGATTGCTTACAGCCACAATATTAATTAAAGTTGCAAGCAGCATTGGGCGGCCCTCGCAGCTCAGCGCCGCTTGGCCTATGTAGCGACGGCAGGAGCCTGGCATCGCCTACTCCACGCCACCGATGATCTCTCCGCTCAGTTCCGCGTGTCACAGCTTACAGCTACAATATTCATTTTAGTGCTGTTGTTCTCACGCATTAGTAAACATAGCACATTGCTGGTGCAATGATTTTGTATTTACTTCTTGTTTTTTTGACATTTGTTGATATTTATTGAGGGCAAGTAAAGTAATTGAATCTTGTATGGCACCGCGGCCTGGAGGAGGACGGGGTGTGACGTGCATTTGCATTGAAAGAGACCACAGCAAAAATGAGACGGTAAAAAATGAAGCTTAAAAAATTTGTAAAATGAAAGCCTGAGGAGCTACAATAACAACAAATTCAAACCAAAGCATTGCACTTCCACTTTATACAGACCACATCTGAATGATTTAAAGAGGAAAAGGAAGGATTTAAAAGCATGATACATGCCCTTTAAATGCTGACCCATTATAAAAACATTTGTATGTATTTCAGTTAATACTTGCATGTAAGACACATCAATGCTAACTGCCAAAAAGCCTGTGTAAAGCTCTGCATTACTATATGCAAGTAGGACTTTCACTGCAGGTAGAATGACTTTTCCATAAAATAATTGTCCATAAAGTTCACAAACTAAAGTGTTGTAATAAATGTGTCTTGTTAAATGTCTTTTTTTGTTGGTTCAGTGGTCTATTCTTTTATTAAACATCACAGATCCTAATATAGGAGGTTGTACCCCAACATACTACTCTGTATCTGCATACCATTTCAAAGGCATATAAAGGTTAGAGGGGTAACCACACCTTGATCCACATTGAAGAAGAAGAAGAAGCACGGCATTGACAGTCATGCCAGCTTTTACCAATTTCTTTTCACAAAAGTTGAACAACAGCGTAAAAAGAATAATGAGTATCACAGGTGCCATTTCATATTAAATTTGTAAAAATAAGAGACCTTCCTGTGTTGTTCAAAACAGCGGCTTTTGTGAATAATGCATGCTCTTTGTTTCTTTGACTGAAAGGTTATCAAGGGCTCTTTAAGTTAACTGATAAACAAATGCACTTAAACTATATCATTGAACTATATTAGACTATAGTGAATAGGCGATCTATTTTTATAATTTTTTATTAATGAAGAAAAATGCTGTTTTTGATTTAAATGCCTGATGATTCCTGTAAGATCTTAGAGATAAAATGGTCAAATCATGATTTTTTTTTGTGAGTTGATATAAATGTAAATGATTGGATTAGATGGGCATATTATATTGCATCATATCAATCGCAGACATGTGAACTGAATTTAATCAAAATCGCATTATGAAAGACTGTGATATCAGCAAACATTGTAGCGTCATCCAAACAAATCGACACAATATCATATCGTGATAAAGCAGGTAATTTTCACCCCTAATAAAAAGAAGCCGTTTTAAGTAAAATAAGTTCCAGCATTACTTTCCATACTGTAGAATATGTGGTTTGATTTCCAGCTAAGATATGAAGCCACAGATCTTTCAGACATTTTGTAATATTCAATGGCATAACCATCACAACACTTACGTAAAGTACTGAATTTACGCAAATGCTATTTAAATCTGCCAGTAATACCCAATACCAACTTAATCTTGTGCTATGCTATGCAGACGCTTTGTCTGGACTGATGAAGATTCACTCAGCCCAGCATGACAAATGCCTGGACTCGCAGACTCAATAGAGGGCATTTTGACCTACTTTCTGATTAAATCAGCTAATAATTATTTGACCACTTGGGGTCATTCATACACTGCTTATAGAGCACTTAACTAACAATCATTGGACCATACTCAGATGGTTAAGTGTAGAAATAAATGGGAACGTACTTGCTTTGTCCTGAAAACGTGGTGAATTTAAAACCATGTAGATGCTACATAGAAATGGATTCGATGTTTTACAAAATTCAAGTCTTCATAGTCAAGAAAACTGTGTAACAGAAGCTTCATGATTACAGGAACAAAAATGCAGGATTTCATTTTATTTTGAAAATAGCAGTTTTCAAAGGACACATGTAGACAAGGGGTAGAAGTAGAGACAAGGCACAGGTTAAAAATAAAATACCTCCGTAAGCGTAATGATTTGAGCAAAAAAAAAAAAATATATATAAAAATCACCACTCAAGAAGTCTCATTTAAAACATCATCCAAACCTTAAAACCCCATTAGATTTAGATTTTGCTCCTCATTAAGTCATTCATAATTAATGTGCAAGTAATTAAGGCCTTCTAGTACTTATTAAGATGACGTTTGATTCTAATTACATTAAATCCTCAGTTTTAAAGATGGTCTCATTTTGGATGTGGCTGAATATCATGATGCCTGGAGCACAGTTACTGATGTGTGCAGAGAAGAACAGGCTTACCTTGTCTTCCTTGTCACTCTCAGTGTCACACTGCAAAAAAGACAAGGAAGAAATTAGAAGAAACACTTTTAACATAAAAGCAAAATTATTGCATCTTCAGAGCCCCAGTCAACAAATATTATCAGATCAGTTCATTAGTGCTTACAAGAACATATTCGTAGTGAGCAGCTGTAGCCTTGTTAACACTGAAACCTATGCAAGAATCAGACAGAGCTGGAAATTCAAACGAGTAGAATTATACTTCCATGATGAGAGTTACTGCTTGAGGCCGTGAATGGCACAATGACAAGAGGAGGAAGGAACTTTGTAATGGAGGGAAGAAAAAGTGGCTGGATTTCATTTTTTCGTTCCAATTTCAATTTCAAGGTCCACTTAATTCTTTATCAACTAATTAGTGAGATGCTGGGTGACTGGCGGCCCTCAACGCTGTGCATATGGCTGAGGCGCGCAGAAGCACTGGAGTCGGTAATGAAGAAGGCACTGGGGGGGATTGCGGGCAGGGGCTGGCACAGTGTGTGGGTAGGAGTGAAGGGGGGATGGGGGTTGTTGGGTGGCGATTAAAGCTGGAGTGAAGGAAGGAGGGAGATATGATTGACAGCCTAGGGAGTGAGCAACAGAAGGCACTGCCTGTTATTTTTCCCCTTTATCTCCTTTAACTCAAAGGTAGCTGGCTGGCTCTAAGGCTGATCTGTTTTCCAAGCTGGATGGTGAAAAAAAAGGGGCCTTGCGAGCTCAGCAAGAGCACAGCATCCAATTTACAGGCCTGTCCCACACGGCCCCAGGGGCCGCCCGCGGCACACTGCCATGATGGTCAGCTCCAACAGCTCATAAATTATGCAGAGGCAATAAATGCGCTGGGCAAACACTTCTCAGACGTTCTCCAGCGCTATTTCTGTCTCACTCTTTCGCTATCACCCACAGTATTCCACCCCCATTTTAAAGAAGTATGCAGAGGACCTGCAGTCCCACAACTTGTCAGAACTGATGGAATAAATTATTATAATGACACATAAGGGCAGATAATCATTACATGTTTGCAGTTAAAAAATGCAAACTTGATAACATTTTCAATATTCTGCAAAAATGTTTTCTAAAGACCTTGGTTTGTTTCTATTAAAAATCAGGAAGATTTCATCAAAAGCATGAAAATATTATTGTTGTCCTAATTGTTATGAAACCAATAAGTGGTAGACAAGTCAGCAGAAATTTAGATAAAAATGACCTTAAAATATTTTCCAGTTGAAAAGATAACACCTGTTTGAAATCTTAATAAACTTGATGAAAGAATATTAACTTGATTTATTTGCAGAAATAGATGGAAAACACATTTCTAAAGTGTAAACAAGGATCTGGTCCATGCAAGCATATTCAGCAACAACCCTGTTCACTTTGTGTTTCTGATGTGCTTGCAGTATACTTTCTATAGGGATCAACCAGAGTCAGCTAGGTAGGTTGTCACACATTCTGACTAATACCTGGTTTACTTTTGTCAGCTTCTGACTGGGTCTTCAAAAACGGCATTAAGACACAAAAGTCTTAACTTTTTGATTTAACATAGTTCATTAACTTTGAACGGTTAAATGCATAATATTTCTGTAAAAAATTCCTTACTTCTAAAAAGAACATTATTTTGACTGCAGTCTAACCAGCACTGTGTAATTTTTTTCACACCACAGAAAATTTAATAATAGAATGTTTATATAGACATTTATATATATATATATATATGCATTCATACAGTACAGACCAAAGGTTTGGACACACCTTCTCATTCAAAGAGTTTTCTTTATTTTCATGACTATGAATTAACACATTTGGAATTATGTACTGAAAAAAAAGTGTTTCCGTCTAGTTGGACCATCATTTATTTTTCAACAGGACAATGACCCCAAACACACCTCCAGGCTGTGTAAGTGCTATTTGACCAAGAAGGAGAGTGATGGGGTGCTGCGCCAGATGACCTGGCCTCCACAGTCACCGGACCTGAACCCAATCGAGCTGGTTTGGGGTGAGCTGGACCGCAGAGTGAAGGGAAAACGGCCAACAAGTGCTAAGCATCTCTGGGAACTCCTTCAAGACTGTTGGAAAACCATTTCAGGTGACTACCTCTTGAAGCTCATCAACAGAATGCCAAGAGTGTGCGGAGCAGTAATCAAAGCAAAAGGTGGCTACTTTGAAGAACCTAGAATATAAGACATATTTTCAGTTGTTTCACACTTTTTTGTTCAGTATATAATTCCACATGTGTTAATTCATAGTTTTGATGCCTTCAGTGTGAAGCTACAATATTCATAGTCATGAAAATAAAGAAAATTCTTTGAATGAGAAGGTGTGTCCAAATTTTTGGTCTGTACTGTATATATATACATATATACATCAATATATATATGTATACACTACCAGTCAAAGGTTTAGTTAATGCATCTCTTTATTTCCAAGACTATTTAAATTGTAGATTCTCAGCAAAGGCAACAAAACTATGAATGGACACACGTAATCATATAGTAAACAAAAAGTGTCAATTTACCCTAAACATTTGTATATTTTAGATTCTTCGAAATAGCCACCCTTTGCTTTGATGACTGCTTTGCACCCTTGGCATTCCCTCCATGAACTTCATGAGGTGGTCACCTGAGATGGTTTTCCAAAGAGTCTTTAAAGAACTTCCCAGAGGTTCATTGAGAGATGACCAGCAAGGGCGGCTACTTTAAGGAATCTAAAATAAAAATAAAAAAACCTATTTAAAGTTATTTTACAATTTTCTGTTTGCTACATAATTGCATGTATATTGCATTGTGTATATATATATATATATAGTCAGTCAGTCAGTCATTTTCTACCGCTTATTCCATAGTGGGTCGCGGGGGAGCTGGTGCCTATCTCCAGCAGTCTATGGGCGAGAGGCAGGGTACACCCTGGACAGGTCGCCAGTCCATTGCAGGGCAACAACGGACACTATATATATATATATATATATATATATATATATATATATATATATATTTTTTTTTTTTTTTCTTGCCAAGATTGCCAAGACTAAAAAGATGAAAGGTAAAGGCTTGGCTCAAACTCTGGGCCTATTAATTTACTGACAATCCTATGCTGGATGAGCTACTTCTTTGCACAAAGAAAGTGATGCTGTTGTTATAAAATCAGTGATTCCCATGGTTCAAGAGAATTAGTTCTGGTTTAGAAATTACAGTTTTTGCTGAATTACCATCATTGTTTTTAGGAAAACAAACTAAACTTTGTCTCTTGTGATATCCAGAAACCACCCTGCTATCGGTCCTACAGCTCAAATGTCTAACAACAACTTAAAGAAATATCTGCTGTTTCCATCCACCAGCACAGTACAAGTATGGAAATATATCACCATCTTTACCATTTCCCTCAAATTCTGACTTTAAAATAACTAGAACTACAAACTTCCTCTTTGCACATTATTATCACAGCTAAAAAAAAATAGTAAAAGTTGTTCTTTTAAACTGACACAACTGATGCCATCTTTAAATTTTGGTTTGAGCTACCCATTTTTTTTGCATGATTTACCTGATTATTGGAGTCCTTGTGAAGTTATTATTTATGTGTGATATGTAAATAACCAATTTAAATGTAAAAGGTTAGAAATTTTTTAGAACAGTTTTGCTTGGTAAAATCGACAGAATACCTACAACAATATCACCGTTACATATGGATCTACCATCGGCTCATGTCTAAAAAAGGTGCAGGTGTACCTGTAATGTTGTAATCAGGTCTGTTGGTTTAACAACACCCTCTGTTTTTGCCCTAAAGGCAAAATACCTCCAAGCAATGCTTTAGTCTTTGCTTTTTCAAGTACAGATGGCTGCGAAGGCTTTTCTTGGGATGTAGCTATCATGTTATGGGAGTTTTGACCTCTGAGCACCCACTCACTGTTTTGGTTGTCAGCCGTTATTGTTCATGTTATGGAAGGGAGAGGAATACCTTAGCATCTGTGTATGCCGTGCAGCTGTGCTGAAATGTGTGTCAGGTCGAGTTAAGGAAAACAGCTGTTTATATCAATTTCGACGCATAAGATTATCTTAAAGACTTTTTTTTCTATTTTGTGTTGATGACATTTAAATTTAAACTTTTTTGACAACCCCATTAAAAGCACCATGCAGTCAAATTTATGCATCTGTTGGTGATTGGTAACAAATAGGTGTGTCTCCTTAGTGTGTCTTCTATATTGGCTCCCATGTAGGGCTAACTAATGTAGGAGAAGTCAGGATTAATTGGTATCTGATCTTCATGAATGTGACATTAGTAGTGTAACAATGCACTCATTAGCTCTTTCTTTTTCCCATACAGCACACACCAATAAACACCAGTGAGCAAATGGTTTAAATAATGGACATCATTTTAGTTTCTTCCACTGTGTTGTGATCCACAAAAGCATGTCTACTCTCTTTTTTTATCATGTTTTTTTTTCTCCTTTCTCTGCTCTCTCGCTGTGCAGCCAATTGCTTTGATTACCAAGATAGAAGCCGGCTGGAATGACTTGCCCTTGCTTGTGAAGCAAATGGAACATGCTAATGGAACTCATCGTATTACCCGATGCAAAAGTGCCATAGCTCATTACTTTAAGATAAAAGGATATCATTGTAGACGGCGAGCAGAATTGACTTTCTGTGCTTCGACTTGATGATGATTTAATCAACTGCTCTCTTTCACTTCTCATCCCTGCGCCTGTCGCTTCTGCAGGTGCCACTAAACGAAGCACTCACACGGCGAGTCAGGCACCGAAGAGAAAAGAAAAGAAATTGCTGTCATTACTTTTTCCCCAGGAATAGAGGTATGCAAATTTCCCAGAGCGACAAAGGGTGGCAGAAAAAAGAAAAACTTAATAAAATGGAAATACCTTTATAACGAGCAAAGTAAAAAATCCTGAGATCAGACCTGACAGGCAAGGGCAGGCAATTCGATTGTCCTTTCACCGCATACAGGAAAGCTGCCTTGAACTCACTGTTCAAGCACACGGTAGAAAGCAACAAATAATAATACCTCTAAAAAGATAAAAACATATTTTAGGCGCATAAGCAAAACAGAGCTGTCACTCACTGATAGGAGATCACACTGAACTAATGTGATCCCCCATGCAAAACATAGCGTTTGGCAAGCGGGAGCAGAATCTCTCCATATCTGGGATTTTTACTTCTAAGCAGAGAAACAGATTGAAAACTATGAAAAGTTCCCAGCATAGCCCACAAAAGTGACAGTTGCTTAGAAGTTGGAAATGCCTTGAAAGATCACTAAGGGTAAGGTTAAGAGATGTAATTAAGTCAGTTTTAGATTTCTGCTATATGGATATTACTGACTGGATCTATAATACTGCCGTGCTTCTGGTTTAAAGTATCATCAAAATGAAAAAAATTTTAATTTTGAGATCAATAAAAGCTGAGGGAAAATGTTCGCATCGCTGGAACTTTTTCACATATTGTCATGTTATAACCACAATCTCTAATGTATTTCGTTGGGATTATGTGTGATAGACCATTACAGCTGCATGTCTTTTGGGCATATCTGCTGACTGACAGGTTATTGTCCTGCTGTAATATAAACCCCTGATCCCGCAAACAGATATTCCTCCAGTATTGTTTGTTTGTCTCCATACAACTCATCATCAGCCCTTACAGCTTTCCTGTATCTGCTGAAGAAAAGGATCCCCACAGCATGATGCTGCCACCATCATGCTTCATAATGGGGATGGTATGTTCAGGGCAATGTACAGTGTTAGCTTTATGCCAGACATAGCATTTTGGATGTAGGTCATTAATCTGACCGAAGCAGATTCTTTCACGTTTGTTGTATTACCTACATGGTTTGATGCAAACTGTGGTCAGGACTTCTTGTGGCTTTTTCTCAATAATGTCTTTTAACGCTTCAGTCTTCCTGAATATGGTCCTGGACCATATAACTGATAGTTAACTTTACACCTGAGCTGCAGATCCTTGCAGCTCCTCCAGAGTTACCATGGAACTACTTTTTGATTTTCTGTTTAATGCTCTCCTTGCCCTCCCTGTTAGTTTAAGTGGGAAAAGGTTTCTTGGTAGGTTTGCAGGTGTGCCATACACTTTTTTTTTTTTTTTCTCTTTACAGATAATAGATGGACAGAGCTCTTGCATGTTCTTTCCCATGCATGGTTTCTCTCCGGGTACTCTGGCTTCCTCCAGCTTTCCAAAAACATGACTGTTAGTTTAATTGGGTTCTATAAATGTATGGGTGTGTGTGTGTGTGTGTGTGTGTGTGTGTGTGTGTGTGTGCATGATTGTTTGTCCCTTGTGTCTTTGTGTTGCCTTGTGATGGACTGGCAACCTGTCCAGGTTATCCTGCCTGTCACCCAATGACCGCAGGAGATAGACAACAGCTGCCCAGCAACCTTGCATAGACAAGTGGGTATAGACAATGGGCGAATGGATGGAGGACATCATAGTAAAGGGGGCAGTATACAAATGCAAATGCTGAATACAAAACCATGTATAATTTTCCTTCCATTTCACAATTATGCAGTACTTTGGTGTATTACATAAGATCACTATAGCATACATCAAACTTTGTGGTTGTATTGTCACAAACTTTAAAAAGTTTAGGGGGAATTATTACTTTTCCAACCACTGTAAATGAGTATTTGCCAAAGCAGCAGTGATATACAGTAAGGAAAACATTAGTTCCGGGAGAGGGCCGACAAGGAAAAATTATACTCTATCCAGGCCCAGTGCTATTTGCACAGTACCAGCATTATACTGTACAACTAAACCCAAGTGTTTAGTTTAAGTAACACAGGAATGTCAAACATTAGCTTCAGCTCTAAGAGCTGTTGATGTTGGCTTACATCCGGAACACTTCTGACTGCTCCTCTGCTTTCACTCAGGCCCCTCTTTTGGCTGAGGGCTCTTACAGATTTCCCTACACTCTGTCCAAGCAGAGAGCCTTTTGTTTATAATAGTCTGAAAGTAGGAGTAAATTATTCTTGTACTAAATCCTCTCCAGCTGAGTGTAATACTGGCCCAGGAGAAGGAGGGAACATAAGAAGCCATGGGCTGAATCCTAAACAACGCAGTCGCAGTTGTCTGAGAGGAGCAGAGCTCACCAAAGTCTGTCAGAGTTACCCACAGAAAAATGTTTGTACTAAAGAGGTAACCACATCACACAGGCATGCGTGCCATGCTCTCCTGTCCAATATAAGCCTTTGGAAATCCACAGCTCAACAATTGCTAACAGATGTTTGGCAATTTAGGGAAAAAATGACGTGACAGCAACAATTTTTCACATCAACAGAGTTAGTCTACGGTTTATTATAATTTCCTATCTGTTGTTCATGTTATTAGATGTCTCTAATGTAATATTTCCTTCGGCAGCATGTCTTAAAATGTGAATGTTCAGACATTTCATTTTGTCTCCCCACATCCAAGTGACATTAGCCCCAGGTTATTGGTGGTTGCTCGCCACAACCTTAGAATTAATTATTGCTGATAGGGGCTTCGTTAAGGTGCTCAAATCCACAGAGTGTGGTTTGTGTTTATCAACCTGAACCAGGTTATCCTGCAGAAAGGCTGCTGGGGCTAAACCCTATATAGACACCAATCTGCCTACATGCCTGAGGAGTGGGATAGACAGCATGAAGGATGGCAGCCACTGCCAGGGTCAGCTTTGACGGTGCCAATTTGATGTGCTGTCGTGAGGAGCCCTCATTCCCTCCTCCTAACAGCTCCTTCCTGATATAGCCGGGCGTCCTGATGGTTTTCTGATGCAAACAGTCGCATGGCAAAATGCTTTTTTTACTCCTCCTGGTGCTTCTTCCATCCATCTGCTGCTGGGGCCTGGGCGCCACCGACCGCCTGCCTGTCACAGCGTGCGTGGAAATTAGCTGGGGAGGAGGTGCTCGCTTGTGCTAATTACATTTTAATCATTGGAAATGTGTTGGCAAATCAAGGCTAGATTGCCATCTTGGAGCCCAGCGCTCCTCTCTGCAGGCTGGGGATGAGTGTGGGTATGGTTTGCGGGGGCTGGGATGCATCCGAGCCCAGAGATGCCAAGTTGGACACCTCTTCCTCCAGCACGGCTTGATATGGCGGCATGCCTGGCCTACCGCTGGGTAAGGGGTCTGCCACGTTATTCATGGGGAATAGAGAGAGACCGGGATGGTAAAATGGAGATCTGTGCCATGCATATTTCCCAAATCCCTCACTCACACCTCCCGCATCCATCCATTTCTCCTTTTCTTACTCACTTCTTCTTTCACACCCGCACATCACAGTCTGTCAGTCCCACCACTGTGAATCAAGTGCCCTGTCCCAATTCCCACACTACACCCTACGCCCCTCTACGAAGTGTTTACTTTGTACAAGTGCATGTAGGGGTTGAAGTGCGCAGGTAACAAGCGTGTAAAATTGGAGAATTGGGACAGTAGGAGTTATGCACCGTAACTGCAACATCAAAAAGGGCGGGAACCAGTGCTGTTTTCACAGTGTTGCTGCTAAAAAAAATATATTAAACTGCAACAAGCAATTGTTTTGAGGAGAAGAAAGTACAGGAAGCGAAGGAGCTTTATACACCAGACTCTCACCGCGCCAGTGTTTGTTTGAAAGGTAACTTCAGTTTTATGGCCTATTGACTGCTCAGACTCATCCTGAACACAGTGGAAACTTACAATGTTGAGCCTGGAAAAGCAATAAAAAAATATTTGTCGGCTTGCTGTCTAAAGTTTACGCAGTTCTTATTATTCTGATTCGATGGCTGATTACGTTGACGGTTGTGATTGGTTTTTGCTCAGAACGTCATCTGCAGCAGTGAATTGTGGGTATTATACTTCGGCAAAGTCCGCTTAGATGCGGGCTTCGCCGAAGTGTAGATTAAGGGCACAAAGGGGGCGGGGCTAAGGACCACTCTGGAGAATTGGGACACACTACGCACTCGAACCCATCAACAGGAATGCGCAATTCAGGGACACAAGGGTGGAAGCGCGAGTATTGGGACAGGGCCAAGGAACAACAAAAAGAGCTGGGTAGGAGAAGAGGGATGAGCTCAAGGTATCCACAGCATCTGCCTTTAAACATAAAGTCAAAGATAAAGTCTTATATACACTCAAAAACAATAACTTAGAACAAAATATGGTATTTTAATTTATTCTCATTTTTTTATTATGAACACTTGGCACATTCAGCATGTGGTCCAGAACTTAATAAAAGTCAGTTTGTAAGGACCCAGATGTCTCCTAAAAAGGTCGAAATAACAGCAACAAAAGTTCAAGGAGTAGAAGATCCATTGACTGGACTATAGAAACTATTCAAGTAAGTGAGTGGTGTTGACACCAAAACAGAGCATCTAATTTCCACTGCTTAATTTTAACCTATGGTTTAAAGGGGGGTGGGAAAGTGAAGTCCTCCAGCAAAAAGTTATAGATGTACCAATAAGAGATCAGCAATTTTGTAAGATTGTAATCTGCCAATCGCAAATTTAGTCAATAGCAATTTCTCTTTAAGAACTATACACACGAAGTTCCCTTTTCCTACAATTTTTACAATAATTTTTCAAATACAGTCAAGGTTACAGGTATGTCTATTTGCATCACTGACATTCTACAAATACAGTAAAATTCTGCAGGCTATATTACAGTAATATCTGTACAATTAAAACAATTCATTCATTAATTGTAACCCGACAGGAGCATGTATGTTACTGATCATTAGTTGTTCATATATGGAGCACACGTGACATCAAACCAAGTGTGTGTGTAAGAGACAGAACAGTCAGTATTACACAACTCTGCAGTATGAGAGGTTTAACTATTAATACAAGACAAAGACAAAGCAACTACAGTATTGACATTGTAAACATATCAGTTTATGTTAGCTGATAGCTTACATTAGATGTTTTTGACATCTTATGTAGTTAACATTAGTAACAGAAGTCTCTCTGTGTGTATTCCCTGTGGAGTTGATAAATCCCTACTTTACCCAGAAAAGTTCCAAAACACTCCCAACAATTCCCAATCCAGAATGTTCCATAACCCAGAATTGGACTCGTCAAAAGGACAAAACAGACAAATGAATAGCTGGCAGGCTTCTGTAGAAATAAGTTTCCTTTCTAGGAGCTTCTTTCACTTATCCTCTAACCTCATTCAGCACCTTTCTGTTAATGCAAATAACTGTCCACAGTTTGTACATGGCGTGTTCAGTGTTTGGAAAAAGACTGGAGTTTTTTGTTTTAATGGGCGATTATCAATCGCGGCTTGTTGAGTGTAGAAGTGGCTGATTCCTGCCTCTAGAAGGTTTCTCAGTGCATCTCCTGCGAAGGGCAGCATCTGCAACCATCCAGATATTTAATAAAAGTGAGCCAAAAATGATTACTGAAGCCAAAGTTCAGAGAGTGGAAGCAAATTCAACATGACACCAAGAAAGCATTAAAGTACGGAAGGTTTTGTGGAACTGACACTAAACACATAGTTTCTACAGCAACTGCTCCATGTCGGTATAGGATTTAAAAGTGTGGTAGGAATGTGAAGCTCTTAAAAGAAACAGCAAACACACCTTGAGGATTTCATAAGTTCATACGGTCACACACTGACAGTCTCATATGGTTTCATATGGTTAACGTTTCTCTAAAAGCCAAAACGCTTCACTAGGCAGAACCAGATTTCTGTCTGGACTAATACAACTAGGTCCAATCCACATGTGGACCTCAGCAGGCCCACATCTGGTTACAATTTCCCTTCAAATGTAAAACTGTATCCAGAACATATCAAAATCAAATGCAACTTCTGAAGAAAAGAAGCAAGAAAAAAAGCCTTCTGTTGAATAATACATTCATAGTCTGTGGCCTGTGGTTTCAATAGTATTAAATACACACATTTATGTGGTATCTCCAGAATAGGGTTAAATCAACTCTGAATATTTTTAAGATCATTTTCTATTAATTGCTTTCATCCTCTGATCCCAAATCCTCCCTAAATAAAATTTTTGGTTTATTGTTTATTGCATCATCATTAATATCTCAATGAAGAAATACCTCATGTAAAAATAATCTGTAAAAGTCCTCAGCCAAAAGAAGTAAGACATTAAAACTGTTTTAAATGGCTGGGATAAAAAAAAATACTTTAGGGTTAGAGACTGCTTCATCAGATTCAGACAGTGGTTTAAATATATAGGCGATAGGTGAGACCATCAGGGGCCCATGTTTCCATAAGCCAACAGGGGCCTATGGCTCAGATGGTGACTAATCAAAGAATAATAGAAGCATAGCAGGATAATTATTTATGAATGATTATATTATTATTGATCCTAGAGTCTATGTTGTCCTAGAGACTATGTTGTCTGGGGCTTAAATGCCCCTGGTAGGGTCTCCCATGGCAAACAGACTCTAGGTGATGAGTCAGACAAAGAGTGGTTCAAGAACCCCTCATGACAACTACTAAATCGAGGCATGTGATGTCGCCCGGTACGGCAGAGCTGGAGTCCCACCCTGAAGCCAGGCCTGGGGTCGGGACTCGTCGGAGAGTGCCTGGTGGCTGGGTTGCTCCTCGCGGGACCCGGCCAGGCCAAACCTGAACGAGAGACGCGAGGCCATCCCCCAGGGGGCCCACCACCTGCAGGGGGAACTGTGAGGGACCGGTGGAAAGAGGATTGGGCGGCGGACGAAGGTGGAGACCTCGGCGGCCCAATTCCCAGATGCTTAGGCTGGCTCTAGGGACGTGGAATGTCACCTCGCTGGGGGGGAAGGAGCCTGAGCTTGTGCGGGAGGTCGAGAGATATCGACTAGAAATAGTTGGGCTCGCCTCCACGCACAGCGTGGGCTCTGGAACCCATCTCCTCGAGAGGGGCTGGACTCCCCTCTACTCTGGAGTGGCCCACGGGGAGAGGTGGCAGGCTGGGGTGGGTTTGCTTGTTGCCCCCCAGCTCAGCCGTCTTGTGTTGGGGTTTAACCCAGTGGATGAGAGGGTCGCATTCCTGCGCCTTCGGGTAGGGGACAGGTCTCTGACTGTCATTTCGGCCTACGGGCTGAGTGGTACTGCAGAGTACACGGCCTTCTTGGCGTCCCTGTCGGGGGTGCTGGATAGTGCACCTCCTGGGGACTCCATTATTCTGCTGGGGGACTTCAACGCCCACGTGGGAAACGACAGTGACACCTGGAGAGGCATGATCTGGAGGAATGGCCTCCCCGATCAGAATCCGAGTGGTGTTTTGTTATTGGACTTCTGTGCTAGTCACGGATTGTCCATAATAAATACCATGTTCAAACATAAGGGTGTCCATCAGTGCAATTGGCACCAGGACACCCTAGGCAGGAGGTCGATGATCGACTTTGTTGTTGTATCATCAGACCTTCGGCCGCATATTTTGGACACTCGGGTGAAGAGAGGGGCTGAGCTGTCCACTGATCACCACCTGGTGGTGAGTTGGATCCACTGGAGGAGGAGAAAGACTTGGCAGGCCCAATCGCATAGTGAGGGTCTGCTGGGAACGTCTGACGGAGCCCTTGGCCAAGGATGTATTCAACTCTCACCTCCAGGAGAGCTTTGACCAGATTCCGAGGGATGTTGGAGACATAGAGTCCGAGTGGACCATGTTCTCCGCATCTTTTGTCGATGCTGCCGCCTGCAGCTGTGGCCGTAAGGTCTGCGGTGCCTGTCGCGATGGCAATCCCCGAACCCGGTGGTGGACACCGGCAGTAAGGGACGCTGTCAAGCTGAAGAAGGAGTCCTATCGGATGTGGTTGGCTTGTGGGACTCCTGAGGCCGCTGACGGGTACCGTGAGGCCAAGTGTGCCGCGGCCAGGGCGGTGCCAAAGGCAAAAATTCGGGCCTGGGAGGAGTTCGGTGAGACCATGGAGAAGGACTACCGGTTGGCCTTGAAGTGATTCTGGCAAACCGTCCGGCGCCTCAGGAGGGGGAAGCAGTGCTTCGCCAACACTGTTTGCAGTGGGGGTGGGCAGCTGCTGACCTCGACTGGGGACAATATCAGGCGGTGGAAGGAGTACTTCGAGGATCTCCTCAATCCTGCCATCATGCATTCCCTGGTGGAAACAGAGGCTGGGGACTCCTGGTTGGACTCTTTCATCACGCAGGCTGAAGTCACCGAGGTGGTTAAAAAGCTCCGCGGTGGCAGGGCTTCGGGGGTGGATGAGATCAGCCCTGAGTACCTCAAGTCTCTGGATGTTGTGGGGCTGTCATGGTTGACACACCTCTTCAACATTGCGTGGTGGTCGCGGACAGTGCCTCTGGAATGGCAGACTGGGCTGGTGGTCCCCCTTCATAAGAAGGGTGACCATAGGGTGTGTTCCAACTTCAGGGGGATCACACTCCTCAGCCTCCCTGGTAAGGCCTATGTCAGGGTATTGGAGAGGAGAGTCTGGCCGATAGTCGAACCTTGGCTTCAGGAGGAGCAGTGTGGTTTTTGTCCCGGCCGTGGAACACTGGACCAGCTCTATACCCTTTACAGGGTACTCGAGGGCTCATGGGAGTTTGCCCAACCGGTCCACATGTGTTTTGTCAATTTTATATTTATTTCTTGCAAGGTGCTATCTAGTCTAAGCTATTATTATGGTCAGTACTTTACACTTGACACCTTGTATTTGTATTTTGGACTCTTGTTTTGAAGTAAGACAGGATGTAGTTCTTGAGCGGTTGCCCTGTTGTGATTATAGTCCATAAAGACTGCTCATCAGGCTGCCTGACCAAGTGTTGCCAACTTAGCAACTATATATGTCACCATGTTTTTGGGGTATCCAGATCCCTATAGTGGGTCTTTTTCAAAAAAAGCAATTGGTGACATATCTACAACTGCAAGTACTAGCAGGCAAAGTATTACAAATCCATGCATGCAAAAGGGCAAGACTTGATCTTGTAGGGCACACCACACGCCAATCACATGCAAATAGAGACCAGGATCATACCAGGAAGGGGGGACAGACACTCCAAAGACGGTGGACGCAGTGGTACAGGTCAGGTACACAAAAAGACAGAGATTGGTCTAAATAAAATGAGCAACACATGATTTGTAAACTTAAGAAAACCATGGCTAATGATGCTAAAGTTAGTGTTAGCATTTGCTTTGTTGCTTCTGTTTCACAATTTTTCTAAGAAATCTCTGTTGCAATTAATCATCTTTACCTGAAAAGCTGAAATACATAAACCAAACAAATATAGATTCTTTCAAACAAAGCTTAAGATTTTTGAAAGCTAACCCTAACACAAAGTAAGTGCACTTTCAATGCTTTTTGGCACTAGAACCACCTTGGATTGAGACAAAAGCAAAAAAAACCAACATACAGATCTGTCAAACCTGGACTGAATTATTCTACAGTAATTTGTGAAACATTTCCTTGTTTGGTGACAACAAAAGAATTGGGATTTTTGGTTTACCGAATAATAATGTTAAAATCTTGTCTTTTTCATCTTCTCTTGTGAGCTGGATGTAGCATTGGTAGTAAAGAGGATACGTGATTTAAAAGGAGTATGAAAAACCAACATCCTAATTTAGGACCAATGTAAAAAGCATACGAGTGAAATATGACTAATGTATGTTGTTTAGGAGAGTAAATGTCTCTTAATAGTTGCTTAGAATCACCATTGCTCAGATGTTCTTTGATAATGAAGAAAAACACATTTTATTTAAATCAGGGTGACATCCTAAGATATCTGTTCCAATATTGGCAATAAAATTATTACATTGCATAGGATTATTATCATTGTTCCCATTATTTTCAATGATCCCATGTGACATAACGCTAATACTGTTGGCAATTGTACAAGAAAACTACATCTTACATCTACCATTAACTGCAACATTTATGGTTTATTTTCACTGGAAGTATGCCCTGTAAAGGCTACGACCCTCTGCTGTCAAAAAATATAAACCTCCTCTGCGGCTGCTCTCAGCCCTCCCCTCCCTCCCCTTCTTCTTCCATTCTGACTTATAGCTGAAGGGGGAGAAAAACATCAGGATTAGGTTCTGTGCCTCTAATCACTTAACTCCTCACACCTGATGGCACACTATTAACTTTGACTGTCTCCAGTGACCCTGCGGGTCGTTGCCCATCACATCAAGTTTTTATTAGGGAATTTTCCTCATCATTAGCCCTGGCCTGGAAACGAGCCATTAATATTCATACTGGCAAACCAAAATGAGGTCCCACTGATTTTCCATCATCCAGGCTATCTGCGCATCTGCTGCCGTTAACAATCACCGCAGTGCTGCACATTCGCCACGTATCATTACGGAGCTCCATAGAGCCTTTTTTTCTACTGGTGCCGCCATGATGGGAAGGAGAGCAAGGTGGAGGAAGAATGCTGTGAGGCTTGTAGCCAGCTTGCAGCCTTCTGAGAGAAAGTGGCTCGCTCTGCCAACAATCTGCCTGAGAGTAATGCCTATACCGGCACTGTTGGAGCTAACAACCCCTGCAGGTTCTGCCAGGTACACAACTGATATATGCAGAGCTCCCTTTGCTCTTACATTAAAGAACATGCTGTTTATGAGTCTGGCAGCAAGGAAAGTGTTGCTTTGAAGAGGTCTGAAATCTTGTACAAGGTACTGCCATATCTGGAGATCAGGCACGGCTTCAGTTAGAGAACAAAGCTTTTACTTTCCCATATCCCTGGATGGTTCACTAAGTAGGTAAAATTCAAGACTTTGTTGCCAAAAGGGTGATATCTCCTTAAGAATCTTTTAAGACTGGCCACTTTATTTGGTACATCTGTTCAACTGCTTGTTAACAATAATAGTGAAATGGCACATTATTTGTCAGCAGCATCATAGCACCTCAGGTTTACAGACAATGGTCTAAGAATGAGAAAATATTCAGTGAGCGGCAGATGTACAGATAAAAATGCCCTGTTAATGTCAGAGGAAAATGCTCTTTGAACCACAAACATTGAAGCATATAAGCTGCAGCAGCAGAAAATTAAGCATGGTGCTACACCTGTTAGCTAACAACAGGAAACTGAGGCTATAATTCCTCCAGGCTCATCCAAAATCAGGCAATAAACAACTGAAAATACATTGCCTGCTCAAATTAGTCTCAAAGTTAACTGAGCTAACAGGGTCAGAATTTGGCTTACAAACAACATAAAAGCATGGATCCATCCTACTAGCCCAGGCTGTTGGTGGTAGTGTAATGCTGTAGGGAACATTTTCTTAGCACACTTCAGGCCTCTTAGCTGCGATGGAGCCTACCGGAATATTTCTGCTGACAATTTCAATCTATTTAAGACCACAGTGCACCCATCTTCTGATGGCTACTTCCCATATATCTGAAGCATGATGTAACAAAGCTTAAATCTTTTTAAACCGGTATTCTAGAGATTAATAATAAGGTCACTGTACTACAGTGGCCTTCACAGTCACCAGATTTCACCCCACATTCAGTTACAGATGGGGATATTTACACTGAAAGGAAACTAAGGTTTTGCATGATTTTTTTAGTTGGCATTGGAAGTTTTTGTTTGGGAAGTGTTTGGTTACCTGGGTGTGGAAATTGGGTCTTGGATGGATTGCATAGTTGACAAGTTTGAGTAGAACAAGGACATGAGGTGAGATGCTAAAACAGATGCAGCCTCTTCAGCACCGTCTCCCAAATAATTAGAGCTGCAGTGACAAAAACACTTTGTTATCCTCCTGCTATGATTTGCTAGCTGTCAACGCGTACATCTAAGTCGCCTCATTATACAGAAAGTAGTCAAATAAAAAGCCGACATGGCACACTTGTCAAGATTCTGTCTGCCACACATGCAAACAAGCAGAGATGAATAAACATTAGCTGTTGTCGAGGGCTGGTCTTTGAGCCGCCAGGCTCACAAAGATTCGCTTTGTACAAAATAAAAATATTTAATCTGAAGACTGATGCAAGGCAAAATGAAATTAAAAGGAGCCCATGCTAACTGCTAAAACAAATTACTCACAGCACGCTAAATTACATTTGCTCCTCCATCAGCGAGATCAAACGAGCCTAGTTTGACTCTCCTACGCTAATGATTTCCTGCACTCACCTCCTTTTTCATCCCAGGGGTGTTAATAAACACTCAGTCTGTTTTTTTTTTTGGCTTGTTTGTTTGGTTTATTTATACATTTTCCAGCTTTTCTCTCCTCATCCAGTTCCCCCCACTGCCTCGTTCTCTTTGCCCATGCAGGTGGCAGGCCGGCTAAAGCAGACGGATCTAATGTAATTCCACAGACAGCGGGCTCCTGAAAAATGTACTCAATTAAAGCCGGATGAGCCCAGTGGGAGCATCCCTGGTGGGGCATAGGGTGACTGACATGGTCTTTTGGTTAGGATTAATTAGCATGTTAAGTAGTACAGGATGATAGCAAGCTGAAAGCCAGAGACCTGATATTTAACATCTATCAGCCCCAAATATCAGTACTACAAAGGTTCTAACCAGAACAGCCTCACATGGTCAATTTTGTTTTCTTCTTACAAAGGCCTTCAAGTCTGTAATCAAAACTGTTTGGAGGACAGTGTGCAGCTTACAATACATTCCACATATACCAGCTTTTGTTGTGAAAATTGCAAAAGAAATAACACTGAACATTTTTGTTGACAGTATAACAGGCTCCTAAATTGTACTCTTTAAAAATAATGCAATGTTTTTTTCTTTTGCTCTCCAGTAGTAAAATGTCAGCAGGAGTAGTATAGCAAATTATCACAGGATGACAGCCAGAATAGTGGATAACCTCAGCCTTAAGTGAAGGATCTCTCAGAGCTGACCAAACTTCTGAACTGAGATGTAGCAGTTCTCACTGAAAAGATTAAAATGAGATGTGAGCTTTTATTGGTTTTGAAAAACAGCCAGAACGGTATTTATGTAAGCTGTATTTTATTTCAATGCATCATAATAGAAATATTAGGAGTGTAATTAAACATGTAGCTTACCAGATAAGATCAAGATAAGATTTTACCCCTTACCCCAATCACACTATTGAGTTTCTGCCTTGCATTTCAATGTAGAAAGATATACTGCTTTAGGTAAACAACCTTACTAAGCATTTAATTCTGCTTCCTATACATTTGATCACCACAAGGCCAGGCTGCCTCAGATCCTTTTGGACATGTCTGAAAAATTTCCACGGCATAAACACAGAAAACCCTTGTATGACATTTTTACCACATATGTGCAGTTAAACAACTGCTATTTAAATATTACAGCAATAACTCAATAAAAAACATTACCTAATATCAAGCAACTCTGCAAATACTCTGTCTGTTCTGCACTGTTGAAGATTCTCTCACCTCGGGATGCAGAATGGTTGAAAGTGAAACTGATAGTACGACCTACTTTTAGATCGTTTAGCTAATGATTATCTGATTACTTGGGGCACTCATGCAGTACTGAAATTTCATTCACAGATGGCCAGTTGATCCTTAAATATTGGAAAACAAATCCAAGATGGTGACATCCCAGCATGACAATTATGTACCTGTCCTGACACCGCTGAACACTGTGAATTCCACACCGTTCATCCCAAAACACATGCACTATTCAAATTGTGATGGCACATCAAATATGCCAGACATACTAAAGAAACATGACAGAACATGATGTTCCACAAATATCTGCTGCATGTATGCATGCTTTATCCCATAAATGTTGCAATATGCCAACATACATGAGCACATATATAGGAAATAGCTTTACGAATATTGTGGAAGAACAAATAACCCTGTGTTTATGGTTTGGTCTTTATAAATAGGTAGATTTTACAAATCATAAAATGCACTTTCAAGAACCTGTTGCCAAATCGAATAATTAATTCCAGATTTGATGCAACCATAGATTTACTCATTCACACTGAGCAAAAATAAATCAAAATAAAGTTTAAATGTGTTAGATTTTAAACCAGAGAATCAAATGCGTTCCAGATTCATAAAAAACCTATTGAAATTGTCCTTTAGTTTAGTCAGGAAGCTTTGAAGCAGATGCTAACTTCATAAGTTAGTGGCTAATAACCAGTCACTGTATTCCCACAGTGTTAATTAAAGGGTTATATGCTGTCACTATTTCGTTTTTCTACTGAGTGGCCAAAAGCTTCAACACAAACTATTGAAAAATGTTGAAGGCTTCTTCAAAGCTTATGTAACTTTGCTATTAGCCAGTCTAATGAGCAGTCCTTATTGGTTGATCCTATCAGCAACTCAAGAGCTATTTTTGTTCTAACTTCAAAATAAGAGTCTCAAACATAGGTACAAGAAATCAAACAAAAGCATACACTTTCATATCTGGGATCCATAAGCATAGCTTAGACATATTTCACCAGATGAAGTTATGCTGACAGAAACTACAAGGTGCTTTGTGACACAGAATTCACTTTGACGAAAAATATTGTGGTGATTTTATATTAAGAAAACTATTACACCCTGAGCTCAGCTTGTGGTTAAAAATGCTTGCCAAACAGTCAGGCACAAGCAAATTAACATGAAATGTATTTTCTATGTGTACTACAGTAAAGAAAGCATCAAGTTTGCTAAACCATTACTGAGGATGACAAACTTTCATTTTATGAGCCAAATTTTCACAAACTATAACCTCCGGGAAGATGAGAGGCTCCCTAAACATCCAAAGAGAAGACTGCACAGATTTTTTTGGAGGACCGACCTCTTCGTCATGTGGTGCAGCAACGTATTTCTAGGCCACTGATTACACTTACACTGTTATCTTGTGAGCAGTCTCTCTGAAGAAGCAGCTGTGATCCAATAAAAACCGAGCTGTCCTCACCTCCACTCCGCAGCTTCCAAGCCAACTCAGTGCATGAGTTCCAACATAGTTTTTGGCAACCCTTTCTATTAGTTTCCCACATGGAAGGACCAGAAGAGAAAATCAAAATCACAGGAGTATTTTGTCAGCTGTAATTGCTCTCCGATTATATGGTCAAATATGATATAACAGGCCATTTTGTTGTCCAGACAGTCTGGTTTTGATCAAGCTGAGGCAGAATGTGTTTTGAATTAGAGGCCCTGCAATGATGTATGTTTCCTGTCATGACAAGGATAACAGTGAGGTCAGCAGACTACAGATCAACCTCCCTCCCCATCACTGTGAGCAACAACAGTCTTACATCCATCCCTGAGGACTCTTCTCTTCTCTCTGGTCACTGTCAGTCAAAGTTTAGAGACACAAACAGCTGAGTTGAAAAAAAGAACAGCACAGAAGAAACCAAAACTTCTGGTGACAAAAGTGGTTAAAGCTATTTTGATACATGTCATCTGCTTGCTGTTTTGTAAGTGGAAAATCTGAGTTTATCAGTTTTAAATGATTGGAATTGACAAAATTAGACATGACCAGTAACCAATTAGTTGGTCACTCAAAGATCCTACTTTTTCTCAATTGCACCGTGGTATTTTTAACTGCTGTATGGTGGTGATGATATAGAACCTTACTAATACCCCTGTCACACTTTTCCATGTATGCCTTTTGTTGTATTGGTATAAAAAGACATGATCCACTTATACATTTTGTAGAACTGCTTAATCCCTACAGGGTTGCGAGAGGCTGGTGCCTATCTCCAACAGTAATTGGCGCGTGGCGGAGTACACAATGGACAGGTCAAAACAGATGATGCCATAGTAAAATAATGCTCTGCATCACCTCACTGTGAATTTCACAAAGTAGCATACACCAGCATTTCCCCTACCATTATCCAAGGAGGTCACTCCCCCTCTGGCAATAGGATTGCCTGCCCCCTCAAAAAAATCATGATATGTAGTAAAGTATTATTCCTCTGTACGCGTCTTTGTCAATTCTGGAGGCTCGTAGTTGAGCCAAAATTGATAAACACCCCTGGATAGGTGTCGAAACCTTTTTCATAAAAACTGAGTGAAAGTCTGGTTACCTTTGATTTAAGCCCGTTGTAGTTGTCATGACTACGATGACTGAGAATTTGCACAGGCATATTAGCTATATAAGGTTTCTCTGACAACAACACTCTTTAGTGTACATGATGCTACTAAGTGAAGAAGACTCAAAGTTAGTGTTTTAGTATCAGTAAAGTATTTAAGGTAGCAAAGAGATGTAAGAAATTATAAATGTATTTTCAAGACATATCTGGCAAGGGAGTGAGAGAGAGCAACACAGAAGATAACAGGATGGCTGAATTGAGTACAGCAATATTGCTCTGCTTTATATTTGGGATGCTGGACTTGAAATGTTTACAGCTTTATGGAAAAAATAAAACTAGGTTAAGAATCTATTTTCTCAACAATATACACATACAGACTGTTTTTTCTTTTTTGTAATACTAGCAACACTAACTGTTCTAAGCACAAACACATGATATAGACAGTTTAAAATGTAAACTGAAAAATCATTTTGTCTAAAACCCTGTTAACACGGAATGTTGTTCTTCTCACTTTGAATATTTTAGTTATTAAAGAAACATTCAATATCAGCAGGTAAAAGTTTAACAATAACTGGAGGTCTGACATTGTCCACAAAACTGTCATCAGTGCATATCTAATCTTCAATTATTCTAACCACCTTATACGATAATAGGATTTGTTTTCTTTCACAACATGCTTTTTTTTTAGTATTTCCCAAAAAATACTAAATGTGAATTGCTTAGTTAGTTAATTAGTTAGTTAGTTAGTTAGTTAGTAAAATGCATAACAAAACACATTCTTTAACATTTACAGATATGCATATTTCCGCTTGTGGTTTATCAAGAAATCTGGAGGGTTCATAAAAACATTATGCTTAGTATAATTTATTTTAGAACACCACCAATGCAGGATTTTTTGGGCATGCTATTGTTCCTGTGGAGATAGTCATGGTTAAAGTTTGCCTCAGTGCTCTGATGAAATTGATAGACCATTTATCACTGAGACATGCAGCCAAGGTCAGAGACCGCACCAAGGAGGACTGCATGCAGCATCATATATTAACAGCAAGTGTTCAAGGAAAATTAGAATGAGTTTCAACAAGCTCATTTAACCCAGCATGTCCCCTGTTGGCTTAACAATGATCTGACAAAAAAGCCACTTATCAAAGATGCCCCTCTGAGTAAAGAGGCACGTTCTACCCCAGCAGTTAGGCACAATTGTTCAACTTTTCCTGATCATCTGCTGAGGGATATCAATGCCATCACGGGCCAGGGATAATGTGTGCTCTCTCCAAGTCCCTCCATCCAATCCCAGGCCCAACTGCATGCTGGGCTTCTCTGAGGATACCACCATCTGTGCTCCCTCCCATTCCTAAACTGGCAAAGGAGGCAGAAGAATCCTGTCTCTGATTTGGGCGTTCAACCCGCAGGGTTGAAGGAGGAGGAGGGTGGCTGTGGTGGATCGAGAGATGCTCCCTGGTGGTTCACAGAGCCACTCCATAACACTTTCCTCATGAGCGCTCCTCCGGAGGGCTGCTGGAATGTCTCTGAGCCATCTGGGGAGAAGTGGAGCGTGGCGGGGAGCAGCTGGACGCTTACAGCTGCTATTTAAGCCCTGGCAGCAGAGCTCCCTATCAGTCAGTCTGCAGGAAACACAGGAGACAGCCGAGCAGAACCGAACAGGAGAGAGCTTAGAGCACACAAGTCCTACTCTACTCTAAAGAGAAGAGAAGGCTGCAGGTACAAAGCCAAGAACATGTCAGGCTGTCTTAGATTAAAGATGTGAAATATGGTTTAAGGGGATACATGAGATGTTATCTCAGCATAAAGACAAATGTGATCAGGGTCTAGTCAGACAAAGTGAGATAGGTCACATTGCTTTCTGTGAATCGGGCTTTGATAACAGCTACTCCCTTTTAAAACTGAACACTGTTGAGTGGTTGAATGAAAACAAGAGACTGACAGAGTTTTATGACTTACAGAGTTTCTTCTAATTTAGTTTATGCATGTCGCCATTGCAACATCAATTTGCTCAATATTTTCATTTAACCTTTATTTATATAGGTTGTTTCATTGAGAATCAAGATCTTATTTGCAAGAAATAAGCAACAAAACAAATACTTAAAACATTCAAATCAGTCAGTCATTTTGTACCGCTTATTCCATAGTGGGTCGCGGGGGAGCTGGTGCCTATCTCCAGCAGTCTATGGGCGAGAGGCAGGGTACACCCTGGACAGCTCACCAGTCCATCGCAGGGCAACACACAAACAACCATGCACACACTCATTCATACACCTAAGGGCAATTTAGAGCGACCAATTAACCTAACAGGCATATCTTTGGACTGTGGGAGGAAGCCGGAGTACCCGGTGAGAACCCACGCATGCACGTGGAGTGCATCCAAACTCCATGCAGAAAGACCCCCGGTCGGGAATCAAACCTTGCTGCGAGGCAACAGTGCTACCAACTGCGCCACAGTATGACCTAAAAACAGGAACAGGTTTCATAGGAAGATTTCTCTATTTTTCTTCACATAAATTTAAACGGTCCCAGAGGAGTCACCGTGGAAAGTTTTAGATTGGGTTGTAGTGTTCCAAGAGTATGAAAATGTTTTTCATCCCCATATTCTGATCATACTAATGTAACACTGAAGGAAATTAAGCCCTGAGAGCGAAGTCAGTGGCTAGACTGTCTAAATGACATGTAGCAGTATAAGATAGGCGGGAACAGTCCAAGGATAGCTTTAGAGATGAAGATGTACCAATGTACATCAATGACAAAACTGAAAGAAATATGTTTGTAGGAGCCAATGTGTGTCAAGTTTGGTGGAAGAAGCATTATGTTCTGGGCTTGTTTTGCTTCCACTGATACTATTGCATTACACAGAGTAGATGGACATCCTCCAAAGTTCTTCACTTTGCCACGAATCAACAGCTACCTGTAGATAGCTGAAACTTGGACACAATACAGTGTCCCAACAGGATAATGATTCCAAAAACACCTAGGTACTGGTTTTTGAATAGATAAAGCAGACTACTATTAATCTTCCAAAATGGCCTAGAATTCAATACCTTTTTAAATATTTTAAGCCCAAGTCCATGGCAGGAAAAAACCAACAAATAAGTTCTGCCATTTCTGCTAAGAAGAGTGGACAATAACCCTGCTGGAGATATGATTTCTTATTGGACAAAAAATGTGTCTGGTTTCTCTACAACGTTTGGGGGTATATGCATATGTTTTTAAGTCCGTATGCATCCAATTTTTGTGTTTTAAAAATACCAAAGTTGTACCCCAAAAAATAACTTTCAATAAATGCAACATTAAAAGCTGAAAAACAGGATGAGTATATGTAAACTTCTGAACAGCACTGTATACACACTACATAGTCAGATTATTGGAAAGCACTGTAATATAGAGATAAAAGAGAAAATTACATCTGTCTGTAAATCACCAATGAGAAAATACTAACGTGTCATGTTTGCGCCAAGAAAATGTAAAGCTCCAAACAAAAGGCAGATCAAACAAAACATAAAAATACATCGTTTCAGCAAGATCAGAGATTGTGGCACTGGTCTAAAAGGTGCATAAAAATAAAAAGAAGCTTGCAGCTAAAACAGAATTTTAGCTTTCTGTAGCAGAGACACACACTAGAAAATGTGCCATAGTGACTTGAGAGAAAAAGAGTTGGACTCTCAGCAAATGTCAATTGGTCCCTCAAGACTGCATGTGAGGTTTTCTCACAAAGTCCTGATTCTTGTGTTGATCGCAGAAGCTCTGGGAAAAACTGCTTGTCAGGAGAGCATTAATTAAAGTGTTAAAGGTAAAAGAAGTATTGACTTCCTCTTCTCCGCAACCTCTCCTTCCACTCGCAGCCTGCAAACCCCATTGGCCCCAGAGGTAACGTCTTCCACTTGCTCAAACCCAGGAGCTAAGTGGAAGAAAAGCCCCACTAAGACCAATTAAGGCCTTCACTAGGAGACTGAAAGGAAGACAAATGGAGGCAGAAGGCCCGATTACAAGAAACCTTTGTACAGATGTAAAGCAATTAGAGCGGTCTCGAGGGCCAGACAGTGCGGTACCTGTGAGTCATGGATCCTACAGCCAGTCGAAAGTTGAAACAATCCCTCTTTTCTGTTTGGGGCCCCAGTCAGGCTGTGTATTAGTGTCATATATCAGCCAATAGGGCTGGTATTGGTTTCTCTAGTTCAGGGAAGAGGCAGCGGCCTGCCAAAGAGGACCACTCCACCCTCCATTATCCGTCTGTTGGGAGAACAGGGCCTCTATTATCCACTGTGGCGGGGCCTTTTCGATAAAACAAGGCCAGATAGGAAGTGTGGAAGCTCTCAGGTGTCTCCTTCCATCATGGAAACTTGTAAGAGAGGTCATACTGATAAAAGCTGGAGTAATTATACTGCACAGCACCACTAATTAACTGTCAGAGCACATTTGACCAGTCCAGCACTGTGACCTTTACATTACAATAAAGGACCATCGTTGTAAAGATCAATAGGCAACAGTGTACAGTGCCTGACGAAAGTATTCATACTTACTTAACAATCACAAATACAGTATATGGTTAGTATATTGGCCCTAACCCTGAGTCAACAGTATTTAGAACCACTGTTGCTGCAGTAACAGCTGCAAGTCTTTTGGGCTATGTCTTTACCATCTTTACATCTACAGATTGAGATTTTTACCAGCTCAAGCTCAGCAATGGATGCAGAGGGTCTGTGAGCAGCAATTCTTAAGTCTTGCCACTGATGTTAATTGGATCTAAATCTGGACTTTGACTGGGTCATTCTAATGTGAATATGCTTTGATCTAAACCATTGCATGGCAGTTCTGGCTTTCTGTTTGTGGAAGTTCTGCTATAAGAAGAACCTCTGAGCAAGTGTCAAGGTTTGCCCTGTATTCAGCTCCATCCATCTTTCCATCAGCTCTGACCAGCATCTCTGCTGAAGAATCTCATGCTGCATACCTAGAGCATGATGATGCTGCCACCACCATGTTTTATGGTTGGGATTGGGAATGAAGCGCAGTGTTGCTTTTCCAGCACATACAGTGTTTTGCATATAAATGAAAATGTCCAGTTCCGAGGCCTTTACAGAACAGCTGGATTAATTCTGAAATTGAATACACAGGTGGAGTCTATTTACTAACTGGTTGACAGCTGAGGGAAGTTGGTTCCACTGGATATTATTTGATCTAGTCCAGAGTAAACAGGGAAAACCACAATGCACGTTACACTTTCTACATTTTTATTTGTAAAACGTTTGTAAAACCATGCATCATCTTTCTTCCCTTAGATATGCACTACTTTGTGTTGGTCTATTACATAAAAATTCCAATAAAACACAATGAAATCTTTAGTTAGAATGCAAAAAATTGTGAAAATGTCAAAAGGCGTGAATACTTATAAAGCTGCATGACTTGAGTAGGGTGCACAATCCTTAATTATACATAGGAGTTCTTGCCCACAGCTTTTGCCTAAATCCACAAAATTAACAAATACCTGATTTCTAAAATCATTATAATTCACTGTTACTTTACTTTTCCCTGAAGATATTATTGATAGCCACAGCAAAATGGAGGCAGGGTTACAATGTGCACAGAGTAGGAAATTGATTGCTAATGGAAATTTATGTCAGCGGTCTGATCCGCAATTAACTGAAGCAAAATCCCTTCTCATGACCTGAAATTATGAAATAATTTTGACAAATGGACGCCTGATCTATAATGACCTTTTTTCTATTCCTCCAAGACGTGGCTGGCTGCAGCCCTCATTATTTATGGGAGCCTTTAAAAAGCAGATATAAGAGAATTAATGTGTGCTTGTCAGTGTGCGTAATGGGGCTAATAATGGCATCCTATGTGCTGCATAATGAACCCCGCCCACACAGAAAAGCTATCTCCTCTGCCGCTTTGACAAGAGGTGTGTTCTTCGGCACAGCACCTCGCTTTATAGCCCGCGCTGTGTAAGTGGCAGTGAGGCCGTCTAAACTCTGGAGTCATGGCAAGAAAAAACCTATTTGGAGAAGTACTTCTGCAGGTGTTTCCACCATTTGTCTGCACCCTCATTTGCAGATGCTTAACACCATCAAATGAACACAAACAGATTTCCTGCCTGTTAAAAGTTATTTCTAGAGGTGATTTTAAAGGATTCAAAAGAGCCTAATTTGTCAAAGTGATCTGTATTTTAAATTTTATGACCTAAAAACAGCCCTGGAGAAAACTTGCTGTTACTAAGTGCATGTCACATAAATTTGACTATGCACTACATAGTAAAATATATGTGTGCCTGCTTGGAATTGCCAGCGCAGTAAATCTACACAGCAGTGCCTAGCATGATTTGGGAACTGAAGAAACCCATTTCACTTCACAGTTCAAGCTTGATGAAGTCCCTGGATGCTCATGGTTATAGGCTTAAGCAGATGGCCAAGTACTTGGCAAAAGAAAAGAGCTGCGCTGAATATCTTCTTGGCAAATCTACAAGTACACCGAGCCTGTTAATGCCAAACACTTGGTTCAAAAACAACAACAAAAAACAGTCTGTTGGAACACGTACATATAAAATAAGACAAAAACCAGTCAATGTCATATAATACTGAAAACTTCTATACCCTTCTAATTTCCTCATTTCCCCTCAGTTCCTATAATAATAATAACAATAGCAATAATTTCCTATAATAATAACAGAGTAAAAAAGAACCACAAGGCTTTGATTCAGGTTGGATGGAGTAAGAGAGAATGAGTCACTCTGGGGTAAAAATGACTCTTGGATTGAAAAGAGCTACAATTTGTTTTTGTTTTTTGCATCACACCCTAGGTGTTCTGACATTTTGTGCTAACTGGATACTGAAGATCTGAAGAATACAAGCTCAGTGTTTTAGCAACAATAAAAACTACAAAAAACAAAACCTCCAAAATGCTGGTAATGTAAGGCCACACTCTGTAAAACCAATGCAACGCGTTTTATGTATGATCTGTGAGCCATAAACTGACATGTCATGGACAGTTTTTCCATTTGTTATCTTATTTTGTTGTAAATCAATACCTGATTAAGATAAAATTGACCCTTCCAAAAACAAGCTTCCACAAAGGGATGCCTCAGCTGACATCACATTAAGCTGAAATTTTTTTTAAAACTCAGATCATGGTGATTATTAGAAACAATGATGTAGAACAGTGTTCTCCAAGTCCAGTCCTCATGAGATGCTGCCCGGCATCTTTTAGACACGTCCATGCTCCAAAACATGTGAATCAAACGAATTGCTCACTGCCAATCCTTTGCCAACCTTCATGGCAAGCTGAAGACGTCATTCAAACATTTGATTCAGTTGCGTTGGAGCAGGGATGCATCTAAAGGCTGCAGGACAGTGGCTCTTGAGGACTGGACTTAGAGAACCTTGATGTAGAAGCAATGACATTTTTAAGTACTGGGGTAATTAATTCAAAACGGGAAACACGTATGTCTCACCGAGCTTTCAAAACCATATTTTATTAAGGCTGCCTCCCGAAATCTACAATGAGAGAACTGCCTTTACACCCAGTTCACCATCTACACACAATTTATTCATTTAGCATTTCTACATTAGCAAATCTTTCCAGGACGTTCTCTCTATGAAAAAGTCAACAGTCATCCGGGTGAAAATATTTCAACGCCATATCAGTTTGAAGGCAGGCGAGCTCATTATTCTAACCTGAAAATTGAGAAATCCAACTAGTCATGATTCATTTATAAGGAACCTCTCAGCATTTCTAAAACAGGACTTCATTTCCTCTTAGAGATGGTTGACGATCTGTTCACAGAGACGTCCCACTATTCCATCGCAGGAAGTGCATCATCACAGCTTCCCATTAACCCTTTCTAACTCAAGCCTGTACTCCAGTTTGTGCATGATGAGAAAAGATGCTACATCCTCATGTTCCCTATTAGTAAGCACTGATTATGTCCACTGTTTAAAAAGGCATCTGTCCGCATTGTTATTGTTGTCATCTAGCTCTTGTGCTAAGCTAACCCGGCAGTATGTTCTCTTCTCTCTTGATTGATATAGTCCCAAACTTATGGAATTCCGAGTCTTTTCTTGTGTTATCTCCTGTCTTTCTTGGTCCCAGTCAGTCTAAACAGAGGTTGTGCAACTAAAGTAACTGTCCCCCTGAAACATGTGGCCGATGAACAGAATACAGTGTCTAATAAAGAAAATAACTTAACTACAATTGTTCTGAGAGAATATTTAACCTGCTACTGGTTCGTACATGCTCAGGATCGTCTTCTTTTAAATTCTGATGTCAATAATATCAATGTAATCAATACCTGTTGGTATGACATAGGAATTACAGTGGTTGAAGAATGTAAACAGATTTTTTTTTTTTCCCAAAATGGAGGAACAAATATCTGTTTAAAAATATCTGCGTATGTGTAGCTGAGTATAGTTCGTACTTTCAGCTTAACAATTTTCCATTGTATTACAGAACACATGTTTGTTTTATCTGTGACACAGCCTCAAGTCTCACAGTTCTGTAAACACAATGCCCTCATGTCAGGTCACTATTCCCCTTAAGGTCTTAGATATCTCATTCTACAATTCTGGCTTGAAAAACTCTGTTGTAGTTCTTAATTCTGTTAGAAATACACATTGCGGGCGTGGCGCTGATGGTGTAGGGGTTAAGCGCACGACCATATACGGAGGCTACAATCCTCGAAGTGACCGTCCCGGGTTCGAGTGCCGGACCCAGCAACATTTGCCAAATGTCTCCCCCTCTTTCCTGTCTGCCTACTGTCAAACAATTTAAATAAAGGCCACTAGTGCTGAAAAAATATCTTTAAAAGAAAAAGAAATACACATTGTTTCACTGTAGGACAGATTTATTGTTCACTTTATTTTTGATAAAAGGAAACAGATTGTTGGTCAAATCCTTTCTGACCTAATATGAAATTTACATGAAATGTGTATCCATACACCTAAAAATACATTAGGGTATAAACATCACATTCGGTATTTATGGTAGAGAAAAGGGTACAATAAACCTCCAAATGGTTTTTTTAGTTTCCTACAGTCACAGAGGGAAAAAAACACACGTCTAAGAACCTGAAATGACATGAAAGTTAGGCCAAGGACGTTGTATCCAAGCGTTAGATTGCTTTCACACTGGATGATTAGCTTCATCCATGCTAATTACAATGAATGAAAACTAATTAAGAGAAACTATGTGTCAGCTAAAGAGGATTTGGGGCTTTGTCCATCTTATATCA
This sequence comes from Girardinichthys multiradiatus, assembly GCF_021462225.1. Lineage (NCBI taxonomy): Eukaryota > Metazoa > Chordata > Actinopteri > Cyprinodontiformes > Goodeidae > Girardinichthys > Girardinichthys multiradiatus. The sequence continues at coordinate 38,826,144 of NC_061804.1, read as the reverse complement.
TCATTTGCAAGGCAAGTTCAACAGTTAGCTTTTCTCTAATGTATGCGTAACCAGTCATGGGAACAAACATCTTACATACATACCAAGGAGAAGAAACCACCATTTGTTTGTTAGTCGCAAACCTAATAGGCAGACCAATTAGAAGCTCAGCTAGTTGAACAGAGAAATGCTATTTATGATGATTCCCAAGGTAATAGTTTCAAAACTAAAATAAGAGAGCAGTGTGTTTGAGAACAGATTTTTTTCAATTCTCTCATTCTCATCTGTGGGACATCAAAATAGTATCTGTGCTGCTGGTGTGAAGCTATTAGACAGCTCCAGCAGGACAGGGTAAATGCCAATTATCTGGGCTGTAGTGGCAGTTTTTCCAGCCAGGTCTGCCACCAGCTGTCTCTAACCGATTATGTCTGCAAGTTGGAGAAGTCGAGCCAAACAGGGCCCTTGGCTCAGAACTGCTGAGCTGTTACACCTGCTTCCATCTGACCCAACTAAGGCTTTTTTTCCAAACAGACAGAAATATAATTAGGCTAGGAGGACGTGGACAATGCTAACCACTCAGCAACACTGAAGCCAGAAAGCCAAACGTGCTTTCCAGGAACTGGAGGGCTGCTGAAAAACCTTAATGGATACCTCAGCTTTTCTTGTGACTGCAGCAACTGTGAATAAGGATAAACTCCAGATTGTTCAAACAACCGATTGATATCTTAGTGTCTCTGACATGGTATCACAATGTGGGTTTACAGTTTTATCAATTTCCTTGTTCCTAACAGACCTCAAGTTAGAGGTGAAACGAGACCCTGTATCCTCACCAGCTCCCAACATGTAAATAACACATTATTTCTTCTCAGCTCCCGAGGTCTGAATATGATGATGGGTCCTTTCAGCCCTACACGCTGTTGTATCTATAATTGAGACTCTTATTTAAAAAAAAGAAAGGAAGTACTTCTTAGGTTTCAGTGTTTTGAGTACTGTGCAAAAAAAAAAAGAAAAAGAAATCAAACCAGATGTGAACAATTTCTAACCAGAGTGAAAATATCTAAACTGGCTAACTGTTGACTTGAAACTAAAGGTGGCATCTGATAGGGAGCTTCCTATCAATGCTAAATTAAAGGTGTATTTCAGAGATTTTTAATAAGTCTGAACTGGATTTTTCATTTGTAATTCAAAATGAAAAATTATTTTACAGGTAAAACCCAAATTGGATAATTCGATTATGGAAAAACAATTCTTTAGAATATTGTCTGAAATTCATAAAACTTTTATTTTTGTTGTGAAAACACAAAAAAGAAGCATTTTCCATAGTTTTTATGAAATCAGGACATCCTTAAAACAAGACAAGGCTAACAATATAGACCCGTTGCATGTTTATGTTTACTTTCCGAATATCCATGTATCAATATCCATATAAATATGGACATTGATACATTAAATAACAGGGAGTGGCTCTCAACTCCTGATTAGTGCATGCCGATCTTACATAACCAGATACACTGATGCAGTGAAGGCCTTTCTCTACAAGTTAAAACTCAAATTAAAAAGGTTATGAAAATAAACAAATGTAAATGTTACTACAGGAAACAGCTGATGACACATGCAATCATATCTCATGGTTCCCCAGTTTTGTGAATCACTTATGTCACTGTACTGACCAGCCTCCGGCAGTGTAGTTTTTGCAGTGTTCTTTGGGAAAAATACAAAAATGAGCACTCCTTAATAAACCTTATGTGTCCCCATGTTCACAACAACTTGTTAGCTTTTCAAGCCCTACATTCAGATTTTCTGCTAGTTTCATACTCTCCTTCAATACATAAATGAGGTTTGTTTCCCAACCAGAAGGACTACAGATACTGGAGCACAGTACTGACATCACACTGCATTGGGTCTAGATTGACTAGTCAAACCTGAACTGGATTATTGTACACCGATTAATAGGGGAACTCTAGTTTTTCCTAAAACATTCCTAAAATATATCGCCTTGTCAGCTGCACGCCCCGTTACACCCAACCTTAAGTATTCCATTCTGCCAAGATAATGACTGGTGTCCATCATGGAATAAAAAGCCGGGAGCCAGAACTGCAAAAGGGCCACAGATGCTTGTTTGAACACAAACACTTAACATACCTTAGCTCTGCCTGGCTTCATTGGGAAGCCTAAACTTATAATTAGCCATACAAGCTGCAATCAGAGCCCAATGACAATACTTCTCCAATGGCTTGTTTTCCTAACCTCTGCAAGACCTCAGGCAGAGGTCCACTTACCCTGTCAGAACCAGCCTACAGCTGAAATGAAAACACTGGAATCACTCATTCAGCTGCAGCGCCACTGATTAAATGTGTAGAGTGTAGAGTGCAATTTGGTAAATTACAAGTATTTTGCACATGTAAATATACTTTAATTACAGCAATTAAAGAAGATTATGGGAGATTGGCAGATGGGGAATGTAATGTTGTTTTAATTAGAGTTTGAATGCACTGTAACACAAACAGAATGTTAACCCTTCAGAAAAGAATGGGCTGTTAGGCTCTGACAAATTGTATCCTGATGCAGCTTTCTCAAAGCTTATAATCACCTGCAGCTTCAATGTCTGTGGAACCGAAAGACAAGTCAGGGAAAACAAAGGGAAAAGTGGAGCTAGGAGATGGAAAAAGTGAGAGGTGTAGAGAAGAGGATTTGCAGACAACGAAAAACATATGTAGCATTCCATGAACCTGTTGCTCTTGGAGTAGTAATAGTAGAATGACATGAAAAAATATTTCGACAACAGTTGACTTGGAGTTAGAGTCAATTAGAAACGGATAAAACCCGAGGACCAGTCAAAAAAAAAATTGAAACAGTTCATGTGTTCCGAAACTGAGAAGCTTGGCAATAAAGAGCAACACAAGACCTTGGAACAACATCAAAGCTAAGCTATGATCTAAGCTGACATGAACAAAGTATATTTAACCACAATTTTCAGGATATGAGGAGAAAAAGACTTTGATGAAGCTGCCATAGATTAGATGGGTAATAATGCTTTTTAAAGAAAACAACTCTTCAGTAATTTACTATAATAACCATGTGGACATGAAGATGGAAAAAAAACCAAAAACTGGCTTAATTCAAATGCACGCATTGGGTGACCTTGACAAGTGTTTGTGTGTTTCACTCTGAAGGAATTCAGGGTCATGTGCCCTGGATTGAGAAAAATCCCCTTCTAGGATCTCTGTAGCTGTGTAGAAACATTTAATACAATGCAGTCAATACCTTATTAGAAATTCTAATTGAAAGTTCAATGCCCTTATGTTAGAGCTTGCAACAAAGATTGCCTTTGGAAAGCCATTTAAAGTCTTAATCTCGTCATCATGCAGTATTTGGAAACCTAACTTTGCTCTTGTTAGAGAGATCAATTGGATTAATTTAGAAAATAGGAGAAAATGTCACCCTTTATCCTTTAATTCTAAGCTGGGTGAAGGAGGCGAATTAAAGATTGACACTGCTGCTTTGCCTCTATATCAGCAAAAATAGGAGTCAGGGGAGACTTGACCTACAAATTTTAATTAACACATAAACTGTCCCCCCCCTCAAATGGATCATGATATCCAGGGAATTAGCAGGATATGTCTGTTAACTCATTCTGATTAGAATTTACTTTTGTATTTACTACATCTAATGCCCCTTTTCTACTGGCTCCAGTCAGGCAGTGCGACTACACTCCTCTTGGTCTCTCACTACTTGGCACTGAACTTGTGTTTCCACTGACCCACTGATGGCTGGAGCTATGGCTTGAAGCCCCGCCCCCAGCCATCAGTGTAGTGCACTGTGCCGCTATTAACGTTGCTGTGTGACATTGTCACATTAATGTAATCTGTGTAAAATTAAAACAAAATAAGTAGAAAATAAAAACATAAATAAACAAAATACAAATAACGTTTGTATTATTGTATGTGCAAGAATGTCTTATATATGTTTTTTTCATGTATAAAATGATCCACTGGGATAATTATCTGGACCACAGCCCAGCCAGAACTTATAAAATAAAGCTCAGGGGTTCTGATCTGAGGGGTTGTGGCAGGAGAAGCAGAGTGGAGAGACGCTGCTGTCTGGATGTTGAAGCTCCAGAGTTTGCCTGAAGAAGTTACAATTCTGGCCTTTAGTTTTCGTCTCAGCCATGGCAATAACGGGGACAAGGACTTAAAAGCGCAAAACCGTGAAGTTAGTTTTAGGTTTGGATATTGGGTATTCGCACTGCGTGGATTCAGCGGATCTTCCTCCTGTTTGATCCCATGTGGTCAGTCTGATACAGGCAGCTGCTCTCTGTCTGCGGCCTCCTCCTGCAGACGGTGGTCCGATTAAGGACCAGCAATAAATTACTGAACCAAACACCCTGTTTCATAGTATTGTTTTCTGTGTTTGAGCCTGTAGAAAATGGGCATAGGAGAAGCAGAGAGAACTGGGCTTCTTACTGAAATTGGCCAATTTTCAGCTTGACCAGCACTAACTGGTGACCGGCCTGTCCAAAACTAAAATATCTAATCTTCTTCCAGTAGATGTCCTCAGTAGGGGAAACTGTTATTGTGGGAAGAAGATCTAAAGGTAGCTATTTTCTGTATTTGTGAGGTGCTTAAAAATAAAGATAGAGGAAGCGCAAAAGCAGAGAGCTGGATTTTGCTGGGTTCTTGCCACTTTATACTTTTGCAGTGGGATGTCATTTCACACTTGACTTTTGTTGGGTACAAAGCTGAGCCCCCTCAGGGATGTGTTGTTAAAATAGCAAAGGAAAGAAGCGGCCTGAACAAGCTTCAGCAGATAACAGGAAGGCGGAATGTGTTACAGCATATTTTGCTCTATTTTGTTTCCTTGAGCTTTTCAGTCTCTGTCTATCTGGATTATAACTCAATGGCAGCCTTTTTGAAATAATTTTTTTCTGTTTAGGGTATGTATACCTAAACTAACCCTTAGAGATAAGCAGGCTTATTGCTAATATAAGATGCTGAAGACAGTTTAAAATGTCTAAAACTCTGCTCTGGTGTGAAAGTCCCATTACAGACAGATCGCTCTGTCACACATTGTGTGCTGTCATCTCGCTTTTAATATAAATAAATAATGAACGCTCATGACAGGGTGGCAAGAAAGAAAAATATTGAATGCTGTTTTTTAAAGCAGGATTGGGATTGGCTAAAACTGGTCAGCAGGTCAAAGGATCACTGAAAATAGAGATCAAGAATCACCCACATATTCTGATCACTGCATCTTTACTGCATATCATACATCAATAATAGATTTACCTTTCCTTCAGCCTGCTACAGCAAGCTTTCCTACTGTTTATTTCATACATTGATGGTATCTTGTTTACCTAAAACAGGGCCATAAAACGTCCTGTTTCCCTTGGGTGTTTCACATATGCCAAACAGGAGCGACTCAGAGTTGTGTCACTGTCTGCTGACACACAGCAAGGCAGCAAGACAGGATTAGCTTGGTAATAGCAGTGCTGTTGGTTAGAGTGGTGAGCTGCCCTCTCTTCATACGCATGTAAAATGGGCTCTGTGACTACCTCTGCTGCCAGCTCAGAGACATATCAGCAGTTGGTCATCTCCACCCCATCACCTGACTAATAGGTGATGTGACTCTCTTGCTACTGAAGTAAATGCCTCTACCAGAGACTCCACACAGCTGTGTGAGCCTGTGTTTTCCCAGGAGCAGTCTGGCCTGTTAACAACAAATAAAGCTTGTTGCTTTCTGAGAAAAAAAAATGTGGACAGAGACAGAGAGCATAGGTAGCCTGTTGGAGATAGGGGTTTCTGATGGATAATAACTGATAACTACACACAATTAGAGACTGAAGGAGGCTGTGCCTTGATGGCAATGAATGGACAGAATTGTGAGAATGGAAGTAAGCCCCCCTATTACTTCATTAATGTTTAGACATAACAATGCAAACAGGAGTGAGACAGAGTGAAATACAAACAAATAAATGTACTGGTAGACAGACAAGCTAACTGTTTATATCATATAAACTATGGCCATAAACTGTGTCCATTGTCCAATTAACACATCAAGAAGTAAAGACAAAAAGGGGTGAAACAACTGTAACACTGAAAGACCTTACAACGGCACATCAGTAATAAGACTGAATTGGTAGGTAATCTTCCTGGTGATATTTTTGCATAGACAGATTAAGACTGATATGTTAATAAAGGAATAAAAGCAGGAGTTTATTATATAGCTTTAGATCAAGGCGGTCTGAGGTGGTCACTTATTCTATATGCCAGTAAGAAGTGGCAAGCATCCTACTGGCATTTAAGATATCTGAATGATTTTTGTTTCAAAATGGCAGTTTCTTTTTTTATCTAAAAATGCCTCTTCAATCATTTGTTGTGTTACACTGTGAATGAGGACTTTGTTCTTTAATTGTCCTTTCTTCAGTGCCAGAAATCACCCCAGAGTGCTCTGCGTGATTACAACCTTGAACTCCTAAATGGTTTCTCTGGATGGTATCTTATTTTGACTGCATGTTAATTTCAATTCAAAGAAATAATAGCTTTGAACAGTTCATTGTACCTTCATTGTGTGGCTCTTGTTATGTGAGTACATTGGGGACATTTCTGTGCTAAGCCAGTAATAATTAATCAAAACCAGAGAGAAGGACACAGCTTTGTGAAAATTATTGACATTTCAAATGTCAGTACCTGTGGTATCTGAATCTCAGCACCAGAATACACAAATACTTTCATAAATAATGTATACATATAATAAACTGTTGACTAGCAGAAGAGTGATATGGTCACATCAGAAATTTGAACCCCAAGTTATACACATTAACAAAAAATTATTAAAGCACACGACTCCTTCATATTTTCTCATGTGAAAATATGTATCATGCTTAATGTTCTAGAACTCTCCATGTATTTTTGCCATTTTAAACCATAAACTCAAAAGTTTGTTATGAACTACTGCAAATATCGCCAGAGAGGTCAGGCTTTACAGGTAAAAAATGCAAAAAAAAACAACTGTAAAGAGAAGGACGGATGGACAGACGGATGGACGGACGGTTTAATGCCTGCCTGCCTGCTGTAGTATTACGGATAATTATTTCTCCAGAAACTCTAACAGAAACAAAAGCGAAGGGGATCACTGAGAACTGTCAAAGTCCTAATGGGACCATCCTGGTTGTAGGACGTCAGAAAACTGGACACAGATGGAATCCAGAGATTTGAGACCTAACCACCTAAAAAACTAAAATTAAAAAACTCTAAAGCTGGAAGTTCCAAGCTTGTGTCCAGCAAGCAGTGCTGAATAATGAATACCGTATGCAGCTGTGGAAACATTTGTCAGAGTAATCTAAAGCCTGATTCATTCTTACGGACTTTTTTTTAGCTTTCATGCTTTTCAGCTGAATTAAAGTCACCTGGGTCTCTTCAGAGTGCCCTGTAAATCTATGAAGAGCTCCCGTCATGGTGCTTTTACTGAAGCTTTTAACTTCTTTTTCCCTTTGTCGACTTCTTTCTGGTATAATCATGTGGGGAATGACAGATCACAGTGGGGAAAAAGTATTCACTAGTCAGTGGGATAGGGAAATCTTAACATCCACAGTCTTTAAATTGTCACATAAGTCAGCAGCTTTAGAACAAATTGAACAAAATGGAACCTTTCAGACGCCTCGCTGAAGTAGAATGTCAGCTTTGGGCACAAAAGGGGCCCCAGCTACAGAGAGGCTGAAAGGCTGCATTATCCTCTCTGTGGCTTCCCAGTCCAAAGACCCATTTCACACCTACCGCCACCTGCTACTAGTTCTCTTAGAGTCCTTCAAGGAGAATGTTTTTGGGGTCCACTGCTCGAAACAAAAAGGAAAACAGGAGTGCTAATGCTGTCTAAAAAACAAAAAACCATCAGCTTCCCAAAATGCTCCTGATTTCTCCTGACTGACAACCGCAAGTGCAATTAGCTTTGGGAGTAGAACAAAAAAAAAAAAAGATTTAGCACTCAGAGAAAGAAAAACAAGTCTGATTTTAGATCCTGAGCACAACAATATTAATTTAATGGGATACATCTTGCACAGATAATTCCTCATTCTCTATGTGATAAAAATGTTTTAGGTAAAACAACACACCAGTCAGCAACAAATGCAAATCTAAGGCCTGATATTGTGGAGGTGGTTACACCTGCAAGCAGTTCAAGACTTAAATTTTTCCCACAGAGTCCAGCATTATCTTTTAGTCTGAGTGATGGCATGATCCTACTGAAAGATACCACTCCCATAAGGTAATGCTGTTTCAAAAAAATATGGTGTGTAGTTTTTAGGAAAGTCTCAAAAGAACATGCCTGTGAATATGAGGAACATATGTTTCCAAGCACAGCATCATCTGGAGTACTATAAAGGACATGTTGGATTTCTTACACCTGCAGCAGGTAAGGATGTGATGGAAAATGGTCATCATTCATACACTCTGGTACTAGGAAGTTTCTAGGCATCTCTGTGTAAACCTAAATATGAGCTACAGGAGCTCTTACATGGTAGTGGGCCAGCAGGGAGCCTCTATTTGAACCAATGGGGATTCTCTATTCCCAATGGGAATTAACTAAATAATTAGCATTGACCTCACCTAGTTCTGACTCTATAGTATCACTTAGTTTGTTCATTCGCCTGATTTGCATACAGTAACTATATAATATAATAAAAATAAATAAAACAACCTTTTTTACATTTTGCCATGTTACAACCATACATTGGAATGTGTTTTACTGGGATTCTGTGTGAAAGATGGCATATAAGTAGAAGGAAAGGTTCAGCTGGTTTTCAAACGTTTTACAAATAAAAGACAGAAAACATAGCGAACAACTGTATTCATCACCCCTTTAAACTGATTATCCTAAATAAAAAAAAACACACCACCAGACAGGTCCAGGATAAAATTGTGGGGAAAAAAACTTTGTACAACCACGGTTTGCTGCAATTTTAGCTGAAGGCATTCTTTGGCCTCTACCAGCTGGAATTTTTGCCCAATTCTTCTGTGTAAACTAGCTCACGCTTAGTCAGCATTAATACAGAACATCTGTAAACATACATTTTCTGGTTTTGCAACAAATAGCAAAAATCAATCCAACAGCATAATGCTGCGACCACAATGATTCTCTAGGGGAATAGTGTGTGTAGTGTGATCTGCAGTCTTATACCAGAGACATGAAAAACAGTTTCATTTTGGTCTCAACTGACCAGAGCACCTCCTTTTACATGTTTGCTGTGTCTCCTATACGGCTTGTAGCAAACTGCCAACAGTGTTTTTTTGTCCTAAGTGCCAAATTTGTAGAGTTCATGGTGAATTGTTGTCCTGTTGAATATTTCTCCTATTTCTAGAAGAGCCGTGAACCTCTGTAGCCCCTCCAGAGTTACAATAGAGGAGATCCTTCTCCAATTAATGCTCTCCTTGCTCAGAGTTACAGGTGAAGAGGACAGCCATGTCTTGGAAGTTTTACAGTTGTTCCATACGCTTTCATTAAATCAATTTTTGGATGATGGATAGAACAACGCTCTGCAAGATGTTCTAAGATCTATCCCCGTCTTGAGTGTTTTTATTGATCAGCAGAAATACATACAGTTACTGTCATTATTTGACATAAATGCGTGGCTTTACTGTTAATATATCTTAAAACAGCTTTTAGTTTCAGTGTGGATCTAATAATAATCGAGGGATTATTATTATTATAAACCCTGATGATTGACTGCTGACTATATCAGAATAAAGTAAGATGATAGCTACTTATGTGTACATTTCTTAAAAAAATAAAATAAAATCAAAAATAAAATATATATATATATATATATGAATACAGTCTTCTCTTTATCTGTGATACAATTGCGTGTGATTTGTAAAACATGTAATGCCTTAGGGTAAACAGCTATAAAGTCTGATCTAGTTTGTGGTTACTATTTACGCATAAGGTCTCTGAAGTCTCAAATAATTGTTCTCCTAACTCAAGGTGATTCCTTGTTCTTAACAAGGGCCTCTTCATGGCTTTTAAATGTGATTATGCTGCTGTACATTTCATGGTGGACCTTTCTTCCACCCTCAGCCATCCCATCAGACACCAGCAAACTGAATCCACGGCTAAATTAAAAAAAATTAGTCGTGCGTGTAATGAAAATGATTTATCATGTCTACTTAACCAAAATGGATTTTGAAAACATCAAGCATCTCTAGTAGACTTAAGCTTGTTTTATGGAATTAGCGATTCTTCTCTCCTGTATATAAAAAAACATTTTGAAAATAGTGGCATTGGATGGAGGACATTGTGAATAATGTAGGAATGGGAAAATATTAGCAACAAAATATGAACACAGAGAAATGTAGGGTTTTAAAGTTTAGGTGTATGAACATATATTGAGTTAGTTTTTTTAAAGGTTAACGTTTTGGTATTATGTCTTTAGCTACTGTTTCTTTTGCTGTTTTTGTTCACATGTTAATTTCAATAAAGCAGAAGATATGCACACAGTTAATAATTTCACAAATTTCATTCAAAAAATGAAAGTCATATATTATATTGGCTCGTTGGTGTTTATTTTTATTAATTTTGAAGATTAGCCCTTGTTGCTAATAAAAAACCCAAAATTAAACACTAAAATTCAGCTTTTTAGAAAATTTGAATATTACTTTAGACCAATAGAAAAATGCCCTGCGATGGACTGGTGACCTGTCCAGGGTGTACCACGCCACCCACCCATAGACTGCTGGAGATGGGCACCAGCTTCCCCGCGACCCACTATGGAATAAGCGGTAGAAAATGACTGACTGACTGACTGATCAATAGAAAAATAATTTTCAATCCACAAATGTCAACCTGAACAGTTTGTCCATGTACAGAATATAGAGGAGATCAGCCTGTGGTTCTGCTGAGGTGTCAAGGAGTCCAGATTGCCTTAATAGCACCCTTTAATTTTCTCCATATTTGGCTGTGGCATCTCTCACTTCCTTTGAATACTTGCTGACTCCAGCTGTAGCCCATATAATTTTTATGGATTTAGGTCAAACCCTTTTGCTCACCAATCAGACAAAGGAATGGCATGATCATTAAAGCAGGTAATGGTACTTCTGGCAGTGTGTGCAGGTACCAAGTCCTGCTGTAAAATAAAATCCCCATCTTCATAAAGCTTGCCATCAAAGGGAAGTATGAAGTGTCCTTACATTACCTGGTATATGGCTGCGCTGACTTTGGACATGACAAAACACAGCAGAGAAACACAAGAAGCTGAAATGGCATTCCAAATCATCACTAACTAACACTGGGTCTTATGCAATTAGAATGTTTCTCCAATATTTTTTACAGACAATGGGACCGTGATTTCCAAATGAAATACAAAATTTGTCTGTGTGCCGTGGCTCTTTAAGCCTCTGACTCCAGCTGCAGTCCAAGCCTTCTGAATCAACCCTTAACTCTTGAGTTAGCTTTACTTTACAATCCTTGCAAGGCTGCAGCTACCCCAGTTGCTTGTTCCGTTCGTTCGTCGTCTTCCGCTTATCCAGGACCGGGTCGCGGGGGCAGCAGACTCAGCAGAGACGCCCAGACTTCCCTCTCTCCAGACACCTCCTCCAGCTCCTCCAGGGGGAGCCCAAGGCGTTCCCAGGCCAGCCGAGAGACATAGTCCCTCCAGCGTGTCCTGGGCCGTCCCCTGGGCCTCCTCCCGGTGGGACGTGCCTGGAACACCTCCCGAGGAAGGCGTCCAGGAGGCATCCGGTATAGATGCCCGAGCCACCTCAACTGGCTCCTCTCGATGTGGAGGAGCAGCGGCTCTACTCCGAGCTCCTCCCGGATGGCCGAGCTCCTCACCCTATCTCTAAGGGAGTGCCCGGCCACCCTACGGAGGAAGCTCATTTCAGCCGCTTGTATCCGTGATCTCGTTCTTTCGGTCATGACCCAAAGTTCATGGCCATAGGTGAGGGTAGGAACGTAGACCGACCAGTAAATTGAGACCTTTGCTTTTCGGCTAAGCTCTCTCTTCACCACAATGGACTGGCACAGCGCCCCCATTACTGTGGCAGCCGCACCGATCCGTCTGTCGATCTCCCGCTCCATTCTTCCCTCACTCGTGAACAAGACCCCGAGATACTTAAACTCCTCCACTTGAGGCAGGAACTCCCCTCCAACCTGAAGAGGACAAGCCACCCTTTTCCGGTCGAGTACCATGGCCTCGGACTTGGAGGAGCTGATCCTCATCCCAGCCGCTTCACACTCGGCTGCGAACCGCCACAGCGCATGCTGTAGGTCTTGGCTAGAGGGGCCAGCAGGACCACGTCATCCGCAAAAAGAAGAGACGAAATCCACTGGTCCCCAAACCAGACCCCCTCCGGCCCTTGGCTGCATCTAGAAATCCTGTCCATAAAAGTTATGAACAGGACCGGCGACAAAGGGCAGCCCTGCCGGAGTCCAACATGCACTGGGAACAGGTCCGACTTAGTGCCGGCAATGCGGACCAAACTCCTGCTCCGCTCGTACAGGGACCGGATGGCCCCTAATAAAGGGCCCCCGATTCCATACTCCTGGAGCACCCCCCACAGGGCATCACGAGGGACACAGTCAAATGCCTTCTCCAGGTCCACAAAACACATGTGAACCGGTTGGGCAAACTCCCATGAACCCTCGAGCACCCTGTAGAGGGTATAGAGCTGGTCCAGTGTTCCACGGCTGGGACAAAAACCACACTGTTCCTCCTGAAGCCGAGGTTCGACTATCGGTCGGAGTCTCCTCTCCAATACCCTGGCGTAGGCCTTACCAGGGAGGCTGAGGAATGTGATCCCCCTGTAGTTGGAACACACCCTCCGGTCCCCCTTCTTATAAAGGGGGATCACCACCCCAGTCTGCCAGTCCAGAGGCACTGTCCCCGACCGCCACGCAATGTTGAAGAGGCGTGTCAACCATGACAGCCCTACAACATCCAGACACTTGAGGTACTCAGGGCGGATCTCATCCACCCCCGAAGCCTTGCCACCGCGGAGCTTTTTAACCACCTCGGTGACTTCAGCCTGGGTGATGAAAGAGTCCAACCCCGAGTCCCCAGCCTCTGTTTCCACCACGGAATGCGTGATGGCAGGACTGAGGAGATCCTCGAAGTACTCCTTCCACCGCCCGATAATGTCCTCAGTCGAGGTCAGCAGTCTCCTGCCCCCACTATAAACAGTGTTGGCAAAGCACTGCTTCCCCCTCCTGAGGCGCCAGACGGTTTGCCAGAATCGCTTCGAGGCCAACCGGTAGTCCTTCTCCATGGCCTCACCAAACTCTTCCCAGGCCCGAGTTTTTGCCTCTGCCACAGCCCGGGCCGCAGCACGCTTGGCCTCACGGTACCTGTCAGCCGCCTCAGGAGTCCCACAAGCCAACCACAGCCGATAGGACTCCTTCTTCAGCTTAACAGCATCCCTTACTGCCGGTGTCCACCACCGGGTTCTGGGATTGCCGCCACGACAGGCACCGCAGACCTTACGGCAGCAGCTATGGGCAGCAGCATCGACAATAGATGCCGAGAACATGGTCCACTCGGACTCTATGTCTCCAACATCCCCCGGTATCTGGTCTGCAAGGCTGCAGCTACCCCAGTTGCCTGTGCACCTACCAAACATTTTCCTTGCACTTAACTTTCAAATATAATGCTCGGATACAGCACTTTGTGAAGAGCTTCTTTAGCTATGACATTTTGTGGTTTACCCCCCTTGTTGAGGGTGTCAATGACTGTCTTCTGGACATCTGTCGACTAGCAGTCTTTACCATGATTGTGTAGGACATAGCATAACATTTGTGTAATCAAAAAGTGTTTTTTGTTAGAACTTTGAGGTTTCACTAGCTAAAACCAAAAAAGTTAAAAAAGAAATAAACACTTATTTGTAATATCTCACTGTGTGTAATAAACCTATAAAGATACGTTGAATTATTGGAATTAAATTACAGAAATAAATGAACTTTTCATAGATATTCTTATTTATTGAGCTGTACATGTATATTACCATGAAGTGTATTCCCATGAGAAATGCACATCAACATATATTCAACATTGGAGTCCAAATATAATTTGTTTCAGTGCCATGACAAAACATTCAAGGCCATCACGGTAAATTCTTGAATTAATCTAAAACCCAACATTGATGTGTGGCAAGAATTTGGCAGGATGTCAAAATAAATCCCCAGCATCTTCATCTCCTGGTCTGCTCTGCCCAGCAGGCAGACTGTTCATGCAAATCAAGCTCACCGTGACAATTCAGAGATGTATGCAGGATGAAAGACAGTCCTTATCTAGCAAGAATCACTTTCTGGCCGCCGGGGCCAGGGGACCTACTTTGAACTTCAAACCATGGACATCAAGGTCCAGCCATAGGCCATGCAAACAGAGACTGTTCTTTAGGAGTGAGGATGATGAGTAGTGAATTTCACCTGGGTGCCCTCTCCCAACCCTCCTGCTAATATAAAAGCTCATCAGTGAAACCATTTCCTTTTAGAGTAAAAGATCAGGTGTTTCTATAAGAAAATATAAATATTCTATAATAAAAAAAACAAATAATGAAGAAGGCAATTGTTCCTTTTTAAATATTATGGAATTGGTATGACTTATCTAATTTCTTTATAATAACCAATATCCAATCATCTATAGCCGATTTTAAACTCCTTAGAAACAAAAGATTTGACACAAACCTCTGTCTGTGTAGCCATTGTGAATTTTGAATTAAGACAATAGATTGTTTTTGCAAAAATCAATGACTGAATGCTGCCTTGCTACCTAGTGAGTTAAATGGTATACAAGGGGTGGTATCCAAGGAAATTGCAGCAAAGTAGATATTAGTTATTGACTGACACCAAAGAATTAGAGCTCTGAATAGAGATGCACAGAACGGAGAAAAGGACTCTGGGACTATTTTCAGCTTGATAGCCCCAAACCTCTCACTGATTGGTCAGAAAGTCAAATATAAAATCTTTATCCAATCAGTGAATGCACCATACTCACGGTACCAGGTTACAGTGGCAACAATATTCTTCAGAGTGGAAGCTCTCACAGTTCTATAGATAGGCTTTAAAGAAAGTTCGAGAGATTAACTCTTACCACAGATAATAAGAAGGCTAAATGGAATGTAAAGTTGCTCTGTTTTATCTTGCTTTCAAAATCTGTCTATCATGGGATATGATGAATTTGGAAATGTTGGCAGTTATACTTATGATCTACATTTGTTTGGAAATATGCACAGAGACTGCTGTTCTACTCATGCTAGCTGTGCTAATTGTTAATAAATTGACAAAAAAGCCTTAGGCCTTCGTGTTGTAGCAAAGTAAGTCTGTGTCTTTGATACAAGGAACCAAGGTTAAAACCCCGGTGTAAAACCTTGTGCAAGTTGTACTGTTTTGCTGTGACAACCCCTACATAAGGAAGTAGCCAAAATGACTCATTCTCATCTCTCTCACAAAGATTGTGGGTTGTTGCCTCTGCTGCTAATGTGAATAATTAATGGCTACTCAGGACAGTAAGCCTAAATACGTATTTTGAATGTTGTTCTTATTTTTACCATTGCTACAACTCTTCAAAATCAGCTAACATTGGTATTGGTTGAGTTAACTTTACATAAAAGTAAATACCCCTAAGAATTGTTATTGAAAAAAAATCGTTTCTCTTTTGTCTGCAGCTATGAATTAGCCTGTGTGATAGACATCCTGAGCAACTACCTGCAAAATGATACAGCAGCCTCAATTTCCAGTGAAATGTAAAAACTAAACAAAAGACAGTTGCTTGGTGCGACTGTAAAAAACATTGAAACATCAAGGTAGGTCACTCTGGTAACCTTAAAACTGTCTATGCAATAGCTGCAAGTAATCAATATGTTAACAAATATATTATTCACACTGTGTCTGTTGTTGTGTGCAGGTATATGTGTGGTTGACTTTCCAGCAGTGCTGCATTAGAGCAACAATCACAGACAGACAGCTGCCCTCCCAGGGGAGTCTACAATCAGCCTGTGCAGAACTGCCTCCGTCCTTCAACAGGCAATTAACACCGAGTCCATTATAGCTCCCGGGAGAGCTGCCGGCCGGGGAGGCCAGGAAAGGCATCATCCGAAAGGTCAGTGCCTGCAGAGGAAGCAGGAGGGGTGAGGGTATGTTGGAGTCTTGGGCCTGGAAGCAGGGAACACAAGGAGGAGGGTGTGAGCTGCCGGAGAACAAATGGAGTGTAAAGCAGGAGCTATTTGTCACCACAAGCTATTCCCTTGGGGGAGGTTGCATTATTTTCCCCTGGACAGAGGCATGTGTCAGCAGCAAGGAGTATAAATTAAGAAAGCCGCTGTGGCCCATGGTCTAAACATAGCCTTTCCAAACACCTTGGGACACAGCAGATCCACTCCAAGTTCGACAATCAGATCAGGTATGTTTTCCCCCAGGTCAGATCAGTCACAGCTCATAAATGTTTCAAGGCCTCTACCTATGTTTCTACTCATCCTTGTATACGATGAGGGGGATTTTTTCCTATAACCTGCTTCCAATGTGGAGAAAATATACTGTGTGGCCTTAAAACCTAAAGATTTTCTCAAGGGATCAGGATGTATCATTAAAATCATCAAGGTTTAAGTTTCCAACTCCACAACTAGAAAGAATGAGAAAACCAGCTGGCAACACACAAGACTTTGTGAGTCTTTGGGGTAATATTATTACAGCACAAAAGGCAGAATAAGAAAGAGAAATGCAGTGCAGAGCTAAAGACTTGGAAAGGATACAATGGGAAGCTTAACTACATCACCATCAGGGCACAAGGGAAAATCCATTCTTGGCTGGGATGACTGCCACTGCTAAGCCTGCAGTTTAGAATAAGAATCTGCACTTTGTCTTTGGAAACTCCCTCAAGAACCGATCATTAAGCAGGTCAATGAATCAAACATTGTAAGGCATGGAAAAGAAAAAGGAGCTGAGTAAACTGGTAAGATGTGGTTAATATTTATAGCGGCTGATGTTCAAGAAATGAAGAGATACAATTTCTCAGGTTCCTTAATGTGCATTACATAAACTATAAATGAGGGCATCTAGAGAGGATACGTTATTTTTTGGCAGCTGTGGCACTGATTAGAGTTTGAGTCATCTAATGAATGGATATTTTTGTGATCTTACTGGGTAATGATCAAATATTTTCTTACAGATTAATCTAACAGATAATAGAAAATACATGACAGTGCTGCATGAAGTTGAAGTTTAGAGATGCACCAAAAAATCAGTTGTCAACAGGAATTGATTTGGTAATCAACTAGCTGTACGCCAAAACCGTGATAGTTTTTCAGACAAAAATACCAATCAGTGTGGAAGTTACTGCAGGAAGAAGATTTATGGAGCTATTTTCAGTTTCAATGTAGTAAAGTTTAAGGAATTAATAAAGGTGCAACAAGTTTCTTGGAAAACAATTTCTGTAGAAGCATGCCGGCTGTCAGGATGCCACTTTTAAACGAGGGTGGGTGGATAATGGGGAAATCAGAAGAAATGTAATCTCTGAAAATCTTTTGTCAATCTCACGGTCTGGGTACACTATAGAGAAACACACAAACTGGTGTTTACAGTTAGTAATACTAACCATGCTAATTGTGCTAAGCACCAATACAAGAATTATAATCCTGCTGCTTTTGTCCTGTTTAACTGCAGAACTGTGGAACACTTACTGCTCTCTCTCACACATGCTGTGACTTCACATCTGGTCCTAATATAAACAGTTATTGATCGGTCGCCAAAGATGGGCTGCTTAAGAATCGTTCATAGTTACTAACAAGTAACACTGTATCAGAGCTTCTTTCTTTCAGATATTAACTTTGACATAGTTGTTATTTATTTTGAATGGATCTTGTAGATAAAAAACATTGGCACGCTGCAGCTGCAGAAAGTCTGTTATTGAAAACAATATCATATAGGACATGGTACTGATATGAAAGGTACTGACATAGAAGTCCTGTTTTTATTTTTTCTAAGTACGGTAAATTAGGTTCTTAGGGCAGGTTGTACAGTTCACCTGGAATACAGAGAGGATAGTAGATGAGTAGATGATATCGAGGTAAAAAAAGAGGGTGACATGTTTAGAAAGAATCTCAATACTCTTACTTCATGTTTTGACGTCCTGTTAATGTGTACACTGTTAAAACCTAAAATGTACATTCCCACCCTCACCCATGGTAATGACATATGGGTAGTGATCAAAGAACGCCTTGGGGTCCCTCAGAATGAGCTAGAGAAGGTTGTCTGGGTTATATCTGGATGGATGGATGGATGGATGGATGGATGGATGGATGGATGGAGGAATAGATGCATTCGATTAGTTTGAAAATTATTGAAAAGTTCATTTATTTCAGTACCTCAATTCATTAAGTGAAACACATATAGATTAATTCCACACTGACTAATGTTTTCAAGCCTTTATATCTGTTATTTATGATAATTATCTGTTTACAGTCAATGAAAACATGGAATTTAAGATTTGGATATTACATCTGCCCAATAAAAAAAAGGAAATTTCCATACAAAAATGTGGGCTTAACAACCTTAATACCTGCTTAAAGGTTATTTTCAAAAGGTACTTTTAATCTGACAAACAAGCCTCATCAAAACCTGTATTCTAATTTATCAAATATGACTGTATGTATTTAGTCATGATATACTCTATACTCTAGCCCATGCTTGCTTATCTCCACCAAATGCTTAGCTCCACTTTTCATTTATTTGTAATGTTCAAATGTTATTAGCAATGGTGGTAAAAAAAAATAAGTCTTTAAAATAAAGCTTTTAGATAATGTTATTTCCCATTTTTTATTGCCAACCCAAACACAATCTCAGTTAAAAAATTAGCTCAAGGTTGATATTTTGTCTTATTTGTAGTCTGCTGCGCAGTTTGTATTAAAAATCCCCTTTTAGGGATACACGTAATAGAACACAGCCATACTGAGCTCACTTCTTAGTAACCCTGATTTGCGCTGTAAATGAAATGAAATGGGGCGCAGAGCTGATGGTGTAGGGGTTAAGCGCGCGACCATATACAGAAGCTACAGTCCTCAAAGCGGCCGTCCCGGGTTTGAGTCCCGGACCCAGTGACATTTGCCGAATGTCTCCCCCTCTCTCTACCGCTCTTTCCTGTATGCCTACTGTCAAAAAAAATAAAATAAATAAAGGCCACTAGTGCTGAAAAAATAAAAATAAATGAAATGAAATGTTTTGAAGTGTGCCAGTCCAACTGAGTCAATCCATTTATTGCTGCGGTAGAACCTTGAAAGCACTGACATAATTGCTTGAAAAGCTTTGATCGAACAGATTTAAGTAATTAAACAAATGTTGTCAGATGGAACCTTTTAACCCCACAGCCCACTCAATACCATTTGGGTCCAGAAATAAAAAGGAAAAAGCAGTTGGCGAGAGGAAGTGATAATCCGTGTGAAGCAGCGGATTAGCTTTTAAACACCAGTGCAAAACCTTTTTGTCTTTTAAAACTGCTAAACAGAAACTTATTTAATAATGAATTACTACTTATTGAATGCTGGGTGCTACTGATATTTATATCGCTGCAGATGGAGACAGCAAGACACTAAATAACTCAGATATGATAGGTATGATGGAGAGCCAGATTCCCTGTGCCTCAAAGGCACAGGGAATCTTTATAACATGCAAATAGGAGAGAAGACCAACAGTGTATACTTGGAGTCTGTAAAAGAGCGGAAAAGTTGAATTTAGTCTCTCCAAGTGCTGCATAGATAGCTTTACATTCTGTTTGGGTCAGATTTTTAATCCAATCAGTTTTCTCTATCCTTTACGTCACAGTATTTGCTGCGGAACAACTAAAGAATGTCATGGATTTTCCGGCATTTTTATTTCTCACTGCAGCTCAAGTATGCCGAAGCTGCAAGTGGATAAGTTTAAATGTTTGGTTGTTGGGTGTATTAATGCACACAATTCATTACACTGCCCCCAACATCAGAACCTGTTGAAGTGCCTGGGTAAATTTGTTTTGTCATGGAAATGTTCCCTCATCAGTGGGGAAATTCCTATTTCCCCACTTCAAGGACAGGTTCTTCAGCAACCTCTGCCAGTATCAAGAAGGATTTGCTGAAAGACTCCATCTGATTAAGGGCTCAGTTCCTTCTGTCTATGGAAACAACGGACAAAGCCAAGCCGTAAACTGCAAATAACGCTAAAATGACAACAAACATTATTTTAGACATGAATTTATTGTCTGTTGATGTGATGTCCTGGCCATTGTTTTCATAGTAGCATCATTTCTTCTGCTTATGTGAGTGCTGTGTGCTGCTTTTAGCTCCTTGAGGACATAACTGTGTTTTGAATAGTATTATTACATTAACAGTTTTGCATTGTTTTTGACGTTTTTGAGTGCAACGCTCTTTGACCTGGAGAGGGGCTGGGTGCCTCAGTAGCATTTAAAGAGACCGCACCAAAACGAGTTGCTCTCAGACACACCTCAGAACAGGAGTTCAAGAGGAGCCTGTGGAGCTACAAAAATGAGTTCAGACCAAAGCATAGCAGTTCCACTTTATATAGACAACAACTAGATGATTGACGTGTAAAAAGGAAGGATTTAAAAGCATGATATGTCCCCTTTAAATAAATAACACAGTGTATTACAATTTATCCTCACCACCGATCCCAACTATGGACGGCCTTAGAGCATCTCTTGTTTTTATCTAATGTTCAACAACTTTAGGCCTCTAACTTGCTGATTAGTCTGTGAACAACACCCGAAAACACAGGGGCTCATTGATTAAATAAGGACATTAGGAGAATGAGTGCCAGGGATCAATGGAGCTGATCAATGGAATCTGTGAATGAATGAACCAACAAATGAGTGTGTACTTGTATAAATTGGTATCAGCTCAGGAAATGGGAGTGGCTGGACATGTGCCGAAGGTGTAATGGTGAGTGGATGATTAGGAGAAAGAGTTAATCAATAAACTCATGAAAATGTCTTAACAATGAGTGCAGGGGGTTCAAATATTATTGGTATATCATTAGATTAGTAATGAAAAATAGAGATAGGTGATGGTAAACAGCATAGCCATTGGTCCAAAACTATATGTGTATATATATATATATATATGTTTCATTAGAAAACAGTATCGCTCAGCAGAATGGGGTGCACTTTGTCCTAGAGCGCAGAAAATTTGAAATGCATTTCCTTCAGTTCCATCTAAGCTCTACATATGGAAGTAATGCTCTGGATGTCAGGTTGGTACAATGTTACAGTGGAGTGCTGCAATATCCTGGACAGAGCTGCTAATTCCCAGTGTTGGCCAGAGGAGCGACGTCCCCATCCAAAAACAACCACTGAATGTTGGCACAGCCCAACTCCTGGCTGGCTGACACTCCTGCCGCCGTCTGCTGGAAAGCAATGATTTCAAAGACAGTTGATTTAACTGCTTTAATAGCAAAAACAGCAACTGGGCAACTTGTGACTTTTATTAAATTGTGCAAATCCAGGGGGTGGGACAGTATGAGGTTCTCATGCTATGATAACCTTTAGCAGCAATATTCACCCAAGAAACGGAAAACTAAGATGTATAACATGATCTAATTGCTTTAAAAAAAAAAGTAAACAGCGATTCTAACTGCTGCTATAATAATAGGACCTATCATAGCAGCATTTTCGGCCAAGTTTATGTGCATTTGACTTTGGCTTTAAACACTCACAGAGTTCAAAAATTAAATATACAATCTTTAGGGGAAATAAGGCAAAAGATGAAATCACAAAATGCAATCTAAAAATATGATTTATTATTATACTTATTTTGTTATAAAAACTTATACAAAAGGAAACATTCAGCGGTTTTGAAACTACCTTTTTAAAACAAGCCTGTATTCATACAAAACAAGGTTTACCAAATGTACTTTTATCTAATTATCATCAGTGCTGAGATGAAGGGGTCCCTTGTGATTTCAGTCTAACAGGAATGTGATCCCCATTAGAAACAGCAGAGAACACTGTGTGAGGCAGCAGAAAATGATTCCCTCCAGTTTCTTTGACAATAATATGGCCAGGCTTGCACAGGGGAACCTTTTCTCTTTTTATGAATTATGGAGAGACAGACATCCCCGCTGAGCACTGCATCCTTAACCACGATATATGTCCTCTGTCTCTGTCATGGTGAGATTTGTGAAATAATGATATAGAATTCATTTGGTCTAAACATGCCCCGGCTTCTGAATACATACATCAGACACGTCCTGAAGCAGCTCTTAGAGTCGAGGAAAACAAGACAAGTGGCAAGGCATAGTAGAAAACCACAAGCTGCTCCATATTTCTCCCCGCCTTCCCGTTTTATGTCCCTCTTTTAGCACACGGCCATCATTCTCTCACCTCATATCCTCTTCTGCTTTTTGCTGTAGCATACTTCCCTGCATCTATCTTTGTTTCCTCCATCATTCCAACTTGCCCTCCCTCCCACCAACACCTGCCTCCCTCCCTGTCTCTCGCTCTCCCCGGAGGTGAGCACAATCTCATTAACCACTGCTGGATGAGGCGTCCTCTCCTCTCAGGTTCAAGGTGATGGAAGATTAGGCCGCTTGGCCTCAACTCATTCTGTATTCACACGGCGTTACCTACTGCCCGTGAACACCAAATTACATTGAACCTGGGGAGTCTAACTCCATTAATTTTAAATGGAAGATTAATTTAACAATATGCAGCAGATATTTGTTACAAACCCATCATGTAAAAGTGACATTTGGTTATAAAAGTGAAGGAAGCTTGGTTTGGCTGGTGGGGTTGTGGCACAAATAAATCACAAGCATTTATAGCTAATCTCAATTTCCGTTATATATGAAGCCACACAATGTTGAATGATTTGTATGAATTGTTGATGGTAATGCACATCTAAATGTATAGAGTTTGAAAGAGAGACAATATATAAAAAAAAAACTGAATTCAGTGAGATCAGAACTTTGTGGCCGATTTGCAATCTACAGTTTTTGCAACGCTTTGACCAATTTAGGCTGATTACGTTTTTGCCTTAAGAACTGTTGGCTCAGTGGTCTCCTGCACTAATTTAATTAACCCCAAGGTGGGTACAATTTGATGTCCTGACACAGACAGGTACATTTCTTCCCTTAAACAACCGGCTGCAAAAGGACCAAAAATGCAAAAGTACGACACGGCAAAGGAGTAAATTGACCTGCATTTGCAAGCCTATCTCTCTGTTGTAGCAGTCTAAATAAAAGGCCAGCATGCCTCTATTACCTTTACAAGGAATCTTACAGCTTTTGTGCTTCCTGTGACTTTATTTTAAACACCTCATTGATACTGAAAACCCCTACCATTAAGTCTTCTTCCTGCAGTAACAAATTCCACACAGAAGAGTGTTGCTTTTAGGGTGATCACATAGGCCTTAGGTTTGGTGGGTTTACTGATCCAAAAAAGGTCGGATTTTTGAGCTTCAGATTAGCTGGTGTCCTTTCAGGGCCGGTCAAGTTGGAATCAGCCGATTCCAGTCACCAGCTGATTTCTCGGTGCATCTACAAACGTTTTTCATTGTTCTGCTCTTCCAGTTAGATGTTGAGATGAAAAGGCTTTGAGTCATAATTACCCGACCGATGGACACTAAGTTATGGATCTTACACATCTGATGGAGAATTTTTACTTTCAAAACAGCAATTATCCTAATCTTTTTAAATCTAAAATAAGTAAAAAGCTCACTTTCTTTCCTAAATCCCTCTGAGATAAATAACATTGGAGATTAGCTTTCATGTGACTAACCTATTTCATTGCTGCCAAGAAGACAGACACACTGAAGTGAAAGACAGAAGACAAGCATCCATTCCATCTAAAAAGGCTGTATTTCTTACTGGCAGCTGACTGAAGCTCCCCTGGAACGCCGCATAAAGCTTACCCAAATGGCTTCGCTGCGGCCGCTACATGTCAGCCTGAGATATGCACATCAGTGCTCTGTGACAGTAACTCCTGATCGTATTACACACCTCAGCAGTGCTCATGTCCCATTTCCGCCACCCAGCCCTGCCTTGCACCGATTGCCCCTCCTGCGCGCACACCCCCACTGATAGCCGTAATGCGCAAGTGAAACAGTCATTTTCTATGGGAGATGAAGAAGGTGCGGTTGTGCTGGTTGGAGTTTTGTTTGAGAATGGGAGCTGGGTGGTGGTGATGGTGGCACAGTGAATTAATGCTAATCCTCCCACATGTGGTGAGACACTTTGAAATGAAGCTCCAAACACACACCTGCCATCCCACTGTGCAACCCTCCACCCCCACATCAGCAAGAAAGCGCCCCTTGCACGACTCATCTTTCAGCTCTTTAATGTGGAATTTCTTGTGAGAGCGTACAGCCTAATTAGAGGGATTGATAACCTCGCCGCTTATTAACGAGGCCAATATATTTCAAAGTCATTAAAGATAACAATGGCAATAAGTCTGGGTATAAGGATCACTAGGTCCCACAGTCAGCATGTCGATGTTGCAAAAAAGTGGAGAAATGGCAGTAAAGGAGGGGGGTGGGCGTTGTAGGGATGTGGTCTAGGGAAGTAATTCCCAGTCACTCGTAAAGGCTGGAATATGGGAATCTTTAACACGACTGAAGAGGACAAAAATTATGGCCAAATTTCCTCTCTCCTGTGAATTAATGACACTTTAGACTATTAGCAAAGGTTTGGGCTTTAGGAAGTCTTGTGTGACAGCATCGTCAGCTTAGTCACAGCTCAGTGGCCTGTGACAGAGCATCATTCAGACGTCACAACCGCTTATATCTCTCTCTGTCATTCAAATCAACATGTACATTTTCCCCCTTGCAAGGGTGTCTACATCACAATTTTCCAGGATTTGCAGACAAATGGCCATAGAAATAAGCCCAAAGAGCATAAAAAAACAATAAAACTTCACTTTGTAGAACACAACGGAGATCATATGACCACCGAACAGAGTATACATGTGGAACGATGAGTGGAAAGTTCAGTGCATCTTTAACCAATAAATTGCAAAATATGAGCATGAACTGGGGCCTCAAAGTGGCCATACAAAAGAAAAGCAGAAACACTATCACAAAAAAGTCACGTCCGATGAAACCGCTTTTATTGAACTCTGAGCTACAAGAAGTTAAACATAATTTTATCACTGTTTAATTGCAGCAGTAATTAGATTATTTTTAAAAGGTTTGCTTTTTAACTCTTCCTCCACTGAGTGCCAATTAACTGCAATTCCACATGGCACAGCTTTTCTTTTGAAATAGGGAAATAATGTACCTTCTGCCAAGGTTTTAGCTCTAACTGGGTCTCTGGAGGCTCCCTGGAACCTACACCTCCGATCCATAACTCAACAACACCTTCTGGGACTGGCACTCCACATTTCCTAACCTCCGAGCTCATTATCAGAAGTCTCTAGGGCACACTGCTAACCACAGACAGGAATTAGGATTTGCTTGGAACACTCGAAACCAGAAATGGATGATACTGGGTAGAGAGATCAGCAGCGCACAGAACCCCAGGGAGGATCAGCAACTTGCAGAATAAAGCACTTTTTAAAATATATTTAGGAATGCACCTGCTGAGGCGCTGAAAGGACACTGCACCTCTCTGCTTTAGAAGTCATTTAAAATTATGAAGAACCTTCTGTGCATCTATGGACTGAGGCCATTAGTTTCTAAAAATGAGCAGTGAAGCATGACGCCTCAAGGAGGAATATGTAATCAATATGCACGACCAGGCTTTGAAATCACATAGTGGAACTCATACAAAACTGTGTACAGTTTGGGATCAGAGAGAAACATGCAAATGCTAAACTTAAAAATGACAAGTAATCCATTTTAATGATGACATAGGTGAAGACAAGCTGTAGTCTACCTATGCTACACTACGATTATATCCATCAACTATTGGATAGCAGCAGATATTCTTATTTGATTTTTACATTATAATGCAAGTTATGAGAGAAAGATACTGTTTAAAGACACTGATCTTATGGCAAAACTTAAAAGCATCGAACGGATTATCTCTGACCACCCCCAAAATGTCTGCCCACCAGTCTTCACGTAAAGAAGTACGCAAATCTCCATCAGAATGTTTCTTTGGATACCTCTGTACCTTCTGTTAGTCTTCAGTTTGCACATAATGTTTTATTTAGAAGACTGCTTTTTAATCTTAGTTTAGACAATGATTGTGTGCAACAAATACACTTTAAATCAAATCTGCTGTGGTTAATTGCTTGTACCAATAATCTAAATGTATTAAAATCAAGATAGCACTTTGTGTAATAGCAGTGTTTAAGGCACCTAAATCTTTACAAAGACATTTATAATGAAGCAAGTGTGGTATTCTGTATGAGTGCAGTACTATTTCTGACAGGCTACAATCTTGCACCGCTGCCTTAGATATTTGGCCCCCAGGGTGAAGGTTTTGGACCCTATTTTTGAAATAGGGGCCAAAAAAAGTAGGACTAGTCTTTAAAAAAATAACAAAACAGAATAAACTGTTCACCAAATGTGATCTAAACAGATTTCACATTTTAAAGAGAACAGTTTATACTTAACAGTGGTTAATTACCACATCTACATGGTGAACAGATGTGATTTTGCAAATGTTTGGTAACAAATAAAAACCTGTTGGTAAAACTCAGCGCTCTGAATGATTTCTGTGTCATTTCAAAGTTTTAGTGCAAATTTTGTTTTTGCATTTATACATAAAACAGAACAAGGACCAGACAGCAAATGGTTCTGTTAACTTCAGACAAGAGTTAAACAGTTAAATCCATATGTCTTTCATACAACCTCACAGATTTAAGTTGAGGGCTTAGGCTATACCAAGAAATCAAGTAATAGGTATATCTACAATTGAGTATTAATTTTTGTAGTTCACCAATGTTTCATTCATATCAAAACTGTAATTTGTTGTTTAAAATGTCCTTTCTATGTCTGGCTTATTGTTGGGTGGTTTTAAAATGATCTCTCTACCAAAACTCTGAAGGTCAAAGTTTTTCTTTTATTGCTACCTTATGTTCAAACAATATCTACATGACACACTTTAAAATGTACACCTCGATTATTTTTAATTACAACAAGCCATGCTGGTTTTGAATACTAAAATATAAACATAAAGCAACAAATCTAGAACTAAAACATTTCTTTCTTGCTTCTGTCACCTCTCTTAAGGATTCTGAAATTGAGTTTGAGTCTGAAACTACAGTAAATCATATTCTACAGCTTTTAAAAAGACTGTAGGTAAAACTCTGTTTCTTCTTTACATGAATATGTCTCTATTATGTTCAGGCTGGATTATGGAAATTTTGTTTATACATGTGTCTCTCTTTAATGCTTACATGCCCTTGGAACACTCTACCATGGAACATTGACGTTCCTTAGAAACCCTTAAAAACCCAGATTCATCACTAGGGTTGGGCATCATTTGAATATAAACGATTCCAATTCCAGTTCCTCGTTTCGATTCCAGTTCCTAGCGATTCTGAAATCTGATTCTTTTAGGAGGCAGGATCAAAAAAGTTTTAATGTTTTAAATAAGATAGCTAACTTTCTGGATGAAATAGTTTAAACTTCTCTATACATTTTAATTCTATGAACTTTTTACTTTTTATGAACCTTACTATGAATTTCTCACAGCAGTTTCAGGTCATTTATTTATAATGGTAGCTGGGTTTTTGTGTTTGAGTTGTCCCACAGTTTTAGGTCGAGTATAGCTGCCTTACAGTTGATATAAAACGGATTTTATTGTTTTACTCTCCTGACTGCAGTGTGGTGCTAGGCTGAGTGTCTGAGCCAGAGGAGGAAGCAGAAGGAAGGCTATTACTTCTACACCATGAATCTGGAGGTGTTTAATCATGTTGGTGTTGAATCCTCTTATGCAAGTTCCTATGCAAGTATTGCACTAAGCACACTGTGCATGGTTGCGCACACACCTCTTTCTTCGTTGATGGTTTCTTCTTCTGGTCGGCAGACTGGGTATCGAAAGTAGGAATTAAAAATGTAACAATTCAGGGAGAATCGGAATATTAGTCCTGGTCCCAATCGATTCTCATGACTCAATGCCTAACCCTACTCCTCCCTATAATCTGTATTTTCATGTTGAGTTGTTTCCTATGTTCTTAGATTAAAACATTGGTGTGTTCTACCTTACAAGCCTATTTTGGCTATGTGCTACCTTTTTCCTACATCCAACAAAAGACTGTACCTAAGGCCCTGTAATAAGTTAGGGGGAAAGCTATTTAAGTATACTTTCACACAGCTTTAGCCTTAGATAAAAAATGACCTGGATTAAAAGAAGTTTGATTCACTGAGTAAGTTTAAAGAGCTCTCAACATAGTAGAAATGTAAATATTGGTTAATTGATCTTGTTGTTGTTTACAACGACTGATGTGGTCATATATATAACTTTAACTATAACTAATAATAAATCATTAACTGAGACCATCGATGATCACAACTTTACTTGAAATAGTGTTCAGTTGCCATGCTGATTGCCTGTTAATGAACCTACCTTATTCAGAGAACACTAAATCAAAACACTGAGCTGAGGCTTTAGAAAATGCCAGGATGCATTTAATGCCCCTTCACTAGAGCAACTTTATTGGCAGGTAAATAAATAATTAAAAAGACAAATAAACCAAGACGCAAATGAGTATGAGGGTGAGGGCCTCGGAGGAGAGATCTGCTCCGATTCCAATCTTTGAATGTTGCAAATTAAATTCCCTCGTCAAGACTCTAATCATTCACAGCAGATGGGGGCTTACGCTCTGTTTTAGATCTGCGGGAATTCTAATGGTTATTGTTTCTGTTTAAATAGGGAGATTATTGCATTTTAATAAGTCCTCCTTGGGATTTGCTGAAACAATGGAGTGCTGTGAATTACTGTAGATAGCTTTAACTGCATGCAGAGGGAGAAATCAAGTTAGTAAGTGTGACAAGTTGCTCTTCCTCCCACCCTTCCGGAGATGGCTGCGAGTGTATTTACCACCAAATTAAGAATGTGCAGTGGGAATAATATTTTTACTCGACAGAGGGGAAGGGGAAAGGAGCTTGGCTGTGGATTTTCATTAAAATGACACATCTGTTCAGCAATTTCAGCAAAGTAATTCTCCTGAAAGTTTTATCAGCTAATTTTAATTATTCACTCCACTGACTTGAATACAGGATTCATCATGTTGAATTAATACATTCGGCTACATTATTTTCCCTGCGTTTTTCAGTTCCAAATAGACACAGTAAAGGAGGGTGGGGTTGGGGGGGACAAATTGATTTGTAATGCACTGTGGAGTAAGTTGTGATTTGTTAATTACAAAGGCTATAGTAACGCCTGTAAGACTCTGAATATTTACATCTTTATTTATCAAGACGTTTTAGGTGACTGAAAAAGAGGCAGTTGTTCTTTTTGTTTACATTTAAGTTGCGGTGCAACAATATTTCCAACTCATGAAACAAGACGATGCAGAATACTGGGCTCACTAGAACAAGAGATGAGGTTTTAACAACATTTTTGGAAAATTAAAAAGGAAACAAATTACAAACAGACTAAAGACTTCATGATTTACAACATTTGTTTTAAAGAATGTATAACTAGTGTAGAACATTCCAGAATGGGTGTGACCCGTCTGTATACTGCAGATGAAAGCTGCAGTCTGGATTTCCTAAAAAAATATAAAATAGCCTTTAATTGTGGCAGATGCTAACTTTAGCTCATGGTTAGCTAGTTGTAGTATTCTTACAGTGCTAACAAGTCGTTAGCGTATTTTCTTTCGCGCTTTCTTTTTTCTACTCGTTAAACCAAAACACAAATGGTTAAGTAAAACTTAACCACATGAAAATGTAAAAAATGACACAGTAACATAAAGATAGCAGCCTTAAGGCCCAATTTATACAGTTTATCTGCAAAACAATTTGATTTGGGTTTTATTTCCTCTTTAAAAAGTGGCGCAGTCTACTTCTACACCTATCTAACAGCTATGTGACAACTTTATTTGATGAGTCGGTTTGATGAGTCGGTCAAAAAAACAGGGAAAGTAGAAAGGACTGTTTCCTTTTACATTTCAAATTAAGAGTCTCAAATATAGATACAGGGTGCCAACCACACATCTCCACATCCAGACCTTCCCTCGAGTTAAATGTTATATTTATTTTGCCATAAAAAGTCACACACTGATAATAAGCAGGTAGTGCTTCATAAGACAAACTTCACTTTTACAAGTAATATAGTAAAATCTCATGCCTTTTACCAGTTTCAGTTACCAAAAATGTAGACTTTTTAGAACACGTTTTACTATTAAAATCTAATTTTTGGATTACATTAATTACAGAAAATGTAACCTATTATTGCCTAAATCTATTTACAAGTATATAAAAAAATAAATAATTTCTATTTTTTCTTTCAAGTAGATACTATTTAAATGAAGATTCTTAATCTATAGCATATATGATACATAGAAATGTAGGTATTTAGTATGCATATTAGCAAAATGAAGCATGTTTGAGCATAACTCATGCTGCTAGATGACAGCAAATTCCCTCTAATGTGGTCCTTGGTATGAGTGGATACATACACCCATCGGTTGCAACAGAAGTGGTCTGAAGCATAAACACACCAATAGTTAACAAGTGGTTATGTAACCTAACTTAATATCTAGTCTCTTATGAAAAATAGGTATTGGATAAGGGCTAAAACACTTAAACAAATTAAAATAAGCCAGATTCAGGAGCACAATTCCTTCATGGATTACTGTCTGACAGCAATGCTGCATTTGAATAATCTCGGATCTTGGAGCTTGAATCTGTTAATGACATTACACTCCAGTTGAAAGTGTTCTAGCAGCAAGTTGGAAAACAAGCAGAATTTGCTTATTTGCTGTGGTGCTAACTACTAGTAGCAATACAAACCTCATTTTTTGTGTTGAAATAATAAAGAAATCTGCTCATACAAGATATTGTGCACTATGTATACCTCTGCTTTACTGAGATATAGCGTTTATCAGCAGTTCATTGCAGTAACTTGTCCTACGTTTTTCATATGTGGTAGCGATGTTAAACATGGACCTGCTGGGAGACCCACTTTCCCAGTCAGGAATCAAGCTTCAGGGGGCGTTTGAGTATAATATAAGACTGCGGACTCAAAAACCATATGTCAGAGTACAAATAGAATGCAGCATCAATAACTTCTGGCGGGGAAGTGAATCATGTTCCTTGTAGTTTTCTCACACCGATAAACGATCAAAATTATTCAGTAAAACTACAACCCAAGTAACAAACAAAAACTGCCAGTACATTTATCAAAAAAACAAAAAAGTTGATGGAAGAAGCAGTTAATGAACAAAACCACAAATTTAAGACGGAACTAAATAAACTCTCAGAGCTAGTAGAGTATATCTGAAGGTATTTAGGACTTTCTAAGGAATCAATTTAGCTTACAAAATTTTGAGGCGTTTGATGACATTTAAGCTCAACAGAAACCTTGGGGAATGGCAACCATAAGAGAAACCTGGCTATGCAAGCTGTAACTCCGGCAGCAAATAGAGTCAGTTCCACTGATAACGACTGAGGACCAATGGGAAATCACAAAGCCTCACTTGTCAAAGACCTCTTATTCAAGCAGAGTACATTCAAAAGACCCCCGTCATTCAAAGGCAACCCATTCAAGGGGATTTTTGGCTCTGCAGTCAGGTTTCTGCAGGGGTACTGCTTAACTGATGCTACTGATTTTTTTTCTGGCAGAAACACAAAGCTCTACATCGCAAAAAAGGCTTCCCCCTTCTCTCTTTACTGTTTTATCTCCTCGGGTAACTTTCTTTTGCAACTCATCCCTGGAGACTATCACCTTGCCCTGAAGTCCTGACGCACATCAGCACACAGAACAAATGAGACGCCAGAGTTGGGAGACAGGCAGATTGCAAAGTGATACCTCTTCAGTACAGCTTTGTGGCTATGTTGGGCTCTTCCACCTCCTTTCTGAATTGTGTGAAGTGTCCCAGAGGAGCCTTCTGAAGACTGAGAGGGCAGTGAGCTTTTCCCGGACAAAGGGAGGAAACTGAGAACAACAGTGTATTAAGTAATAGCCAGAGGGAGTGAAGATATGAGGTTGACAGTTTGCTTGCTTGACACCAAAAAGTGCCAGCCAGCTGATCGATTAGCTTATTTTCTCCTGACCGTAAGAAGAGGAGGCTTAGATGCCACCTACCACAGCAATTTGACAATTCAGGAAAAGATTGTTTAAACCATAATTAAAATTAATATGCTTTGATCCAAGCTTTCCTGTAGCTATGGCTATTTGTGTAGGGCTGTTATCCAGCTAAAAAGTGAACTTCTGCCCCAGTTTCAGATCTTTTACACACTCTAGCACAGTGGTTTCCAAAGTTGGTCCTAAAGTGCCGGTGTCCTTCATGTTTTTGATGTTTCCCTGAGTCCCAGCACCTGAATCAAATGACCAGTCCTTTGCAGAACTGGATGAGATGCAGATAAGGTAATTGAGCCATTTGATTCAGGTATACTAAAGTCGGGTGCCCTGCTGTAGCAGTTTGTTTTCCCCCAGCATTGCTCTGTATCTAGTTCCACCCATCTTCCCTCTGACCAGCCTCTCTGACCTTTTTGATGAAAAATATCCCCACAGCATGATGCTGCTCCCATTATGCTTCAGGGTGGGGGTGTTGTGTTGGGACTGTTGGTTTTTTAGTATGTCAAATAAAATAGATTGAATTTTGTGGTTGGAACGTGTGCATAAAATGTATACAGCAGTGGCCAATTGTGAGACAGCTGCTTCACATCAAACTGACTGACTGGGAGTTTTTGATGGATCTCCACTGTATTCTTTTCATGCATCTAAATGACACATGGAAGAACATTTCTGTCTCTGGACGCCCATACCGGTTATCAAATTCAAAAATAAAGCAAGTGAAATCTGTCAACTCTTCATCTTCCATGGGCTCCCAGGATTTGCTTGAGCTGGTAAATTACCATTTTCAGACATAATATTCCCAGGACACTATGGTGCTTTTCTTTTCTTCCTGAAGGAATCAGATGAGTACAGTCAGGGGACTCACTGTTATCCACACGCAAGTCTTCAGGAAAAAGTAAGAAAATGAGAAGGGGAAAAAAACGTGACAGCAGGCTCTTACAGCTTTGCATATGAGAATCAATGTCAGGTGGGGGATGGAGTAAGGAGTTAACATGGGCACTTCAGTTATACTGGTAAAAATAATCATATATCAATTAACTGTAGGGGTACTGAAATAAAACTTTGAAACAGTGCACCATCTGTAATTTTTTTCCATGTGTAAGTTTTAATGTTTTTTCCAAATGCTTTAGATGCATCATTAAATAAAAATGTTCCCACAACATAAATTATTTAGATGGAGATATCTTAAAAACAAACTGAGGCATTGTTTGAAGGCATACTCATATGCATCCCAGCCTCATCCCAGCACTTGGTTGTAAACTATGATGTGACAGCTGCTTATGGTAAGTTTTTAGATTACTGATTAGATCAGGAATAAAGTCTTGAAACCCAAGCATCTTTCGTACTCTTATTGTCTTTTTCCATACTTATACAGTAGGGATGCACCGATATAAAAATTTAGGCTGATACCAATTAAGCTAGTGGGCTCGCTAGGCCACGCACCTTTTTGGCGGTCAATAAAACTAGGTAACACTGCACCAACTTTTTTTTTTCTTAAATATATTGCAAGAGGAGGCTTTAAACTTCACAAAACAATTCCCCAAATAAGTTTTTACAAATACCCTTTAGTTTTACAGAAACTTAAACACAGGCGATGACATTTTAAGGTCCCTCAGACATTGTTGACTCTGTAAACAAAACAGAACAACAAGCACCTTTCTCTTTGCAGCACCCCTATATGTCTCATATCATAACAAACTAGAGACACTCACCTTTCTAACAAGGCAGAATTTGTCTTTATGCACCTTTTCTGGTGATGTAATTTGCTTGCACATCACAGTCTGCTGGTTGCTCTCCGCCGGGTGCTAGCTTGCGTGCTACTCCGTTAGCTTCCAGTTATGTTTGCAACTGTACATTTTGATGATACACAGGGTAAATGTCATAACCAAAGACTATGTCATATTCAAAAGGACTCCAACAATGGAAATCAGCACTTTTATTATACCAGATTCCTTTTTATTTCCTTTTTATAAGGTGAAAAACACATTTTGGGAAAGTTTTGGCACCCTTTGCCTAACAGTCATTTTGGCCTGGCACATTGCCCTCTAAAACTTCTGTGGAACATATATGCTTCAACTTATTCAGTCCAAATTCACTGCAGTTATAGTGAAGATGTGGATGAATGCAACCTGGGGGTTCTCCTAGGAATTCCAAAGGTTTTTCATTGTATTTTGCAATGTTCTTTTAGAAAAAAACTTACAGACATAAACTTACAGACTAAACAGACATAGTAACACTTACATTACTGGTTCGAATGAAAAAATATTATTTTATTTCTTACCTTTACACGGGTACCAAATGTTTGCAAGTAGGCCTTATAAATGTGGAGCTATACTTGATTTATTTAAGGTATGTAATTTCAGGCGGAAACAGGTTATTTTTGCTGTTATAGCCAATAACTAATATTTACCGATATTATTTATATTGTACATATAGAAACGGCAACAAGATAGAAATATACATCGGTTATTATTTTTACTTATGGAACCAATACCAATATGTTAAAAAATCACTAACACTGGCCGAAACTGAAGTTAATACTTTTTTAGGGTGTATTCACACTAGGAAAGTCTTTTGGTCCGCTTGTTTGGTCCGACACAAAAGCGGAATTTAGTTTTTTCATTTCGTGCTGTTTTGCTTTTAAATTGTACAATTTGCAAGTGAAATATTTCTTATAAACAAAGCCACGCGGGCGACAATCATTGCTTCCCATTGGACAGAAATAATGTGGGAAGGACAGAGCACAGACCCGAAAATTGAGGAAAACAACTGTTGTGTGCAGCCTCTCTGTTCTGCATATTTGTGCCATTATTACAACTGCAATATCACTGTGAGGGTCAAGAGTATGTAACGCCAAAGTGCTCAAAATTAAATAAACAAGTGAAACATTATTAAATAAGTATCAACATCAATAAATAAAAGATAAACATATAATTTGACGATAAAATTGTGAAGTAATTAAATATATATTAAATTCTCAGCTCTGTATTATGACATATATTTCATTTTCCTTTTAAAATCAGCTTTGTAAAAAAAAATTATATAAAAAATTTACCCAATAATTGAAATTATTGTTGATGCTATCTTTATGTAAATCTATCAGTTTTTTTATTTCAAAGCAGTCAGCTTTTTTTTTCAAAAAGCCAGCATTTATTTTAAAAGAGTAATTTCTCCCCATGGCCCATTTATTTCATAATACCACTTTTAAACTAAATGACCTGGCCTTTAAATCAGGTGAAACAGGGCGTAATCAGTTTTTTTGATTGGCTGCTGCTTTACCAAGACAGAAGCAATCCCACACTAAGTATCGAGTTAGGACTGAAGGTGCAATTCAAATAGGGCTGGTGATGCACCTGTCTCTGTGTCCTCTGTTCGAAAGAGGGGAGCAGAGGTGCTATCAGTCAATGTTTCGTGGGCTGGATCGTCCGATTTCCGCCCAGCATCGAAGATATCCAATGATTCTGCCAGTGAGCATTGGTCTGCTATGGGAAATTCCCCTTCTAGCTGGGAGAAAATAGCTGCGTGCGAAGGGATAAACCCACTAGCGATAGCTTACAGGGTGAAGCCTATCTGAAATACAGGGAAGAGGAAGCTGTCTGAAAAGGGATGTTCGGGTGCTAACCCGGATTGTATCCAAAACACATAAAACCACGGCGGCCCAAATCACGAAGAATTAAATGTGCACCTCAACTCTCCTGTTTCCACCAGAACTGTCCGTCGGGAGCTCCACAGGGTCAATATACACGGCCGGGCTGCTATAGCCAAACCTTTGGTCACTCATGCCAATGCCAAACGTCGGTTTCAATGGTGCAAGGAATGCAAATCTTGGGCTGTGGACAATGTGAAACATGTATTGTTCTCTGATGAGTCCACCTTTACTGTTTTCCCCACATCCGGGAGAGTTACGGTGTGGAGAAGCCCCAAAGAAGCGTACCACCCAGACTGTTGCATGCCCAGAATGAAGCATGGGGGTGGATCAGTGATGGTTTGGGCTGCCATATCATGGCATTCCCTTGGCCCAATACTTGTGCTAAACGGGCGCGTCACTGCCAAGGACTACCGAACCATTCTTGAGGACCATGTGCATCCAATGGTTCAAACATTGTATCCTGAATGCGGTGCCGTGTATCAGGATGACAATGCACCAATACACACAGCAAGACTGGTGAAAGATTGGTTTGATGAACATGAAAGTGAAGTTGAACATCTCCCATGGCCTGCACAGTCACCAGATCTAAATATTATTGAGCCACTTTGGGGTGTTTTGGAGGAACGAGTCAGGAAACGTTTTCCTCCACCAGTATCACGTAGTGACCTGGCCACTATCCTGCAAGAAGAATGGCTTAAAATCCCTCTGACCACTGTGCAGGACTTGTATATGTCATTCCCAAGACGAATTGATGCTGTATTGGCCGCAAAAGGAGGCCCTACACCATACTAATAAATGATTGTGGTCTAAAACCAGGTGTTTCAATTTCATTGTCTAACGCCTGTAGAGCTAATCTCTATGTAAGGATCAGCCAATGAGGATGCAGGTCCAGCCCTTTGACACTGATTGGCCAACGGTCATTCAGTTGTAAAGTGATATTATGAAATAAATAGGCCATGGGGAGAAATCACCCTTATAAAATAAAAGCTGAGTTTTTGAAATAAAAGTTGACTTTGAAAAAATGACATTTTGAAATACAAAAACTGCTGGAATATATAAAAATAGCCTCAACAATAATTTAGATTATTAGGTTAAAATTAAAATTAAAATTATTTTATATTATAAAGCTGATTTTTAATGGAAAATGAAATATATTTCATAATAATGAGCTGAGAATTGAATGTGTATTTAATTATTTCACAATTGCATTGTCACATATGTTTATCTATTTTTTATTGGTGTAGATACTTATTTCATAATGTTAAATGAAACATTATGAAATAAATATCTACATCAATAAATAAGCAATGCTCAAAATTAAAACATTAAATGTTTTAATTTTGAGCACTTTGGCATTCCATACAGAGCAGCTCTTTCTACACAGATTTTGCAACGTTCAATTAATAATTTCTATAATAATTTCAAAGCCCTGTCGAAGAATGCGTGCTGCAAGCCGAAGGAAACGACGTGTTCTGCATGACTTGTCCCACAACATGCTGGTAGCAGCGTTGCTAAGTAACATACAGGTGATCAGGTATAATTTCAGTACAACGTATACCTTTGCTACCAGCTACGGTGGCTTGTTAAGTTTAAAGAGACGTATGTTTTCTGTAGTTGGGTCAGGCTGGTTTGTATTAAGCGAACTGCGCCAGAATTCGTTAGGAAGCGGACCGGGACTGCCTCAAAGAGTGGGTCTCGGTTTGGTTGTTTGGTCCGGACCAAGGTTCATTTAAGTGTATCCCCACCTTCAAGGGTGGAAACAAACTGGTACTTTTAAAACGGACCAAAAGTGGCAGGTGTGAATACACCCTTGAAATGCTTTATCAAGCTCTTACATCCAAAGTAAATAAAAGAAACATTTAAAGAAGAAACTTTTAATTTCACAACAGTCTTATATTTTGAACCTCTTAGAAGAATATAAAGAAATTAAAGTGATTGAAACAGGGAAAGAAATGCAGCAAAGTGCTGTGAGATGGCCTTCTAGACAGCCAAATTTGTGAACTACATCACTGACAAAACTATACATTATTTCACTTTAGTTACACACAGTCTCTTGTCAGGTTTACAGCTACCATATTTGTTTTGTTATTGACTTCCGTTTGAGCATGCGTTGACCTAAAAGTTGCCATAAACACCATTCACAAGATCCAAACAGAAAACATATTTTGGGCTATTTTATTAGACTTAGGATGGCTAAAACCTAAACCACAAAAGAGATCATCGTACTGTTTTCAAAGGAGGAGCATGCATTGTCACTTGTAATCTAATATTTACTTTAATCCAATCTAAAAATTTTTTCTCTTTACATTTAGGTGACCTAAGGAGATGCAGATATTAAACAGTTCTGAGTAAACTATACAAAACACTGACAGGGAAATGAGTTTGACAGTGTATGAAGGGGCTGCTTGCAGTTGGAAGCGAAATAGCGTCAGGAAAAGAAGTGAAATTTTAGGCGTCACATCATGCTGTGAACATGACTACTTTATCCCCGGGCTCAGTGGCTTATTGCTTTCTTAGAATGTGTAACAGTGGGATCCTATAGGCTTCACTTGGTGCACTGGAAATTGGGATAGGAGGTTGCTCACTTGCAATCCAATCCAAGAGGATAATTGGGCAGAGCCCCAATCCAATACAGTTCCCTAAACTGCATGTAATCCACTCAGGCAAACTGTCACACCAACAATGAACGCTTCCCCACCCCCCCTCGGGCCCACCGAGGCTATCTCAGGAACACTTCAATAGCTTGTACCTGGCCTGCTGCTGGGACCATTATCCACTAATCCACACCCAAGTGGAACATTTAAGTAGTTCTAAAAGGATTGGAGAGAGGAACAAAGCTTTCACTGAAGCCATGCAATCAGGAGCATTGAAATTATTGGACAATTAAGATCCGGTTCTCCTCTGTGAGCAGACAACAAACAGGTTAAGGATTTAATGTGGGGAACCGAACAAACCCATCAAAAATATACAAGCATTAAACATATGAGGTTAAAGCTTCTAATGAGACCTGTTTTTCTGGCACAATTATACAAGAAGACATGCTGCTGGCAGTTGGAGTTGTAAAAACTGGTAGAAGTCTTAGCAGTTATTGGTGGATCAACAGAATGATAAAACTGACTTCATCATAAAGGAAATACTTCAATAAAATACGTTAGAATTCCTCTTCATATGCTTCCATGGTCATATGTGGGATTAAGGTAGGTGTAACAACAGAACTGTAAATTTTCAAGAACAAACTTTGATAGAGGCAGTTCTATGATTGCTTTACAGGAAGTTTTAATTTGAAACCAATTATTTAAGGTTGGATAACATTACAGTAGTTCAGTAGAATCAACTTTTGCTAGATCTTAGAACTCCTAATTTTAATGTAAGCAGCTGGGGATAGAGCTATAGCGACCAATCACGGCAAGATTAAGGGCCCATTCCTCCTTATGTTTGCAATATGTAATCCGTATCATTACTCTTTTTGGGTTTTGGAGTATGGAACACCAAAGTGTTCAAAATTAAATAAATAAATAAATATAACATTATGAAATAAGTACTTACATCAATTAATAATAGATAAACATATAACGTGACAATGAAATTGTGAAATAATTAAATGCACAATAAATTCTCAGCTCATTATTATGCAATATATTTAATTTTCCATTGAAAAACAGCCTTATGATATAAAAGAATTTTCATATAAAATTTTTACCTAATAATTGAAATGATTGCTGAGGCTATTTTTATGTAATTCCAGCAGTTTTTTTTTTCAAAATGTCAATTGTTCAAAGTCAGCTTTTATTTAAAAAAGCCAGCTTTTATTTTATAAGGATGATTTTTCCTTATGGCTTATTTATTTCATAATATTACTTTACAACTGAATGACTGTGGACCAATCAGCATCAACGGGCTGGACCTGCATTCTCATTGGCTGAGCCTTACATAGAGATTAGTTTCCTGGGTACCTGCTCCCTGAGCAGCTACTGCCCCAGCCCAAGGTTTAGGAAGGATGGTGGAGTTTCTTTAACTTCATTCAGCTCTGGTTATCTTAGCAGATCAAATTGAGGGGAATAATTTATCATAAGATGCCATTTTGAGTTGTTTGGATGACATCTTTCAAATGATTGTGATGATAATTGCTCTCCAGAATGTTAGCATCGATGACACCATTGTGGAACTTGACCAGTGTAAACAAAACGACAAACAGCAAAAAACGAGGAAACAGAGGCGTTATCTAAGGAAGAAAAAGGATAGTTATGCGCAAAGATAACAGGTTTTGCCATAGAAAACAAAATCTATAGCTGTTTTTACTCATTTAGAGGGACAGCAACAAAAAGGAGCAGACAGGGATTTTCCTCTCTTGTTTTGCCTGCATGCTTCGAAACTTGAACATTACATCATGATTACATCAAACTACTTTTGCAGTAACTTTAGCTACTGTAGAAGTCTCCAGAGCCTGGTTTTCCATTGAAAATGCACATAAACAATTACTCGCTAAGTTAGAGAAGAATGTAAAACAAAATAAAACAGGGTAACCTTTTTAAATTAAAGCGGCTCAGTATCTCAGAGAAACTTGCCACCCACTCAGTTCCAAACTCATAAAATAAGACTGCTGTTTTTCAGATGTTTGATGGTTCATTTATTATAGAATCATACTAGAGTAGTTGCTGGAAAATCTGCTTTAGAGTAACTCTCCATATGTGATGATGAAAAAATATATCCATATGTGAGCTATAATAAAAACGTTTTATTTAGTGGAGCAGAATCTCTCAGCATCAGTTCATTTGAGGTACATTCGTGTTTATAAATATAATGTTATGCTCACAGGTATCTTGCATATCAGAGAACTGTTCAGTGATTCCAAAATAACTGCATTTTCATGGAGGCAAAAGTTAACTCTGCCATTGATACAATGTACAACCTAAAGGTAATTATCATGATTTCACTAGCTTGCTTTCATCTTGACAGACAAGATAGGCTCTGACATGAATATGATCATGCTATGGAACAGCCATAATTTGAAGGCTTATAACAGTAACCTTCACATAAATGGAGTGTCTTTAGTATCTGGAAACTGATAAGAGAGAATTCAGTAAATGCAGCCATCTTGAGGGTTTGGCTTCAAAACAGACAGAACAGCCTGGCAACTGCCCTCTCTCTCTCCTCCACCCACATTCTTTCTCTCTTTCTGTCTGTCTGTCTGTCTGTGGGGCCCAGAAGCTATTATATCCATCTTTGGTGGTTCACTTGACATTTACTTGCACTGCCCTGCTGCTGGAGCCAGTGTTGCTATTTTCCATGGCTTGCCAACAGAGGGAACAGATAAGAAAACGGCATGGGGGTTTTTATAGAGGGTGAGGGGCGGGTGAGAATCCAGGTCTTGAACAGGCGAGGAGGGTGTTTGCCAAAGAATTAAAAACTGGATGTGTTCTGTGTCGACTTTGCAGCTCTGCTTTGCTACTGCATGGTAATGTGTTATACTTCATTGCTGCCACTTGGGGGATATTGCACATTTTCAGACTGATGTAGAGATGATATACAGGTCCTTCTCAAAATATTAGCATATTGTGATAAAGTTCATTATTTTCCATAATGTAATTATGAAAATTTAACATTCATATATTTTAGATTCATTGCACACTAACTGAAATATTTCAGGTCTTTCATTGTCTTAATACGGATGATTTTGGCATACAGCTCATGAAAACCCAAAATTCCTATCTCACAAAATTAGCATATTTCATCCGACCAATAAAAGAAAAGTGTTTTTAATACAAAAAACGTCAACCTTCAAATAATCATGTACAGTTATGCACTCAATACTTGGTCGGGAATCCTTTTACAGAAATGACTGCTTCAATGCGGCGTGGCATGGAGGCAATCAGCCTGTGGCACTGCTGAGGTCTTATGGAGGCCCAGGATGCTTCGATAGCAGCCTTTAGCTCATCCAGAGTGTTGGGTCTTGAGTCTCTCAACGTTCTCTTCACAATATCCCACAGATTCTCTATGGGGTTCAGGTCAGGAGAGTTGGCAGGCCAATTGAGCACAGTGATACCATGGTCAGTAAACCATTTACCAGTGGTTTTGGCACTGTGAGCAGGTGCCAGGTCGTGCTGAAAAATGAAATCTTCATCTCCATAAAGCTTTCAGCAGATGGAAGCATGAAGTGCTCCAAAATCTCCTGATAGCTAGCTGCATTGACCCTGCCCTTGATAAAACACAGTGGACCAACACCAGCAGCTGACACGGCACCCCAGACCATCACTGACTGTGGGTACTTGACACTGGACTTCTGGCATTTTGGCATTTCCTTCTCCCCAGTCTTCCTCCAGACTCTGGCACCTTGATTTCCGAATGACATGCAGAATTTGCTTTCATTCGAAAAAAGTACTTTGGACCACTGAGCAACAGTCCAGTGCTGCTTCTCTGTAGCCCAGGTCTGGGGAATGCGGCACCTGTAGCCCATTTCCTGCACACTCCTGTGCACGGTGGCTCTGGATGTTTCTACTCCAGACTCAGTCCACTGCTTCCGCAGGTCCCCCAAGGTCTGGAATCGGCCCTTCTCCACAATCTTCCTCAGGGACCGGTCACCTCTTCTCGTTGTGCAGCGTTTTCTGCCACACTTTTTCCTTCCCACAGACTTCCCACTGAGGTGCCTTGATACAGCACTCTGGGAACAGCCTATTCGTTCAGAAATTTCTTTCTGTGTCTTACCCTCTTGCTTGAGGGTGTCAATAGTGGCCTTCTGGACAGCAGTCAGGTCGGCAGTCTTACCCATGATTGGGGTTTTGAGTGATGAACCAGGCTGGGAGTTTTAAAGGCCTCAGGAATCTTTTGCAGGTGTTTAGAGTTAACTCGTTGATTCAGATGATTAGGTTCAGAGCTCGTTTAGAGACCCTTTTAATGATATGCTAATTTTGTGAGATAGGAATTTTGGGTTTTCATGAGCTGTATGCCACAATCATCCGTATTAAGACAATAAAAGACCTGAAATATTTCAGTTAGTGTGCAATGAATCTAAAATATATGAATGTTAAATTTTCATCATGACATTATGGAAAATAATGAACTTTATCACAATATGCTAATATTTTGAGAAGGACCTGTATGTGCTGCATAAACACATCTCTGGTAAAAAACTTATGCAAGTGCTACTAAAATATGTCAGCAATGACCCAATAAAAACATGACCTAATTGCATGCTATCATTTGCAGAGCCTCTGTCTGTGCTGATGAAGATTTATTCGCCTCAGCATGCTAAAGGCAGCAGCCTGACCGAATTTCTGATTGATTCAGGTAATAATTATTTGACCACCTTGGGGCATTCATTGAACCTTCCTTCCCAGATGGTCAGCTGATGCTCAAATAAGCAACAACAATTAAGACATGTCACTCAATATTTTTAAACCCTTCGTCCCAATACACATGCACTATAGAAAGTGGGGGCGCATCAATAACAACACACATACTTCAAAGAAGAGATGGGACTTGATGTTGCACAAAATGCATTTCATTTCCCACTGTTTTGAACCATAGTATTGTTTTTTTATAGTACACCAACACACTTAGCAAGAGAGGAAACAGGACGTCTGGCTGCTTTGATTCTTTTTAACCACATTACTTCACTCTGGGCAAGCAGAGAATGACAAAGATGGATACCAAAGTGCAATACTACAGGCCTTCTTCCATGAGTGGTGTGGGAGCTGATACAAGGCCCCTGAGCCCATAAGAGGTGTCTAGCTACTTTCAAAAGGGACACAGGCACTGCAACCTGATTAGATCTCAGTGCAGACATTTCAAATGGCTGGCCCCCTTTTTTACCCTCCATTTCACCTATTCTTTACAAGCCACCTCCCTCCTCGCACCATCAAAGGGCTGTCAGGGTCTCTTTCTTCAGGCTGGCAAACAGGTCAGGGTTGGAAGGTTGGGGTGGGATTTGCCCTTTGAGGCGGGGGCTGAAAGCAGCTACTACAGATTTATGGGGGCTGAGGGCTGTCTTTAAGGTGCTGATAACATTCACGCTGATGTGTTCCCAAGACGTGCACAAATGTCAACACTCTCCTGCTAGGGGCGTATAATTCTATGAATAGAAAGGACAAAGAGGAAAGGCAAGAAAGATGCAGCACAGGCCTTTTTGTCAGACAACATTGCACAGGATCAT
The DNA here is from genome assembly GCF_021462225.1 of Girardinichthys multiradiatus. Lineage (NCBI taxonomy): Eukaryota > Metazoa > Chordata > Actinopteri > Cyprinodontiformes > Goodeidae > Girardinichthys > Girardinichthys multiradiatus. The sequence goes on along the minus strand of NC_061804.1, from coordinate 38,782,216 downwards.
ATATAATGTTTCTTTTCACAGCCAGTAAAAGGCCAATTTTATTTTTAAACTAGGAAAGAAATACCGGCAAATGAATGAAAAAGTATTTGCCCCTCACAAAATCAGAAAAATTGTAATGTACAAACATACTTTAAGGAAATACAAAAAAATGTTTTATTAGTGTTTAATGCCTTTGAATTAACTGTGATTAACAAAATGTTTTGATCCAGCTTTACTTCTCACACTCTTGTCTCATTACTGCTAGACCCGTATGATGAAAAAAAAAAATCACTTATATAGAACTTGTCGGACAACACAAAGTAGGCTAAAAGATCTCAAAAAGCAAAATGATCATCCCTTGAGCTAAAAATATTCAAGTACAGACTAGACAAAGACATCACTATTAAAGGAAATACTGGGTCCAACATTAAAGTAGGCAGGCCACATTGATGTAATAGTAACTTGTGTTTGTATGACCTTTAACCCTTTGGATTATGTGTGTTTTAAAATCTTCATTCATTCATTCATTCATCTTCTATGCCACTTCTTCCACAGTGGGTCACGGGGGAGCAGGTGCCTACCTTCAGCAGTCTACGGGCGAGAGGCAAGGTACACCCTAGACAGGTCGCTAATCCATCGCAGGGCAACACAGAGACATACAGGACAAATTACATTTTTTTGGACATTTGGAGGAAGCTGGAGTACCCGGTTAGAACACGCACAAGCACGGGGAGAACATGCAAACTCCATGCAGAAAGACCCCTGGCCGGGAGTCAAACCCAAGACCTTCTTGCTACAAGGCAACAGTGCTACAAACTGCGCCACCAACAGTTAATTAAAAAAAAGTATATCTGAACTTTGTTTATTCTTCTCTTGCAATGTTTAAAACTGCAATAAGGGTGTGGTATTCACTTTCAAATCTACTTTTGTGATGTCACCAAGAAGGCAGAGTGAGGGGCAGACTGGGACAGTGTACTCTATGCATGTTGGTAGGCCTTTATATACTTTTAGTCAAAAGCCATAGACACGGTCAACAGTGCCACATAGCATGTAGATATTCATCAGGTATAACAGAGTTAGGACATGTGTTAATAATGAGAAACCTCTTTGAACCATCCTTTGCCCTCCATAATCAATTCTATGTAGGATTTTGCAATGTATAAACTAAAGGTTGGCATTTTGGGTCATTCTAGGAATGGTTGGAGAGAGATGAATATTGGAGGAGATAGGTAGAGCCTTCATTTTGGTCCAGTAGATAGACTGAAATTGCCAAAAATGTATTTATTAGGGCCAATGTCTCTGTAAGAGAGGGGTTTGCATTTTCAAGAAAGAGCATCACATCATCAGCATATAAACAAATTGTCAGCATTCTTTTAGCTATATGAATTCCATAAATATTTTTGCTTTTACCAATTCCAGCTGCCAGTGGTTCAATAAATAAAGTGAAGACTGAGAGGGAGAGTGGAAAGTTGTGCCTCTTTCAAGATTGAAACTCAACACAAGCATTTAGTGGGCTATATGGTAATTTGATTCATGATAAAACTGTCCAAATCCAAATTTATGTAAGGGAGCAAATAGAAATTTCCAAATCTTTATTTGCATCTAATAAAAGAATTAAACTATTTATTTATTTATATTAGCTGGTATACTACCGTATATAGGAAGAAACAGGATGAATTTTTGCCTCACATACCTCCTTCAAAACAGGGTTGCTGGTTAGAAAGAAGTCATTGTTGGAGTAAGTGTGGTGGAGTGGTGAGATAACTGTAAATTCCTTATCTGAAGGGTGACATGAGTGCCAGGCATCACACAGACCAAAATCTTTCTGCTTAATGTATTTCCTGACTGTAAGTTCAGAAGTGCAAATGATCTTCTAAGACTGTCTTTGTTCAGATTGAGGTTAAAATCTCCTCCCACTACAAGTGTTGTGCCAGTCTGAGTTGAAAGGACAGAAAAGAGACTGTGATAAAAGTTGGAGTCATCCACATTTGGACTGTATACGTACATTAGCTATACACTAGTCTTTGTTGTTTATATTAATGTTAACAATTACATATCTCCCTTCTGGATCAAATATGCTGCCTTTGCATGTAAACTGTTTCCTTCTAATAATTAAAGTAACTACTACTCTGCTTGGAATTATAGTTAGCATAAAAACTATTAAATTCTGGTGTACTTAGACCATTTGGTCCAGATTTGGATATATGGGTTTCCTGAAGTAAGACAATGTCGACTTTAAGTTTTTCTAGTTGATCTATAATTTTATGCTTTTTAATATTAGCATTAAGGCCGAGCCCGCTTTGATGTTGGAGTGACCACTGTTTTCTGTGGTTTTCCTGTTATGATTCTATGAAAAGACTCATCAGTGTAGCTCTGCAGACTATGAACAGTTTATTCATCCAGGTGGTTGATAATGAGGAAAAGAACACAATGAGTAACATTTTAAATTGCATTTGATATACTGGCCTTGATTTCATTGGCTTGTTTTACATGAGTTGGAGAGTTGTTTGTTTGTCAGTACGCTGCCATTTTGAATACGTTTCCACCACTATCGTGAGAACTCAGCACATCCCTTCTGACACATCTTGATGTGTCCCTGGGCAAGGCACTTTACCCCAAGTTGCCTACCAATCCTGGAATTGTATTGGTTCATAAATGTGTTTGTGACAGCAATTGGGTGAATGTGGTCCTAGTGTAAATTCAGTCCTTTTATCAATGACTCATCCAGGAGGTCACAAAGAAAAATACTAGAACAACATCTAAAGCACTGCAGAGCTCATTTTTCTCAGTTAAAGTCAGTGTTTACGATTCAACAATCAGAAAGAGACTACGCATAAGTATATGCATGAGAGAGTTCAAATGTTAAAAGAACTGCTGAACAAAAAGAAAACAAAGATCCGTCTTATACTAAACAAAAAAACATCCTGATCGACGAGACTTTTTGGAAACTACCGACATTATTGGTAGTGTGATGGTCTGGGGCTGCTTTGCTACTTCAGAACCTAGACAACTTACTGTAATTCATCCATCCATTCATTTTCTATACCCTCTTCTTCTGTACAGGGTCACAGGAGAGCTCCAGTGGTCTATGAGTGAGATGCGGAGTTCACCCTGGACAGGTTGCCAGTCCATTGCAGGGTAACACACAACCATTCATATTGCATTTACCTGCATAGACTTACAAGACACTATCTAACAGAAACATATCAGTTTGTGACCTTAAGCGTTCTTGGGTTACACAGCACATCAATGATCTGAAGCACACCAGCAACTCCACCTCTCAATGAAAAAAGAAGCATTTAGGGTGGCCTAGGCAAACCCTGGACATGAATCCAATAGAGATGCTGTGACATGACCTTAAACTGGCCGTTAATGCTCAAAACCCTCCAATGTGGCTGAGTTAATGCAATTCTGCACAGGAGGAGTGGGGTAGGATTTCTTCACAGTGATGTAAAAGACTCATTGCCAGTTATCAAAAACTCATGAAGGAAATCTTTGCTTCTAAGGGTGGCACGAGCAATGCGGTTTAGGGGGCAATGACTTTTTCACATGAGGCCAGGTTGGTTTGGGTAGAATAAATAAAATCCTCATTCGAAAACTGCTTTCTGTATTTACTCAGGTTATCTTTGTCAGATGCAATTTATTTGAATATCTGAAATATTTTGGTGTAACAAAAAAAGAAAAACATGTGGAAACCTGTAAAGGGTAAACACATTTTCATGGCAGCAGCTATTTGCAGTGAACAGATTGTCACCTTCTTTCAATGACAAGATATTGGTCTAAGCTTATGATCTAATTTTATTTATTTATCCCTCACAAAACCAATTACCCTAAATGGATCATTCTTAATTGATCTCTTAGCAATCCCTTGCAAAACTGTACAGAAAAGCAAAAGAAAATGGTTTACTTAAGAATGACATTCTGTGTTTAAACTGAGTTTTCCCCTTTTGCATCAGGCAACATGTCACTGACTCACAGCAACATGTACTTGATAAAGCAAGAACAATACTGTCGGCCTACAGATTTGCTAGACTACCAGCAAGTCTAACAGCATATCTGAGAATGAAATGATGGGCTGCGACTGTGACATACATTAACTTGGACAATTTGCAAAACATCCTTTATTTAAGCGCAGGTACATCAAGAATTTTAGTCAAACCAAGTGAGACATGTCTGTTTGAGCCGGGCAGGAATGTAGAGGTCCCATGATGGTGCTAAAAACTGCACATCAATTACCTGTAGCACTGATGCCTGTCCACTCCACCTACATCAGGGTTCTGCCTAAAATGAGTCAAAACATCCGCTATCTATGCAGACAGCATTGTCAGAAAGATCCCATTTCAGGAAAGTTGAAAAAGTCTGACCGCCTATGCTTTGGCACTTCCTACATGAATGTAAAGTATTTTCCAAAAGAGTGAAGTTAGTTGGCACTCATCTACAGTAAGCAGGCTTACAAGGCTTAGCAAGCAGCCCGCGTTAGACTAATCCATGTTTTTTTATCAAGCACAATCCATAGCCTCATCAATCCCTGGAGAAAGGCATGAATGAATAAATGCATACTGTTTAGCCTGGAGTTGGCCAGAGATGAAGCTACAAATAGAAAATGGATTTGAGTCAGGTGGTAAAATCCTCTAGAAAAAAACAGGAGAGGAAGCTCGACACAGAGATGTAGAACACAGTGAGAGGAGAAAGACAAATAAAAAATAAAATGCAGGTACGCGGGCTGCATTTTTTCTTCTGTTTTTCACAACAATGCAAAGCTAACTGGGAGATGGAGAGAAAATACAAATGCCCGTGTTCTCATTTTGTGTCTGAGAGCCCCACCAGGACCACTGAAACTTGCTTGATTTCCCCAGTCCAATTATATCTCTGTGCTCAATCCTTCCAGAATAGCAACATAACACCAAGGGACGCTGTCTGCCTAAGCGCAGCGTGCCTAATGGAGTCCCAGAAGTTGACTCCATTTCATTGCTCCCAACTAATGGGCTGTGATATTTTCCCAAACTGACTGCAGCTCTGCCCCTTGGAAGCTAATCTAGTTGGTACAGTGCCGGACCTATCCCAGCAACGTGCCAGGTTATCCCAAACAACCCCCTGCAACCCAACCCACTGCTGCTGCTATCTTTATGCAAGCCAACATCACCTCTCTTCTCGCCTCCCAGTGGTCATTAGTGCTTCCTAGCCAAGTACTGATTGTCACAGGGCCCCTGCGACGCTGGCTCTCCCTGTGTGGCAGGCCTGCTGCAGTGAATTTAAGAGAACTTTAATCTAACTGGGCTGAGGAGGGATGCAGCCGCAGCACCAGGGCCAGGTGGGAGGTGGAAGTGTGTGGGGCAGTCCTGGATGTACAATTGCAGGGCCACAGCTGAGGACAGCCACTCTTTCAGTGCTACCTATTGCTCTCCAATGGATACTTGTGCCCAGAACACAAGAATGAGAAGAAATAGGCAAACATAAATTCCCCTGAATGGCTCCCTTTCCAGTCATTTTGTGGGCACAGAACAGTCATCCAGATGGCTGTGGGACACACCAGTGGTGCAATACAATAACTAGTATGGCAGAAGGAGAAAATATAAATATAAAGAGCTTTAGATTTTTTTTGGTCTCAGCAAAATCTTCCATTTCAATGACCAGTTTGAAAATAGCTCTGTTCTTTCATAGCTGTTACTTTTTGTTAACACCCAGGTGATGGCTGTATGTTACCAATTAGTGGGAGAAAATCATTAGCAGAGGTAGAATTTTGTCATTTTTACTGCAGGGTTTAAACATCAAAAACAGTTTATGTCTTTATGATGCTTTACCCTAAAAGGAGTGAAACTGACAGAAATAAAACCCAACTTTAGACAAAACAGAAACGTAACAAAGACCTAATTTTTGGAGTCAAAATTTCAAGGTTGTTATGTGAAAGACAGACAAAGCAGCGTATCATTATGAAGTGGAAGCAGAATATTACATGGATTTCAAATGTTTTACAAAGCCTTGTGTGGTGAGCATTTGTATTCAATTCCCTTTACTCGAATCCCTCTTAATTAAATCCAGTGCAATCAACAGCTTTTAAAAATCACCTATTTAGTAAATACTGTCCAACTGTGTGTAATTTAATCTCAGTAAAATGCATCTGTTCTGTTTCTGGGCTCAGAAGTGTGTCAGAGAACATTAATGAACAAACAACATCACGAAGACCAAGGAACACAGCAGCCATTTCAGCGAGAAGGTTTAATGCAGGGCTAGGATATAAAACAATCAATCATTCAAAAATGAGTATAACACAACTTCAAAGGTACCAAAGACATCACTGTCCTAAACTGACAGGCAACTATTATTATTAGTCATCACTCCACAAATCTGGCCTTCATGAAAGAGTAGAAAACAGATAGCCATTGTTGGAAGAAAGTCATACATAATCCTGTTTAAAGATGACCATGCAAACATTTAGCCAGACTTACGATGGATGTTTTAGAACAAAGCATACTCATGTTTAAAAGACCCGGTCAAAGTGCTGACCTTAAATTCAATGAGAATGTTGCTATCCGTCCAATCTTTTTAAAAGTCTTGGAGCGTTTATTGCTGCAAAATAATGGATCTGCAAAGTACTGCCTCAGGAGGGCTGAATACGGATTTATACATGTCACTTTTGTATTTGTAGAAATAATATGAAAACCATGTACTGTTTTTCTACCACTTCACACACTTGAACCACTTCGAACTATGCATAACTCTCATTTTGTGTTGCCCTATCATATAAAAACCCAATGAAATTAATTTTAGGGTTGTTGGAAGACAAAATGTGGAAACGTTCAGGGTGTATGAACTCTGTTGGAAAGAACTGTAGGGGAGTGAAAAGTGTTCTGCTTCTGTGGGATACAAAAAAGTTAATTCTTAGAATTATTTCTGCAAATCTAAAACATTTGATTTTAAATAAGCAATTATATTCTTCTAATGTCCACTTTTTGGCTAATGTCATGTCAAGCTTATCACCAAGAACAAATGTCTAAATTGAAATTTTGCACATTATTGACCTCCTCCTGACTGGTGCACTGGAATACAAAAAGATCTCTAAATGCATGACAACTGGTCGTCCTCATGCAAAGTGTGGATGAAGCTCCAGCAGGCGTCAGAAGATAATGGTAGTGAGTGTTGCTCCTAACACATGCTTTGGCTCTTTCAGGGACACAGGGGCGTTAAGTGACATGCTCCCAACTGCTGATTATCGCACCTTGGCCAGGCTGCCAGGCCTGCCTGTCCTCTATGAATTGATCTCATTTGGCCAAGAGATAAGGCTGTAATTGGATGGGGCTTAGAATCAGATGGCCCTGCCTGGCTTAGCTAATTCCACTCTTCCTGGCCGCCTGGGCCTGGGGCCAGAAGTGGCATGCCAAGGTTAATGATATTCAGTCCCCTTTTGTGGGTGCCGCTGTACTGCACTTTGACCTGACAGGTAGCAAAGGTGATCCAGCTCCTATTTAACAAGTGGGAGCCAAATTATCTAATTCGTTTAGTGGAAATTTCACGTCCAAATATTGCAAACTGCTGTCTGCATACAGTTTTTAATACACACAATAAAACCAAAACATTTGATTTAATCAACACTCATGGACACACCTAGGTTCAAATCAGATGAATATTGGATGAAAGGTGGAGTGAAATTACCAGTAAAGTTGTTTTTTTTTAAAGCTAATGCAATTTTACCTCTCATTCACTGTACGGTGAATACTATCCTATTTAAGATGGTCTGCAGATTAATCTTCAACTCTCTTTTCTATTTGCCCGTACTGCAGTCAGAGATTGGATTTGCCTGTGTGAAAATCGGGTGTCTCAAAAGGATCAGCGTGGCTCATCAGGAGAGAATGCAGCAAGGGGGGATGCACGCACGCCTCCTGGGAAATACTAATCTTCTTAATGCGTACATTTATTCAATTCCAGTGTCAATATCAACCTTAATCAGAGCGGGCTATGTGACAAGCGCATTATGTGTTGGCTGATTGTGGATGACAGCAAGTAGACGTAATCACTTGGGAGAACATCACTGCTGACAGCTTCAGAGCAAAGCTTTTCTCCTGCAAATTAATTGTGAATTGTAAAACAACATTTGGAAAACTTCAAAACAGAGCAAATCCTCAGTTATGTTTAAATGACAACCAAATTATAGTGCATAGCTGCAGTTGGAGAAGACAGAATATTCATTAAATGATCATAAAAAAATATTTCCAAATATTTTATAAAAGTAGGCAAAACATGGTAATTTATCTAAATTGCACTGAGCACTCACACCTAAAACTAAAACAGTACTATTGGTGTGACAGGCCAAAACAAAGATAAGAATAACATGGGGTGAACAATATATCGATATTAGAACATGAATGTTTAGAAGACAGCAGAGATCATAAGGTCACTGCTTTTAAATAATTACCATGGTAAGGTTTATTCAATTTTTAAATTATCACAAGGTTTCAGGCCCATCATCACAAAGAGAAGGCTGTGAAAGTAAAGTAGACATATTTCAATCAAAGGGCACCAAGTGTTAAATGTAGCTGTACTTTAGACTATAGCAGCATAAGGAAGGTGTTTATTGATGTTTTTGTCTTTACTCTGTAAAAAAAGAAACCACACAAGTGGTTCTCTGCTTGTATATAATTAATTAGCTGCCATTAGCAGCCAGTTAAAGGTAAGCTAGTTTTATCTGTTTTAACACAGACATGCATGCATGCATGGTTCTATTTGCAAACCTCAAAAACTCACAGTATGGTTGGGGTGTTAAGTTTTGGTTTTTGGAATTTTTTTTTATTGTTGGTTCCATCAAAACCGACCAGTATGTTTAAAATTTGATTGAAAACTATTTTATTTCCTGGGAGGCAGTTGCAATAGTTAATGTCACCAGTATATGGAAATAGTTTTAAGTTTCAGAGCTCTGATTGTTTGCCCGTGAGACAGATATAATAAAAAAAAAATAATTTTATTGTCATGATTGCAGTAAATACCACAACATATCATGATAAAATTTTAAGTCCATGTTACCCATCCCTAATCAGACTGCTTGTACTGGGTGGGGAAGCTAAAGTAACAACACAAGATTGAGTTTGCTTGAAGCAGGCAGACGATGATATTTTAATACGTCAATACAGCAATACAATAGAAAGCTTTACCGTTAGCGGTCGCACAGGGTGAAAGGAATCGGGAACAGACTCAGCGCATGCGCTACAGCCGACTAAAAACCACGTGGAGGGAGCCCAGATGTCAGTGAAAGTGAAATTAGGCCGCTACGCTCATAAAAAATGAGCGTAGGGGCATAGCGGAGAACATTTACAGCGTAGCTGCCCGCCTAAATACTCTATTATATGTTTTACTTACAGAGCTGTTTTTATATAGAGGAATCCTGTTAAAAATCATGATACTTTAAAGAAATCATGCTATATTTTTGCCAATGTCACCCACCTCTAGATTAAGTGTATAAAGTGCATAAAACTGTAAGAAAAAGAGTCACCTGCACAAACATCAAAGCACATTGAAGAGCAGAGCAGAGAATACTTTATTAAAACTTGTTAACTCAGTCTCTGCAATGATTTATTACACTAGATTTTCTATCAATTCAGTGGAGCAGAATCATATGAACTGTCATATGAACTTGATAAGCTCACAAACCAGAACTAAATCTGGAGTTCCATTCACAACAGAGCTCAATACAAAGGGCTGGATTAGAAAGAGTGGCATCAGCTGAGTACACTTTACAAGGACAGTATTAAAAAAAGTAGAGCACATCTGGGAGTGGATTTTTGTACTCGTGCTCTGAAAAAACCAATTAGAGGTGTGACAAGGTCAACACTTGGGTGTCATAAAACAGCACAATAGCCATCGTGTGGATTCCCGAGGCCTGACCTCCAGTCTGCAGATAGGTAAGTGCACATTAAAACAATATCCTACAGACACACAAAAAAATCATTTCTCATAGCAGTCTGTATTTACTGAAAGGCTGCTCGCCTCCCACTGGGGCAGAAACAAATGAAAATGTTATTTCTCTACTCATGAACTCCTACCTAGTCTGGTTTTTCACTGCTGGCAATTTCATTTCTTTTCCGAATTTGACTTAAGCTCACGACTTGAGGGAAATAATGTTTCTGGAATAATCTTCACCAACTGTAATTCCAGCAGCACAATCTCTCTCTTTCTTTCCCGGTCTATCTGTCAGTCAATGTGTCTGTCTGTCTATCTGTCAGTCAATGTGTCTGTCTGTCTATCTGTCAGTCAATGTGTCTGTCTGTCTATCTGTCAGTCAATGTGTCTTTCTGTCTATCTGTCAGTCAATGTGTCTGTCTGTCTGTCTGTCTGCATATGTCTACTCGTTTATTCTTGGTGCTGTTGCCTCGTGGTTTAGGGGGAAATCACTCTAGTTTCTGAAATATAAATGGTGTAGCATCCCATTCCTGACAGTTATTCAATCAGCTGCATGGAAGACAGCATGTCCTTCTCCAGGACAAAGAAAAATGACTGGATGGTAGGTGAAGTCTAGTCTGTAAAAAACGTATGACATGTTCTTGGAGTATTTGCGATTAACAAAATGTTCCCAAATTGTACAGCATTATTACTTTGTTCTCAATGTAACATGGCTCTTTGATTTCAAGCTCACCATCTATTTTTTCACAATTCTTTCTCAAATTTCATGTTGAGTATAACAAAAAGATGAAAGCGGTATTTCAGTATGCCATTAAGCCATCTTTGGAACAACACTTTTACACTGCACACAGTAAACTGATGAGACTAATGGTAGCTTTGTTGGGAAAATCAAACCAACAACAATTTACCAACATGCGTTCACCTCAACTGCTTTGTTTGACAAGATTTCAGCTAATAGTTCTAATAGTATTAATGGCATCTAAGATCATATTTCCATCTCCTTCCCAGCAGTGAAACAATTACCTTCAGTGTACTGAGTTGCATTATCACTGTCTCAGTGTTGCAAAGCTGAGGTAAATTTGGTAGCAGTGCAGCATATGTGCAGAATAGATGGAGTTCAAAAGGTCCGTGGCAGCCTGGCCTAGCTGGAGATCAAATCTTGCATGCAACATGCTATCCTGTATATGTACTAAGGCAATGCTAGTATGTCATCTACCTAAGGTTTTGCCAGTGAAGCGCAAGCCGATGGTACTCGCTGTGGACCTTGTCGTGTAATACGGCGGTGTGTTAATGTTCGCTTACTTTTATACAGCATAATATGAGGGATAACCGCTAGCAAAGTGCTGTTATAGATGTAAAAAACCTTCCTTGTTATTTGGGCTGACTGTACTTACTGTCAATGACGCATAAGTTATTCTCTATTAACGCTCTCATATGTTGTTTATTAAAGGTTTCACCCTATAAAAACAATAAAAATGCCAGTCAGTTGGAGCTCAAGGACGTAAATCAATAATAATATAATTCAAGTGACAGACTTTATTTGTGATGTTGCAGAAACATCAGCAGACCTGTTTGTGTTTTAGCTGGTAGCCCACTGAGTGATATGGCCAGGTGGTTTTCGCAGTAAATCTGGTAAGTGAGATCTGATCATTCAGGTTGAATTTTAATCAAGAATGACATCACACCATAGTGCCTTTCTCCATTGTTAGTTACATTGGCCACAACTACTGTATGGGAAGGTGGTAGATCCTGGCTTTGACATCATATTATATTTAAGAACTATGGGCCTGATCTTCAAATATCACAAACAGGGGGCGCTAAATTGGTTTTGCAAAAAGACAATTGCACATAAAATAAGTGGGCGTGTTGCATGCGATCTTGAAAAATTGAAGGGGCTGTTGCACTGCATCATTATAAATTATCCGGTTGCTACTTTTTTCCTTCTGTTTTGTTCTGCTCCTGCCTTTCTGGACTGTTAGAGTTTGTTAACCTTTCTCGTCGCTATTCACAGCAACATATTTGTAAGATTATTTCCTCTCTCTGTTCATTTGCACTGGGCACCTCTGAGTGCGAAGCTGCACTTAAAGAAGGATGAGTTTGAAGTGCGAGCAGATTCTTTATGTTTGTGGTCCAAATGGACCCAATGAGGCAAAGACTACATTCTGCTTTGCCTTTAATCAAAATATTGGATTACATGCAATTGCGCAGGAGGGCAAAGCTGTGGCGTGCACCTTCCACCATTGGGCCATCGATGCTCACCCGGGACAGCTGTTCACTGCTGTGTCTGCGCGCACAGCTTGTTTGTTAACTGTGTTGCTTGACGTAACTCACAACGGTTGCAGCCTACAAATCGGCCAATCAATACTTATGATATAAAAGACAAATACAGGGGTTGGACAATGAAACTGAAACACCTCTCATTTTAGTGTGGGAGGTTTCATGGCTAAATTGGACCAGCCTGGTAGCCAGTCTTCATTGATTGCACATTGCACCAGTAAGAGCAGAGTATGAAGGTTCAATTAGCAGGGTAAGAGCACAGTTTTGCTCAAAATATTGAAATGCACACAACATTATGGGTGACATACCAGAGTTCAAAAGAGGTCAAATTGTTGGTGCACGTCTTGCTGGCGCATCTGTGACCAAGACAGCAAGTCTTTGTGATGTATCAACAGCCATGGTATCCAGGGTAATGTCAGCATACCTCCAAGAAGGACGAACCACATCCAACAGGATTAACTGTGGACGCAAGAGGAAGCTGTCTGAAAGGGATGTTCGGGTGTTAACCCGGGTTGTATCCAAAACACATAAAACCATGGCTGCCCAAATCACAGCAGAATTAAATGTGCACCTCAACTCTCCTGTTTCCACCAGAACTGTCCGTCGGGAGCTCCACAGGGTCAATATACACGGCCGGGCTGCTATAGCATATAGTGGTTTTAGACCACAATAATTTATTAGTATGGTGTAGGGCTTCCTTTTGCGGCCAATACAGCGTCAATTCGTCTTGGGAATGACATATACAAGTCCTGCACAGTGGTCAGAGGGATTTTAAGCCATTCTTCTTGCAGGATAGTGGCCAGGTCACTACGTGATACTGGTGGAGGAAAACGTTTCCTGACTCGCTCCTCCAAAAACACCCCAAAGTGGCTCAATAATATTTAGATCTGGTGACTGTGCAGACCATGGGAGATGTTCAACTTCACTTTCATGTTCATCAAACCAATCTTTCACCAGTCTTGCTGTGTGTATTGGTGCATTGTCATCCTAATACACGGCACCGCCTTCAGGATACAATGTTTGAACCATTGGATGCACATGGTCCTCAAGAATGGTTCGGTAGTCCTTGGCAGTGACGCGCCCATCTAGCACAAGTATTGGGCCAAGGGAATGCCATGATATGGCAGCCCAAACCATCACTGATCCACCCCCATGCTTCACTCTGGGCATTCAACAGTCTGGGTGGTACGCTTCTTTGGGGCTTCTCCACATTGTAACTCTCCCGGATGTGGGGAAAACAGTAAAGGCGGACTTATCAGAGAACAATACATGTTTCACATTGTCCACAGCCCAAGATTTGTGCTCCTTGCACCATTGAAACCGACGTTTGGCATTGGCATGAGTGACCAAAGGTTTGGCAATAGCAGCCCGGCCGTGTATATTGACCCTGTGGAGCTCCCGACGGACAGTTCTGGTGGAAACAGGAGAGTTGAGGTGCACATTTAATTCTGCTGTGATTTGGGCAGCCGTGGTTTTATGTTTTTTGGATACAATCCGGGTTAGCACCCAAACATCCCTTTCAGACAGCTTCCTCAGTTAATCCTGTTGGATGTGGTTGGTCCTTCTTGGTGGTATGCTGACATTACCCTGGATACCATGGCTCTTGATACATCACAAAGATTTGCCGTCTTGGTCACAGATGCGCCAGCAAGACATGCTGGCGCAATATTTTGAGCAAAACTGTGCTCTTACCAGGCTAATTGAACCTTCACACTCTGCTCTTACTGGTGCAATGTGCAATCAATGAAGACCGGCTACCAGGCTGGTCCCATTTAGCCATGAAACCTCCCACATTAAAATGACAGGTGTTTCAGTTTCATTGTCCAACCTCTGTATGTTGATTTGTGAAATTTATTTCAACATAATAATTCATTTCAGTTTAAAACAGTCCAAAGCTCCTACTTTATGTTAAGTTTAACTGAAATAGATTTGAGCTTTTCAATGTCTTTTGTTGGACCACATGTTGTGCTGAATATTGGACCATTTGCACGTTGTTGGACGCTACCAGGCCATTTGGCGACATCGGCCATTTTGTATCCCAGGATAGCCCGCTACTACAAATCCCAGCGGCTACCGCGGCTTACATGACGGGGCGTCCCAAGTGTGACATCACGGGAAAGCATAAATGAAGGTGGACCCTTTAAAGCTTTGCTTTTCACGCTGGAAACCGGACCAGCAACTGAAGCGCATCATTCTGGAGATGAGGTCCCGTGTGGATTTCATTTATTCTCCTTTGTTGGCCAACGAAAAATTCATGAAATAGGTTTCTTCAATAAGAAGGCCAGAAATGTCACTTTGCCGATCGAAGACGTGAGTTTAACACGTAACCAAAAAACCACGGAGTTTCAAGGAGACACAACTTTCCCTCCTTGTTTTGTTCTAGTCAACTGCTGACGGTCAGAGCATATTTTTCCTTTTCGCCAAGGAGGCCAAAAGATGGAGATTCACCACTTTCTTGGAGTTTAACTGCGGACGCGCAGGAGCTCTTCAACCCTTTTTTCTCTCTTACTCGCTGCCCCAGAAGGAAGACTTCAACAAGTAAAATCCACCTTTTATTTTTATTTCTTTATTAGGAATAGCTTGGGCAGGGTAGAGGAGATTTAGTGTGATGTAGAATCGCCACTTAGAGTCTAATGTGTTCAGAATTGTATGTGCATACCATTGTTCTTTTGAAACGTGATTACTGCTGTTTTCTGAGGCCGCCGAGTCTCGCAAGCATTTTCTTTGTCTTCAACTTGTCTTCAACTTTCCTGCTTACTGGCTTGCCGCCAAAAGTTTTATTATCCTTTGTCCTCGGGGTTTACAACCTTGCTGGAGGGGAAGGTTTATGACTGCCTGCATCTCACTGAGCTACACTTTCTGGCGGGCTGCGCTCCCAAAGCTTCATTCAACACCATATTCCCTTGTCATATTATCACTATTGCCATAACTGCTGGTTGATTCCATACACACCTACTGCTGTTTTGATTTATTTTGTTTAGTTAGATATTTTACCCTTTTGTGTAGAACTTTGTATGTTTGAGTAGGTGAAGATTATTGGATCGAAGAGTTGATTGTATCAGGCTGATTGGTTTAATAAATTTTCACGTAGATAATGAGAAGTCGTTTGTGTTTATTTTGTGCAAGAGTGATTTGTCAGTGAAAATAAGGTTAAAGTTCCCCACGTTTCAGCAGAAACTGTTGATTACACAGTAACATCTCTGGTAATAGTTATCAATTATTACTGAGTATTTAACGGTTGTAATTATCAAAGGCGTTGAGCCACAATTACAACACCAGAAGACATCTCTGGTTTCGATTCATAAATGAGGATTTTTGGTTAAGAAATTAATTTTCTCTAATTATGATTGTTTATTATAATTATTGATAAATATTAATTTATCAATAATCATAATCCCAACACTTTGTACAGTCGTTTGTGGAGAAAGAGGAAATAAATCTGATTGCTTTTTTTAACAACCTGTGTTCTGAGGGACAAATATAACCAGACACAACCATTGTGGGTCATATCTTTAAGAAACGCTGTTCCTGCTGCTCAGTGGGGGTGGTAGAGCACGTGTCAGCAACATTCCTTTGAAATATTGTTACAGTTACACCGCTGTGTAGACTTTGTAGAGAATCTTTGCAAGTTATGAAGCATAGCTACTGTGACAGAATCATTGTTTATAGTTGTATTGCTGTAAATCATGGCTTTTAAAGCCTCTCTTCCCCACTCACAGTCCCTGAGCGGAAGCCCTGCTGAGACGGCTGCAGTGGAAGGAGTAAGCTCTCAGCATCACTGGCCCTGTTTTGGAGTCTGCATTGGAAATGCTGGGAAAAATATGGCCGTAGTAGTTCTGGGAAGATAGGTTCCAAGTTTTCTGTCCATGCTCTGGTTTTTCTCCTCTCTGTCATGGTTTCTTTCTCTCTCTGACCGCTGCCTTTACACAGCTCTTTAGTGGAGTTCTCAGGCAGTCACCAAGTTCCCAGAATGCACTTTGGTATTCACTAATATCCATGGACATACCAGGTTTGAAGGACCATGCTTAATGACGTCTACTTTTATCTGAATCACACAGGACAAATGTAATGTTAATGCCAGATCTGCACAGACTCAAAGACTCACATTGGACTCTTGTTGCCAATTGCAGTTTTTTAGTCAACAATTTGCTTATTATCACACACTCATACAGGAAAAGTTGATAAAAACATTGCATGGCTTTTGTTTGGGGGGATAAAAAAAAGCCTTTTATATATTCACACTTAGAATGACAGGAATGTATTCATAAAGAGAAAGTCAGTTGATAGAGACCTCCTATCACAAAAGAAACAAGCATTTCCCATTCTTCTTCATGCAGCCTGTTCCCACATTGCTCTTATTGCTATGGCAACCAGTGCTCTCTCCTTGGGCTCTGTATGCATCCAATCAGAGTGAGACCTTTGTAGAGATTCCTTTGGGCTCCACTTATTCAACTTACCCCACCGGAACAGCCTCCATGCTGAAAAGCCTGGAACAAAAGAGAGGAGAGACTCCCCTGCCAAAACATGGCATGACATCAAAAATTTGGGCTTTAGGTTCGGGTTACAGAGAATGCGGAAGTAATAAGTATCTGAGAGCGGGGTGCACCGCAAAAGCAAAAACAAGGTGGCAGTGCATAACCATAGCCAATTTGAGTGGAAATTATGTGGAATAGGATTTGTTATTGGAAGCCTCAGAGCCTGAAAACTTGGCAAGTATCACATGGCTCTGGCAGTGGTTTAAGCTTGATAAGTCAAAATGGATTCCGGCTGAGCCTATTTATGTCATTCCTGAAAACATATGGATAGGATTCAGGCGGTCGATACTTTCAACCTTCAACAATGACATTCAACACCACTTCTCCAGTCCATTAATCTTCCATGAGAATAGATTTCTCATCCACAGCAATGAATGGCTAAATTCAGTCAGGATAAGCCAACAGTTTTTGACCACACTGACAGCTCTCTGTATCAGTTTCTACAATGAAACCCCCCTTCTTTTGCTAGATAAGCAGTAAAGCAAAGACATCAGTGACACAGTAATCCTCTGATCTATCTGATTCTGTTTGTTAGTCAATGCTTTAACAGCAAGCCCGGTCAAGTACTAATAGATAAATAAGTGCTATGTCAGTTCACATTTTCACTAGTTTCCTTTTTATTCTAATTGCAATTTTTGAAGAAGCAGTGAAAACTGAGTTAATCTCTTGAGAATATAGAGGCTGGTGAGCCCAAAGCATTCACAGAGACAAGATTTCCAGCAGGACCTCTCATAGGTCCTTGATGGACCTTCGGTTGTTGGGTGCTGCCAGGGCGATGGAGGCAAAGCATAATTTTGTCTGACTGCCGTGTCACAAAGTGTCATACTCTGCTTGTGACATCTAAGCTGCAGGCAGTGAGAAAGGAAATGGGAAAGAACAATAAAGAAGACAAAGAGAAGAGAAGAGGACTTGATTCGGTGTGTCAGAGATGGTAATAAGCATGTCTGGCCACTTCCTGGGAGACAGCCTATTTATCAAGTTGATGTAGGTGTAGGTGTGGGCAAGTCAAGTGGTCTTCTGTCTGGATCCTTCAGCGTGCGGCCTGTACAGTAAGTGTATTGGCTGTAAAGAATAAGGAAAATAAGGAGAAAGGTTACTGTGACATAACCTCTGCTTTCACTCTAAGGAAGTGAGAAACTGTTGAAAAGTCTAAATCTGCTACAGAGACTTGCAAAAGTACTCATACCCCTTGATATTGTTCATAATTTTGTCATAATACAAACACAAACCTTGGTGTATTTCATCTGGATTTTATGTTAGACCAACATAAAGTATCAATGCTTGAAAAGTAGAGGATATTTTAACTAATTAAAATCTGAAAAATGTGGTGTGCATTTTTACTCATCCCCATTTACTATTATGCCTCTTATAAAATCCACTGCAACCAACTGCCCTAATTCATCTAATCAGTGAATAGAGTACGCCTGTGTGAAATTCCATCATAACATTAAGGCAGCAGTTCTGTGAAGACCTCAGAGGCTTGTTAGACAACATCAGTGAACAATCAGCATCAAGAAGACCAATGGACACAGCAGACAGGTCAAGGAGAAGTTTAAAGTGAGTTAGGTTTGAAAACAATATCCCAAGCTTTGAACATCACAGAGTTCAAAGCTTCAGATCATCAACTGAAAATGGAAAGAGTATTTTACAACTGCAAATTAGGGCTGCACAGGTGCAGGATTTCAAAGAAACATTATTGCACTACAATTGCAAACTTTTCTGAGAATATTGATTAGATCTAACCCCTCATTTTCCTGCCATCGTTTGTGAGCTCAGCCTCTACAAATATACAGGTCCTTCTCAAAATATTAGCATATTGTGATAAAGTTTATTATTTTCCATAATGTCATGATGAAAATTTAACATTCATATATTTTAGATTCATTGCACAATAACTGAAATATTTCAGGTCTTTTATTGTCTTAATACGGATGATTTTGGCATACAGCTCATGAAAACCCAAAATTCTTATCTCACAAAATTAGCATATCATTAAAAGGGTCTCTAAACGAGCTATGAACCTAATCATCTGAATCAACGAGTTAACTCTAAACACCTGCAAAAGATTCCTGGGGCCTTTAAAACTCCCAGCCTGGTTCATCACTCAAAACCCCAATCATGGGTAAGACTGCCGACCTGACTGCTGTCCAGAAGGCCACTATTGACACCCTCAAGCAAGAGGGTAAGACACAGAAAGACATTTCTGAACGAATAGGCTGTTCCCAGAGTGCTGTATCAAGGCACCTCAGTGGGAAGTCTGTGGGAAGGAAAAAGTGTGGCAGAAAACGCTGCACAACGAAAAGAGGTGACTGGACCCTGAGGAAGATTGTGGAGAAGGGCCGATTCCAGACCTTGGGGGACCTGCGGAAGCAGTGGACTGAGTCTGGAGTAGAAACATCCAGAGCCACCATGCACAGGTGTGTGCAGGAAATGGGCTACAGGTGCCGCATTCCCCAGACCTGGGCTACAGAGAAGCAGCACTGGACTGTTGCTCAGTGGTCCAAAGTACTTTTTTCGGATGAAAGCAAATTCTGCATGTCATTCGGAAATCAAGGTGCCAGAGTCTGGAGGAAGACTGGGGAGAAGGAAATGCCAAAATGCCAGAAGTCCAGTGTCAAGTACCCACAGTCAGTGATGGTCTGGGGTGCCGTGTCAGCTGCTGGTGTTGGTCCACTGTGTTTTATCAAGGGCAGGGTCAATGCAGCTAGCTATCAGGAGATTTTGGAGCACTTCATGCTTCCATCTGCTGAAAAGCTTTTTGGAGATGAAGATTTCATTTTTCAGCACGACCTGGCACCTGCTCACAGTGCCAAAACCACTGGTAAATGGTTTACTGACCATGGTATCACTGTGCTCAATTGGCCTGCCAACTCTCCTGACCTGAACCCCATAGAGAATCTGTGGGATATTGTGAAGAGAACGTTGAGAGACTCAAGACCCAACACTCTGGATGAGCTAAAGGCCACTATCGAAGCATCCTGGGCCTCCATAAGACCTCAGCAGTGCCACAGGCTGATTGCCTCCATGCCACGCCGCATTGAAGCAGTCATTTCTGCAAAAGGATTCCCGACCAAGTATTGAGTGCATAACTGTACATGATTATTTGAAGGTTGACGTTTTTTGTATTAAAAACACTTTTCTTTTATGGGTTGGATGAAATATGCTAATTATGTGAGATAGGAATTTTGGGTTTTCATGAGCTGTATGCCAAAATCATCCGTATTAAGACAATAAAAAACCTGAAATATTTCAGTTAGTGTGGAATGAATCTAAAATATATGAATGTAAAATTTTCATCATGACATGAAAAATAATGAACTTTATCACAATATGCTAATATTTTGAGAAGGACCTGTAGATCAGGTGTGCTGTCACTGTGGCCAGGGTAGTTATAGTCCACCTAACTGGTCAAATATGTTATTGATATGCAGAGCATTAATGCATGACAATTAAAGTACAGCATCCTAAAAAACATTTGGTGTGATACAGAGCAAAACCACTTCCAGCAGGACAACAACCCTAAATGGTGTTGGAAGGACCCAGTCAAAGTCTAGACCTAAATCCTATTGAGAATATCCAGCCACACTTGAAAACTAACATTCACAAACATTCTCAATGCTATCTGAGGTTTTGTTTAGTTTCTAGATGTGAAGCCCTGGTACAGATGCAGTATATCTGAAATGACTTGCAGGTGTAATTGCAGCAAAAGGTGGTTCTACAAATGACTGACTCGGGGACTGAATAAACAGGCATGCCGCACTTTTCAGATTGTTATATGTAAAGATTTTTTACAATTATGTACTCCATCTGTTCTTGGTGTTCCTTATGAATTAATAAGAAACCTAGTTGACGTGAATGAAACAGTAAATAACTCAGGACTTTTTGCCCACACTGATTTCTGAAGTGGTGATATAGACAGAAGAAATTAAACTGAATTTCAGCTCTATATAAAGATAACAGTAAATGTGATCCGCTCTAACTTCCAGTAGTAGCTAACCTTATTAAAAGTCCTATATGAGAATCAGAGCACTGAATAATTTAATCTTTCATTCTTTCCGAATATGTGATAGTGCCATCCTAAGCTTTGTCCCGCATGTTTTACTGTTGTCTGCTCCTGCAGGCGACTGCTCAAAATCCATTAAAATGTGAAAAACGCATTAAGTAATCCTTGCACTAGATCTGCTGCTCATTTCAAAGCCTCGAGTTGCATAGCCCCATACAGTACGATCCTACGATAATAGCTAATTATAGGTACAATGTCTCTACTTCCATATCTAAATGCTTGTCACTAATAAAAAAAAACATTTCAAATTATTGAGGGGCAGAGAGAGAAAGACAGATAATTGATCCAAGCAATTACACGTTCGGTATAGGAACAAATTGGCCAGCATATCTGGACATGTAGGGGAACTGTGACCTCATTTACATCAGAGTGTCAGAAAATAATTGGAGAATGTACTGAGGAGGTGGGATGGACACCAGCAGTGGCGACATTACACAAGTAGTTTGCTTGAACAGTGAGATTCAGATTAAAGAAGTAGCTTATAGGAACCTACAATACTCTAAGGTCAAGGATATAATGTTATGTGAAAACCTGGTATGGACCAGAAAATCTAATCACAATGATGGTATTCATAAAAACAAGTACACATTATGACATTAGACAGTTTCCAAATGTTGTAATTTGAGTATTGGAAATGGTTTTACCACATGCACACAGGATTCCGAGTGGGCCATTATGTTTTCATCAGAAAGCCAGTAATAACAGAGTTCAGTTTTACAAGCCGTAAGAGAGACTCAAGCTATGTTTGGGCTGTAACCACTTCAAAGACCCTGGAAGACTGTGTGTGCTTGACTTTTAACAATATCACTTTCAGATGTTTTATTACAAAACAACATTCAATAAAAAAACAAAATCGTCTACAGGGGAGTTGTAGGGTGGGAATCTAGGACACGCAAGCTTAGATTTCAAGAACATTTTTGAATTCAGTCTGAAACTGAGAAAACAGAACTGTCTGGACCTCCTCCATGTCCGAATGCAAGTCTTTCTCCTATCTTGCAGCTGAGCATTTCACACCATATACGGTTGTGACCAGATGTTTACATATGCTGTATGAAAAGACAGATTACCTTTGTTCTCACTGTTAAATTAAACTAAACCTTGACTGTTTAAGGTGAGTGGA
The DNA here is from genome assembly GCF_021462225.1 of Girardinichthys multiradiatus. NCBI lineage: Eukaryota > Metazoa > Chordata > Actinopteri > Cyprinodontiformes > Goodeidae > Girardinichthys > Girardinichthys multiradiatus. The sequence goes on along the minus strand of NC_061804.1, from coordinate 38,760,354 downwards.
TTACCCAAACCACTTGTATTTGCTAAATGCAAGGATATTGAGAAAGAGAAATTAATTTGACTTTCATCCCATCCCAAAGTTTACATATACGGAGATTACAAAACATCCACAATATTTTAGTTAACTGGAGGCACACATTTGGAAGTGATCTATGGCAACACATCAAACACACTGTTTTCTAATCATCATACTAGAATCAAAAGACATTACAGAAAGACAACTGTGGACCCCCACAAGTCTGCGTCATCGTTGCTAATAATTTCCAGATGCCTGATAGAGTTGTGTTCATCTGTTCAAACACTACAGGCAAATATAAACAGTATGGGAATGTCGAGCCTTGCCATTATGGAAGAAGACGGATTCAGTGTCCCAGACAGGAATATGTTTTGGTGTAAAATATGCGATTTAACCCCGGAATAAAAAAGCAGAGGATCTTGTGAAGATGTTGAATGAAGCTAGCAGCATCATGCTTTGATGCTACTAGCATAGGTATCATAGCATAGATACTAGCATAGATATTATGTTTTGGTGTAGGAGGGACTGATGTGTTTCATCTCATGACATTAGCCAGAACGTTTGAGGAACATATAGGTATTCCATATGAACAATGAAAATGGCTTAAGTAGAACAAAGTCCGTGTTTTGGAGAGACTGATATTAGTACCTTGGGCAATCTGTGGTTAGAGCTGAAAAGGTGTGTGTGAGGAGGGTGGCCTACAAACCTGACTCAGCTACATCAGCTCTATCAGGAGAAATGGGAAAAAATCCCAGTAAATGATTGTGAAAAGCTTCTGGATGGATACCGGTAATGTTTGACTCAAGTCATAAAAAGCTATTTTACCAAACGTGTAATTTTTTAAATGTTAAGAAAGTTAAAAAAAACTTTTAAAAAATTCTCTCTCTACCTTTATTCTGGCATTTAGCAAATATAAATACTTTTGGTTATCCTAACTGATATGAAACAGGAAAAATTTTGTCTGATTTATTTTATTCAACGAAAAAAGGGTGTTGTCTTTTTATGCAGTGTGTGTTAATATCTGGTTTCAACTAAACTGCACAAAAGATGCAAAAATTGTTTGGACAGCATTACCTCTGACTCAATATATAAGGCAGAGTTTTCTCAGAAGGACAGCTAAAGCAGACTACAACAGGAAGCTTTGGCTCAAAATAAAAATGGCCAATGATATACAGGGATGCATTCATTATAGCCTGCCTCTTGCGCCTCTCATCAGGTTGGCTAACACAGACTGGCGGGCTCTGACCCAGCACTGCAGAGCTTCTCTGTATTGCACCCGCCTCTCATCAAGAGCCTTGGGTGGGGGGAAAAAAAGAGTAACATGCTGTTTACTCGCAATCCCAGGCCCGTAATTGCCAATTTATTTGATAGGCAGCCGGGTAATGATGGCATTTCACCCCTTGCCGCAGAGACTAAACGGGAGTGATTCATCCAGAGCTCCATGCCCTCCCCGATCCAGCAGACTCCCTCTGCTCAGGACTGCCTGAATGCCTGCCACCCCGACTGAAGGGGTGGGGTGATGGGAGTGGGGTGCAGGGGATTTCTGCCATGTCGGCTTCAAACAAATACAAAGGGGAACCCCGAGCTTCTAGCAAATGCTGCTAAGCCTGCCAATTTAGCTGGGGTCTGGGGTTGAGGCAAACACAGCCAAGCTGATGTGCCATTTGTAGGCCTTAATGAGCTGGCAGGATGGAGAGAAGAGGAAAGGCGAGAGGAGGGGTCTGCCAGGCCTGACCTCCTCTGGCCTCCGTCTCCTTGCTAGCCAGTGCCAGGTCGGCAAACTCACTTCATCTGCTTCATTGGAGTGCAGTCAGACCATGAGGGGAGGGGAGTCCTGGAGCAAATGCCGTTAGCGAGCTGTTGGTCTAATGATCAGTCTGGGTCATAGACAGCTCCTGTGTCACATTGCTCCCCAGGACTAACGAGTGACTTTGATGTTTCCTCTTTGTTTTCTGGCTGTATGGGAGCACCCTTCTGCTGCAGAATTACATCAATACTACAAATCCAATCAGTGTTTTTTTTATTTAAGTAGAAAATGTAGATTCCCGAAATAGCATAAAGAGTATGTGCTTTCAAAATTCCCCTATACATCAGTAACTATTTACATGAAACCACTAAATCTAAATAAACTATAACACACACTGCTTTCCAAATGGATTAATTCTCCTTTATCTTTTTTACATCATGTTAAAACCAAAAACACCGTCATTTGTTGGGATTCTATGTGATACACCAACACATAGTCATTGTTGGGAAAATGTATATAATTTATCATTGTTTAGTTTAAACAAGGTTTATGTTTTAAGTTCTACTCTAAGATGACTCCTGTGATTGTTTTTTAGTGTGTAAAAGGGAGTGGAAAGTTAAGGAATGTGGTCTGGAGTGTATCAATCCCTGGACATGACATGCTTATACCATATATGGGAATGACCACTCTTCTAACTTTAAATCTCTGTAAGAATTGGCTGAACCGATTCACGCTTTTTACTTGTAAGAATGTGAGTTTTAAATAAAAGGCTGGTGCAGAGGACTGTCTCTCCCTTGCAAGTCAAACTTACTTGGTTCATCTGTGCCTTATTCATACACTTGTCTGTAATTATCAGCTTTTTAACTATAACATTTCTTTGTTCCTTCGAGCCGGAGCGCTAGAAATCTGCCGCCCCAGTCTGCGCAGCCTCCAGAACGTCTGGAGAACAAAAATCTTGCACAGTGAATTCTGTGTTGGTAACCGCCGAATCGACCGAGGGGCACCGGGATGGTAGATCAATGCGTTTCGACAGACAGTGTGAACAAACGCACAGGTAAGACGGAACCAACTAAGTATATTAAAAGGAATACGCAAGCCGGTATGCTTGGCGTTTTGAAGAGGCCTGATAATAAACAGGGTGTGTGTGTATGAATGCAGAATCACATGATTCACTCAGTGAGACAACCCGAAACCTTGCTGGTGCTAACATAAAGTTGTTAAAAGCTGAGATGTATATTGGGAATTCTGATTTGGATATTAGGTGCTATCAAATCTCAGTCTAAAACTCCTGCATTCTCTGAGATTAGCAAGCGGAAAACCGGATCAAATCTAGGTGTTTGATCTAGAAGCCTGTTTTCCGGGAGATGTTGGCACCCCGTCTGAGGAATTCTGTTGGTTTTATGGTACAACAAAATATATATATATAAATACTATACCCCTGTTAGATTAAAAAAAAAAGAGTGGAGTCCGAATAATAATAAAGTAGAGTAAATAGGATAAAAGTATATATAATAAAGCACAGAGAATAAAATAAATAGCGTTAATATATATCAATAGACATCAAACAATGGGCTGCACGGTGGCACAGTTGGTAGCACTGTTGCCTTGCAGCAAGAAGGTCCTAGGTTCAATTCCCGGCTGGGTCTCTTTCTGCATGGAGTTTCCATGTTCTCCCCGTGCATGCGTGGGTTCTCACCGGGTACTCCGGCTTCCTCCCACAGTCCAAAGACATGCCTGTTAGGTTAATTGGTCTCTCTAAATTGCCCATAGGTGTATGGATGAGTGTGCATGGTTGATTGTGTGTTGCCCTGTGATGGACTGGCGACCTGTCCAGGGTGTACCCTGCCTCTCGCCCATAGACTGCTGGAGATAGGCACCAGCTCCCCCGTGACCCACTATGGAATAAGTGGTAGAAAATGACTGACTAAAAAACTAAATAAAATAAAAACTGTGTCCGGAAGCAGCCCCCGTCAGGAGATGTAAAGTTTATACACTCAAAAGATCTAGATACAGTAAAGAAATCTTGCTAAATGGCAGAAAGATTATAATTTTAAAGGACATCTTTTGGTTCCTGCGTGTACCCATTTGGTACAGAGATTACAACAGAAAGACAAATTTAGAAAAAAGAAAAAACCCAGTCAAACTTAAAAAAATAAAAAATAAAAATAAAATTTTGGCTTGCTGAAGCTCATAAAAGAAAGGCAGGGAACGATAAAAAGAGCAAGGAGGTTTATATAGCAGTTGCCAGAGAAGAAGATAATGACACTGGTGTAGTAAGGGGGAGGGGCAGGCAGCCACAGCCCAAGCCTGCTGCTGCAGCTGCGATAGTGCCTGAACTCTCAGCGCCAGTGGGACAAATAACTGAAGAGGCATCACCATATTCACCATCAGTTTTTCCGACTTCACAAACTATGAAACTATTGATCTACCCACCTGCTCGGTTAGCAGTTGGCAGAACTGGGCATTGCATGCTGAAAAGGTGGTCAGTGGAAAGAAAAAACAACCCCCTACTGATACCTTCTATGCGGAAGATGAGATACTAATAATTTCACCTACTGATACTAATAACTTCACGTACTGCAATGTTTAATGATCTGATTAAATATGTGAAACAACTGACTAATATAATAATGAAGTTTTTCAACAGGTGATGCTCATCTAGGAGGAATGCAGTGTTCTATGAAATGCAGTTCATTTATTAACAATACATTTTTCTTCAACAGGTGGAAGCTGGAGAAATAACATCACACTGTGTGGAGGTTTTGTTGACTAATCATTAGTTGGATCCATGAGACATTATGTGCACAGACCAAATGACCAAAAACAACCCAAGACCAAATGACCAAGGTTCTGACTGACTTATAAACCTCACTGACCTGACAATGATAACCTGACACTTCTCCAGACTGGACGGACCCAAAAGACAACACCTTCAAGGTGGACCCCAAAAACACCATCTTATTGATCCTTGGTGGATTAAAAAGAATTGAAGCATTCAAAACAGACCTAGTAGAAACAAAAGGGGATATGAGAAAACAATGTGCATTTTAAAAAATATGAAAAGAAAATTATATGGGAATTTTTGTAAATGAAACTGCTCTGATAGAGAAGTAACTAAGTACATTTATTTGTACAGCACATTGCAGGCAGGGCAATTCAAAGTGCTTTACATTATAAATATACAAAGTCCTGAAAACCATCAAGTGGATGTTCATGGCAGCCATGGGGGAAAAGTTGTCAGTGTGTGAATGTGTGTGAATGGGAATGATTGATTTCATTAAAGAGCGTCTTTGAAGGTCTTTTAAAAGTGCTAATAAAGGTCTGATGTTCTTATGATCATTTGCCAAACTTTTACCTCAATAAGGTTTCCAGAATTTTTCCAAAATCATCTAAAGATAGTAAAAGGTTCTACCTGAATTGAAATACTGTTAAACATAAGAAAGCTATAGACCTGTCTTCAATTTACAAAATTATTTTACAAACAGAGTAATTAAATTTTATGTGGCCAATGTTTGTCCATTTTATCAGTCTGTTTTTGTGAAACGTTTGTTTTATGTTATGTAAAAATTAGGGTATATGTGCATGCTAATAATTGAAGATTACAAGAGCAAGTCTGATCCTCAACAGTACCATAATAATATTAGGTCAATTTTTATGGTGAAATAAAAGGATTTTAACAGATGTTTGGACTTTTTCCAGTCAGGTTCAGAATGATCAAATAAGATTTAAAATTTAACACAAGATTAAATGCTCTTTAACAGAATTACTGGACAGAATTACTATTCCTGAAATTGAGAAAACCTGAGTTAATTGAAATAAACTTTAGTTACGTGAAATAAATACAAAGTGTAATTAAAAAGGGAAGAACTATAGATGACTGAAACTGTACTGGTGTGTTTATAAAACTGGGTAAGACAAACTAAGATTATAAGACATAACATGCTCTTCATTTTTGTGTTCATCAATTTTATTAAGCCTTCTAAACTGATGAGGAATGAGTTTTTTCAGAACTAATGAAACCTAAAGTAAACCAAGCATTATTAAAATAATAGCAACTAAAAGAAATAGTGACATCATTCTTTAATATAATGAGGCCTTACTACATAAAAAAAAAAAAAATTAGAATAGATGCATCCAAATAAAGCTAAGTTACAATAGATTATTCAGAGCTGTTATAATCTTGCGTATAAATATAATTTGTTTTTATTGGAACCAGATGATTAAAAAAGAGCAAAGTTATCATGGCCAAAGAAACATTTGCAGGAAAGATCCAATTAAATATTATTTAACCTTGTCTATCGTGACACCATACAGGGTTTGTTAACATCTTGGAGAGCACATATTATGTATGGAAAGAAATATAAATAAAGGTATAATTGGTAGCACAATGGAAAAATGCAGTTATTACTGAAATTATTAGATGCTGTTCTGTTACCAGCTAAATTAGTTGAGGGTAAATGTGAAGGGATTACTAGATGCCCTGAAGGAAAGCTTATATTACTTAAATCAATGTTTCAATGAATAGTGAGCCATGTGCAGAGCCATGTCTCAACAGGAGGGTAGTAGTTTACTACATATGGACTGCACGGTGGCGCAGTTGGTAGCACTGTTGCCTTGCAGCAAGAAGGTCCTGGGTTCGATTCCCAGCCGGGGGTCTTTCTGCATGGAGTTTGCATGTTCTCCCCATGCATGCGTGGGTTCTCACCGGGTACTCCGGCTTCCTCCCACAGTCCAAAGACATGCCTGTTAGGTTAATTGGTAACTCTAAATTGCCCTTAGGTGTATGAATGAGTGTGTGCATGGTTGTTTGTGTGTTGCCCTGCGATGGACTGGCAACCTGTCCAGGGTGTACCCTGCCTCTCGCCCATAGACTGCTGGAGATAGGCACCAGCTCCCCCGCGACCCACTATGGAATAAGCGGTAGAAAATGACTGACTGACTAATTAATATTTACAAAAAACAAAATTGTGCACCTTGTTTGATATGTCTGAAACATTACCCCCAAGGAACTTTTTCCTTGCAAAGGACCAGATGCTATAACAGTTGCAAAAAAGGACTATGTACATTTGGAATTCTAAGAAGGATTTATAGTGATAATGGAATATACACATTTTTGTTAACAAAGTCATACAAGAACTTGGTAAATGTTTTAAGATTGACCTGAAAACACATTGTAGCTATCATCCCCAGACTGAAGGGTTGGTAGAAAGAACAAATAGGACAGTTAATAGTAAGCTTAGGAAGAAAACAGAAAGAAATTGGGTTGAATATCTATATATATAGTCAAACTTAATATGAGGATAACCCCATGAGCTCAGGGTGGATTAACACCATTTGAAATAATACATGGCAGACTTTATTATATCCCTGATCTACAAAAAAGACCTGAAAGATCCACAACAAGAGGCAACGTTAGCAGATTACATGATGAAGACATTACAGTTTAGAGACATACAAAATGTTAATAATCTGCCAAATGATGTTTCTGAAGCCCTACATGTTCCTGGTGACGTAAAAGAAGGTGACTAAGTGCTGATTAAGACCATTAAGAAGAAAGCGTGGTCTGATCCAAAGTGGGAGGGTCTATTCCAAGTGTTATTGACAACTCTTACCGCTGTGAAAATCCAAGAGGGGGCTACTTATAAACACACATTGTAAAGAGGTGAGCCTTTCAGTCTTTCCACTCAGGCTGGAAATGATAAAGCCTGACTACAAAGGGGTCGTCGCCATCTAGTGGAGGCTTTGTCTCAATGTCAGTGAAGAAACCAACGATCTTTCCTAGCCTTTAGGGGGGAGAGAGAGACTGACAGGTAAATCTAAAGGAAAGATGTTGTTGAAACATTTAATTTAGTTTATCATGTGTGTCCTGATTGTGTTAATAATATGCTAGACATTTCTACAATTTCATAATCTCCAAAAATTAAAGAGGTGGATAAATGAAGATTTCCATGGAATGTTTATACAAGATATAAATTACTTGTTTGAGACTAACAGCTAGTACCAAAATGAAAAATTTTAACAAAGTCCAGAAACATTTCTGGTTGTTATGTATGCACTGAACTTCCTATCTCTTCCAACCAGCCCAGTTTGACAGCTAGACCAGTACCAGCAACAAGAGATGAGTGTTTTATCAGAAACAGCGTTTCTGGTGCCAGTACCAGTTTCTGCGTGGTAATGGGTAATGTAACATTTTACAACTCTGATGTTACAAAGTTTAAACAGTTTAATGTTACAACCACTGTGTTCAATTATGTGGAGCTTCTTGCAGGTTCCTATTTTTCTCATTGTGTTGTGGGCACTGGTTCCATCCCAGTGGGGACTATTCCAATGCGCATGTGTAACACGACTTACTATTATCCTTCCCACCAAGCTGGACCAGGGGGAGAAATCCATGATCTACAGGGCACTTATGCAATAGATGGATTTCACTGGATGTGTGGAACTGCCATTTATTTGCAGTTGCCTCTAAGTTGGAGTGATGTATGTGCACCTGTTTATGTCACTGATCACACTTATGTCATTTCAGTTCAACCTTCCCTAAAGAGGGAACTCATCCATGTGAAGCCACATGAGGAATTCAAGCATAGATCAACAGGAAATAAGATTTTGCTAAGTTTAGGAAAGAACATGCTTAGATTAGAAACAACATATTGACTGGGACTGTTTGTTAATGCAACCACAGAAGCTCTTACGGGACTGTCCACAGAAGTTACAGCTCTTCGAACCGTGGTGTTGCAGAACAGGATGGTGTTGGACCTGCTAATGGCCTCATTTGGGGGAGTTTGCGCTCACCTAAACGAGACCTGCTGCAGCTACATCGCTGATGAAACCAACGGCGAAGATGGACACACAGTGAGCGATGCTATATGTCAATTTAATGAAATTAAAAGGGGTATGTGGCAGGATGTCCATCCCGGCCAAGGAAGCATTTCTTCGTGGCTTACTTCTGGACCGTGCTGTCATTGCGATATAATTGCTGTTTTTTTTTACTCTGTGTGTTATTTCCTGCATCAGAGCAATGATATTAAGGATGGTTGGAGGAATTGTTGATACAATGTTGTCCCAGGATTACCAACTTCTTGACGATGACCAAGACTATGATGACACTTTGGAGGATAAATCACTAAACTTAACAATAGTTTAATGTTTAATGAGGTGTATGCATAAAGCTTTTTGAAAGTGTATACATGAATGTGTTATTAAACTAATCAATAATAAACAGGAGGGAATTGTTGGGAAAATGTATATAATTTATCATTGTTTAGTTTAAACAAGGTTTATGTTTTAAGTTCTACTCTAAGATGATTCCTGTTATTGTTTTTTAGTGTGTAAAAGGGAGTGGAGAGTTAAGGGATGTGGTCTGGAGTGGTTCAATCCCTGGACATGTCATGCTTATACCATATATGTGAATGACCACTCTTCTAACTTGAAATCTCTGTAAGAATTGGCTGAACTGATTCCCGCTTTTTACTTCTGTTGCCATACAGCAACAGAAGACCACACCGGGTGCCACTCTTGTCAGCTAAGAACAGGAAACTGAGGCTACAATTCGCACAGGCTCACCAAAATTGGACAACAGAAGATTGGAAAAACGTTGCCTGGTCTTATGGGTCTCAATTTCTACTGCAACATTCGGATGGTAGGGTCAGAGTTTGGCGTCAACAAGATGAAGGCATGGATCCATCCTGCCTTGTATCAACGGTTCAGGCTGGTGGTGGTGGTGTAATGGTGTGGGGGATATTTTCCTGGCACACTTTGGGTCCCTTAGTACCAACTGAGCATCGTGTCAACACCACAGCCTACCTGAGTATTGTTGCTGACCATGTCCATCCCTTTATGACCACAGTGTACCCATCTTCTAATGGTTACTTCCAGCAGGATAACCCACCATGTCATAAAGCACGAATCATCTCAGACTGGTTTCTTGAACATGACAATGAGTTCACTGTACTCAAATGGCCTCCACAGTCACCAGATCTCAATCCAATAGAGAACCTTTGGGATGTGGTGAAACGTGAGATTCGCATCATGGATGCAGCCGACAAATCTGCAGCATCTGTGTGATGCTATCATGTCAATATGGACCAAACTCTCTGAGGAATGTTTCCAGTACCTTGTTGAATCTATGCCACGAAGGATTAAGGCAGTTCTGAAGGCAAAAGTGGGTCCAACCCAGTACTAGCAAGGTGTACCTAATAAAGTGGCCGGTGAGTGTAGTTTTGACTATGTTTATATATACATATAGGTCCTTGTCCAGCCTTGAGTCTTGTGTAGCCTTCAACATTTTTTTTCTGCAGAACTTTCCTGTATTTAACTCTGAATCATCTAATCAGCAGCGGTTGGCATGTCTTTCCCTGCTAAAGACAACCATACAGGTCCTTCTCAAAATATTAGCATATTGTGATAAAGTTAATTATTTTCCATAATGTCATGATGAAAATTTAACATTCATATATTTTAGATTCATTGCACACTAACTGAAATATTTCAGGTCTTTTATTGTCTTAATACGGATGATTTTGGCATACAGCTCATGAAAACCCAAAATTCCTATCTCACATAATTAGCATATTTCATCCAACCAATAAAAGAAAAGTGTTTTTAATACAACCTTCAAATAATCATGTACAGTTATGCACTCAATACTTGGTCGGGAATCCTTTTGCAGAAATTACTGCTTCAATGCGGCGTGGCATGGAGGCAATCAGCCTGTGGCACTGCTGAGGTCTTATGGAGGCCCAGGATGCTTCAATAGCGGCCTTTAGCTCATCCAGCGTGTTGGGTCTTGAGTCTCTCAACGTTCTCTTCACAATATCCCACAGATTCTCTATGGGGTTCAGGTCAGGAGAGTTGGCAGGCCAATTGAGCACAGTGATACCATGGTCAGTAAACCATTTACCAGTGGTTTTGGCACTGTGAGCAGGTGCCAGGTCGTGCTGAAAATGAAATCTTCATCTCCAAAAAGCTTTTCAGCAGATGGAAGCATGAAGTGCTCCAAAATCACCTGATAGCTAGCTGCATTGACCCTGCCCTTGATAAAACACAGTGGACCAACACCAGCAACTGACACGGCACCCCAGACCATCACTGACTGTGGGTACTTGACACTGGACTTCTGGCATTTTGGCATTTCCTTCTCCCCAGTCTTCCTCCAGACTCTGGCACCTTGATTTCTGAATGACATGCAGAATTTGCTTTCATCCGAAAAAAGTACTTTGGACCACTGAGCAACAGTCCAGTGCTGCTTCTCTGTAGCCCAGGTCTGGGGAATGCGGCACCTGTAGCCCATTTCCTGCACACACCTGTGCACGGTGGCTCTGGATGTTTCTACTCCAGACTCAGTCCACTGCTTCCGCAGGTCCCCCAAGGTCTGGAATCGGCCCTTCTCCAAAATCTTCCTCAGGGTCCAGTCACCTCTTCTCGTTGTGCAGCGTTTTCTGCCACACTTTTTCCTTCCCACAGACTTCCCACTGAGGTGCCTTGATACGGCACTCTGGGAACAGCCTATTCGTTCAGAAATTTCGTTCTGTGTCTTACCCTCTTGCTTGAGGGTGTCAATAGTGGCCTTCTGAACAGCAGTCAGGTCGGCAGTCTTACCCATGATTGGGGTTTTGAGTGATGAACCAGGCTGGGAGTTTTAAAGGCCTCAGGAATCTTTTGCAGGTGTTTAGAGTTAACTCGTTGATTCAGATGATTAGGTTCATAGCTCGTTTAGAGACCCTTTTAATGATATGCTAATTCTGTGAGATAGGAATTTTGGGTTTTCATGAGCTGTATGCCAAAATCATCCATATTAAGACAATAAAAGACCTGTAATATTTCAGTTATTGTGCAATGAATCTAAAATATATGAATGTTAAATTTTCATCATGACATTATGGAAAATAATAAACTTTATCACAATATGCTAATATTTTGAGAAGGACCTGTACACAAAGCATGACACCACCACCACCGAGTTTGGCCATGGGGATTGAATGTTTAGGCCAATGTGCAATGTTAGTTTTTTCTGCCACACCAAGATTTTTGCAGGTAGGTCATAATATCAGGATCTGTTGCTTCTGATGCCAAGACCTTTTTGTTGACCATGTCTGGTACTTGAGTTGTTGTATACTTTAAACTGTATTTGTTTTTTTTATTGTTGTCTTTCTATAATAGCTTTTCCTGTTGCCATTCCTGCACAAAGGCAAGATTTGTTGAGTGCATGACTACGAGATGTCCAACCAACAGTGTCTCCTACCTGAACTATGGATCTCAGCAGCTCCTCCAGAGATACCATGGATGGCTGTGGTGCTTCTCTCATCAATGCTCTTCTTGCTCAGCAGGTCAGATTAGGTGTCATATCCTTTTAGATTTAAAATTGTGTTATATTTATCCATAATTATTTTTGGATGGATTGGTTTGCTGTGTTTGTTGGTCTTAATTATGCTGTTTATTTACTATTGTTCTCTAACAAACATCTGAGGCCCTCACAGAACAGCTCCTTTCAACATCTGAAGACAGCAGGTTAGGCTAGTTTTTCTTGTGGTATCAGAGTAAAGGGTTCCTGGATACCAATCCATGCCACATATTTTTAATTGAAGAAAAACTGAAAACCATGTATCATGTTCTTCCACTTTAATATTGTGCACTACGTTGTGTTGGTATGTCACATAAACTCCCTATAAAATAAATTGAAGCTTGTGTCTGTAATGTGACAAAATGTTAAAAGGTTAGGAATAGCAATCATTTTGCAAATCACCGTATATAACGAAGTATATAGTTTTTATGTAAAGCAGGACAATGTATTTTTTTTCCATTTTCTTTTTTAAGTCAAGAGAACAGAGCACAGCTCAAATGCACTGGCTAGCACCTCTTGTGATGTGTGAAGTGGGTTTTTACAGCATGGCTGGAGGGGACTTGTTCAAAAACCTGTAGGGACTAGAGACGAAGCCTCATACAGTGTGACCATCTAAAGTGACAAGTGGGTCTAAAAGTCTTTCTACATGCCAGGCAGCTTTATGCAGCTTGTCTCAAGACTTGCTCAGTCTCATGTGGAATGTCTTGACCAGCGGAAGAAGAGCAAACCAGGATTAGAGTCCCTTCTATTATCTTAAGGCCTCTGTGTGTCAGAGATGACAAATAAAGTAAAAGTGATTTTCAACAAAGACTCATCATCCTCTACAAGAACTTTCTGTGTGTGGGGAGAAGTAGATAGATTCTACTTGGGAAAACTGGAAATTTGTTAAATGACAGCAGCACCATTTTTTTATTTGAAAATTATTCTGCTAAAGAAATAACACAAAAACAACAACCTTCAGTTTACTTTGTATAGATTTTATGTGACACACCAGCACAGAGCAGTACTAATTTCAAATGCTTCCATCTAAGCCAACTAGATGGTCAAGAAGGGCATGAACCCATGGTAGCTTTGGAAGACGTGCAGAGATCTATAGCTCAGGTGGGTAAATCTGTAGAGCAGCAAGAGTAGCAAGAATTAATTTGTTGAAAGAGGGCATAGGACTTGAAAGAAGGTCCTTGGGTCACATAAGACCAGAATTTAACATTTTGGACAACATGCAGAATGATATGTGTGGTGGAAAACTTACAGCCTGAACACACTATCCCCACAGTGAAACATGGTGGCAGCATGACGATGTGGGGATGCCTTTGTTGAGTGGTGACAGTGGTAATGGGAGGTTGGATGGAAAAAATATGGGGCAATCCTTGAAGGACACCTGTTTGAAGATTTAAGACTGGGGTGGAGGTACTTTGTGTTGGTCCATTAAAGGACCAACATAAATGGATGTAATGTAGAAAAAGTGAAAAGTATTGTATCACTGTATATTCACTTTAGGATGTTATTTCAAGTGAGGTCATTCATTGAAGGTAACTCAGGACTGAGGATATGATCTAACCTGAGAGCTAGCTGGTCCATGAGGCCAATATCAACTCAGAGCAAATAAATCAAAATGCTGCTTCTTAGAAATCTGGTTAGTCATCGTTGTCCTTACCTCTAATATTTGTAGTAAGGTAAAATGCAGAAGGTAATAAACTAAAGAAAAGCAACATGGCCACAGAGAAAAAACACTGGAACTGTTATATAATCATTCTGGCTGAAGCAGTTTATTAGCTGTAGTGTAGAAGCAGTTTTTAGTTACTTAGAACAGATAGTGAATGCAAATTAATGGTTAGTCCTTTTATTTAGCAGTCAAGAGTAGATCACATATAAGTATTCAGCAAAAGCTATGTTTCATACTGAAGTTGTATTGGAATGCAGCTGCACCGTCGCCACAGAAATCAGCAAGTATCATTTCAATTTCTGTTGTCAACATCAAATTACTTATTTCATTTCATGCCCAGTCAAGCACTGTAAAGCTACACGCAGAATCCGTTTTGCTTCAGTTGTTTGGCCATGTCTTCCTCAAAGACAAGCTCACCTCCCGACTGGCAGCTTTAATTATGGCCAGATATCTGATCTCTTCGCTATATTTTCCACACAAATCAAGGAGCAGGGATGGACGGCCAGCAACCGGGTCCCTGGAGCCTGTTGGCCTTAAATCTCAGAATATTTCAGAAAGTGAAGAGACACATAGCTGCTCCCTTCTCTTCATTGTTTCCTTTCTGCATACTCATAGGCAATGCATAGATATATGTTTGTTTCTGTGTGTTTTGCAGAATAAACCAGATATTTACATACCCTTAATAAAAAGGGAGACACTTTTTCCCTTGTTGTCTGACATGAAATCTGACTAAACTTTTTCCTTTTTAGATCCGTTAGGACTAACAAAATAGTTTTTATTTTCCAGAATAATGGGAGCGATGTTTTACAGATTGAAAAACAGAAATTGGTCATCCTGGTAATTCGTAACCAGAAATCATTTTGGCAATCCTAACTGACTTAACTGACGGTGGCACAGTTGGTAGCACTGTTGCCTTGCAGCAAAAAGGTCCTGGGTTTGACTCCCGGCCACGGGCCTGTTTGCATGGAGTTTGCATGTTCTCCCTGTGCATGCATGGGTTCTCACTGGGTACTCCAGCTTCCTCCCACTGTCCAAAGACATGCCTTAGGTTAATTGGTCTCTCTAAATTGCGACCCACTATGGAAGAAGCGGTATAGAAATGACTGACTGACTGCCTTTCATTTGAAAGATTTTAGGATTTCATTTTGGATCGGATAGTTATAGTTGTAAATTAAAAATAATTGTTTGGCATTGAGTATTAAAGAATATCCTTCACTCAAGTTATCACAGCAGTCTTATGTGTAATAACCAACATTGTAGAGGGTTTTATTGCACCATAAACTGGTTGATCCTTCCAACACAAAAAGGGAAAATAGAGGAAAAGAAGCAGTAAATAGCTACATTAATATTATTTAATATATTTTAAAAAACAGACATGGATGGTGCAAATAAGGATGAGCCATCACTCAGTGAGTCTACTGTCTTTCATATAGCTGAGGAAATGGTGACCTGAACTGACAAGAACCACATCTCCAAATGCTCAGCATATATTATTTAATTATCGCGGTCATATTGTTACCATGAAAAGCTTTTCCCCAGTATAAAAATCTGGAAAACATGCTGGATTTGTCAGAAAGTTACTGTTTTTCCAGAAAGTGCTGAAAAAAGAAAGCTCACCTTCTTTCCTGTGCAACACAAGATAAAGGCAACAGACATTATAGTTCTACATCTATAAAACTGTAGCAGAATTTGCAATACTGTTGTTTATGTGTTGTTCATGTGTTGTTTTATAGACAGTGTTAATAGAAATATAGAAATATTAAAGTAGCAAAAAAATATATCCCAAATGTAAAAACAAAAGATGGCAGATTTCTTCAAAGCATTTTCTTAATAAATCAGCTTTAAAATTGTTTAAACAAGTTTACGATGGAGTATTCAAGCCATTGTGAATAAAAGAAAAAAAAAAAACAATGTGGCCAAAGAGGAGTAAATTTCTGCCAAAAAACTCTAGATATTCTAGATTATTAGGAAAACTTGGATATATTCTGATATGCACAAGAAAAAGGTAGATAAATTTATGATATTAAAACTAAGAAATTCCCTGCCATTGTAAAGTCAGACATTTGTAAGAAAAAAGTGTTTAATATATCAGAAAGTTTATAAAGTTAGACATTTGCCTCAAAAAGTGTAAGATTTGGGTTCTTTTCCGGTATCAGGACGACAACTCCCGGGAGCAGGCTCCAGTGGAGGCATGTTTCAGCTTCCGTTCAAGGTGTTCATAGCGAGCCTGCATCCGGGAGATGTTCCGATTCTGGAAAAAAGCCCAGATCTTACACTTACATTCTGGAAAATATACTGATTCACCTCTCCTAAATTTACCACTTTTTCTTCCGCGTTTTTGAAGCAAATGTCTGACTTTTATAATCTCAATAAACTTCTCAGCATTTTTCATGCAATTTCGGACTTTAGAATGTCAGAGAATATCCTAGTTTTTATATTGTATAACTTTTTGACATTAGAGAAAATCCCAAATTGTTTCTCATAAATATGTGAAATCAATCCAGAAAACGAGATTAGAGAGTCAAGAGTTTTTTAGCAGGAATTTACTCCTCTGTGACGACATTATCCTTTTTCTTTGATCTACAATATTCCATCTCACATGTTTTACAAGTGAGGTTGAGATTTTCCAGAGTGTCAGTTCAGGTAGCGTACTCACATCTGTCAGCCTGTCTCTGGAGCTGCTTCTGATGAAAGCCTTGGACTTGCCGCTCACACTCTCACTGTCGCTGTCCTTGCAGTTGTTCTGCCCAGGATTCAGCTACAAAACACAAATCACAAGGCAATCAAGGGTTTATACTGTTAATATTGCATTATAAATTTTTATATGCACGTCTCCGGCTCAGCAAGGCGTCCCACAGAAGTCAGCTCATGAATATGGGAGAACTGGCAGGATCTTCAGTGCTGTCTCTGTAAATCTGTCATGTTTCTTAGCCTATTCAGTCGACATCACTGGGCTTGCCAACGACAGATGGCATCTGATCTCTCAGTATGTGACTCCTCTCAGCCCATGATATAGAGAACGGGGACAAAGACCACTCCAGAACCTTCAAACGGAGCTACTCTCCTTCCCGAGCAGACACCACATGCTGAGGCAGCAGGAGCTCAGCAAGTGCCATCCACTACACACGCTGTTCAAGATGTGGCTAAATGATATAAAGGGAAGGACTGGCCAATTGTCCCAAGTCTAAGCCCCTTTGCAGTCTGAGGAACTACAGAAAACTCTTGGGAGCGCATGGCTCAGTAGGAAGAGGTGGGGATTGGAATCCTGATCCATGACTACAACTGACGCCCATGCTGCTTCCTAAAGACAAGCCAAATTCTTGTTTTTTATGTTGGCTTTATTATGAAGGACAGAAAAAAGCTTACATTATGAGACATTACAGTTAACAACTGTTTTCTCACACATAGTGCCTTGCCAATATATGTATCGCAGAACTTTCCCACAACTTTTTTCACGTTAAATAACAAACTTCAATGTATTTTGTTGGTATTTAATGTGATAGAGCAACACAAAGAAGGGCATAATCCGGAAGTGGCAGAAAATAAGTAATTGTTTTCATTTTTTTATACAAATCAAAATCAGAAAAGTGTGGCAGGCATTTGTTTTCAGTCACCTTTCACTGCAATGACAGCTGCATGGCTTTGTGGTATGTCTCTACCAGCTTTGCACAGCTAGAGACTAATGTTTTTGCCCATTCTTTTTACAAAATCGCCACATTTTCAATTAGATTTAAGTCCGGACTTCTTTGTCAAGACAATTCTAGAGAACATGAACATGCTTTGATCCAAACCTTCTGCTGACCTCTGTCCTACTGAAAGATGAACCTCCACCTCAGTCTCAAATCTTTTGCAGGGTGTAACAGGTTTTCCTCTAGAATTATCTTGTATTTCTAATCTATCTATTTTCCATCAATTCTGACTTGCTTCTCTGTGCCTGTTGAAGAATAGCATCAGTACACTATGATGCTACCACCACATTTCACAGTGAAAATGGTGTGTTGAGGGTGATGTGCAAGGTTACTTTTCCATTCAGTTTTGTTCTCATCTGACCAGAGACCCTCCATCCATCCATCCATTCCAATGCCTTTCGCTTATCTGGGGTCGGGTCGTGAGGGCAGCAGCCTAAGTAGAGAGACCCAGACTTCCCTCTCCCCAGCCACTTCGGCCAACTCGTCCGGGGGAATCCCAAGGTGTTCCCAGGGCAGCCGAACTTATTTCGGCCACTTGTATCCGTGATCTCGTTCTTTCGGTCATGACCCAAAGCTCATGACCATAGATGAGGGTAGGAACATAGATCGACCAGCTCTCTCTTCACCACGACAGACCGGTAGTGTCTGCATCCCTGCTGACGCAGCATCAATCAGTCTATCAATCTCCCGCTCCATTTTTCTCTGATTCATGAACAAGACCCCGAGATACTTAAACTCCTCCACTTGGGGCAGTGTCTGACCCCCGACCCGGAGAAGGCACTCCACCCTTTTCCGACTGAGGACCATGGCCTCGGACTTGGAGGTGCTGATTCTCATCCCAGCCGCTTCACACTTGGCTGCGAACTGCTCCAGTGAGAGCTGAAGGTCCTGGCCCGATGAAGCCAGCAGAACCACATCATCTGCAAAAAGCAGAGACGAAATCCTAATGTCACCAAAACAGATCCCCTCAACACCCTGGCTATGCCTAGAAATTCTGTCCATAAAAGTTATGAACAGAATCGGTGACAAAGGACAACCTTTGCGGAGTCCAACCATCACCGGAAATGAGTCTGACTTACTGCCGGCAATGCAGACCAAGTTTTGACACCGGTCATACAGGGAACTAACAGCCCATATCAAAGGGCCTGGTACCCCATACTCCCGGAGTACCCCCCACAGGACAAGGTCAAACGCCTTCTCCAAGTCCCCAAAGCACATGTAGACTGGTTGGGGCAACTCCAATGCACCCTCCAGGACCCTGCTGAGGGTATAAAGCTGGTCCAGTGTTCCACTGCCAGGACGAAAACCACACTGCTCTTCCTGAATTCGAGGTTCAACTATCTGACGGACCCTCCTCTTCAGAACCCCGCGAGCAGACCTTACCGGGGAGGCTTAAGAGTTTGACTCCATTATAGTTGGAACACACTCTACGGTCCCCCTTTTTGAAGCTCTCCCGGAGGTGGGATTTGAAGCTCCACCTCACGGGAGACTCCGCCAGGCTTTCCCAGCAGACCCTCAAGATTCATATGGGTCTGCCAGGTCTTACCAGCATCCTCCCCCACCATCGGAGCCGGCTCACCACCTGGTAGTGGTCAATGGAAAGCTCCACACCCCTCTTCACCCGAGTGTCCAAGACATGCAGCTGCGGATCAGATGACACAACAACAAAGTCAATCATCGAACTGCGGCCTAGGGTGTCCTGGTGCCAAGAGCACATGTAGACACCCTTATGCTTGAACATTAAGTTAGTTATGGACAATCCATGATGAGCAAGAAGTCCAATAACAAAACACCACTCGGGTTCAGAACAAGAGGGCCATTCCTCCCAACCACACACCTCCAGGTCTCACCGTCATTGCCCACGTGAGCATTGAAGTCACCCAGCAGGACGAGGGAGTCCCCTGGTGGGGCGCTCTCCAGCACCCCACCCAAGGACTCCAAAAAGGGTGGGTATTCTGAACTGCTGTTTGGTGCGTAGGCACAAACAACAGTCAGAACCCATCCCCCCACCCGTAGGCGGAGGGAGGCTACCCTCTCATTCCCGCGTCCGGGCATGGGAACACTGTGTCTATTTTTGCCAATTATTATAAGACCAGAGACACTTCCTACACATTTGTGGTCCTCTACAGAGATTGTGAGTTTTACTGATCTCAGATGGACTCTATTCATTTATTAGGTGACATATAGAGGCAGTAGTACTGGATTTTATTTAGGGGTATGAGAGTAACTGAACTGAGACTGATCACAAATGCATGCAACAGTTTGTAGATTTTTATTCAGAAAAAGTGTTGAAAACAATATATTGTTCTCCTTCCACGTCACAAATATGCACTACTTTGTGTTGGTTAATTCCAGGTTTGCGGTCATAATGTGAAAAAGTTCAAGGGATATTAATAGTTTTGCAAGGCACTCTAAGCTGGACATTTAGAGAACAATGCTGCTGATACAGATCGGTAGAACTTCCCTTTTTATCTCCTGCACAAGAGTGCCAAAGCTCCTGTGTGTGTGTGTATGTATGTGTGTGTTTGTGTGTGTGTGCATGTGTGCGTGCGCTCATGCGTTTTCACCTATTCTTCAGTAGTCTCTTTCCAGGTATCAACAATAATTTAATGTGATGAAAGGGCACAAGGCAGGGGAATAGCAAAGGAACTCTAGAGCTGAGCAGATAATTAAAATGAAAATGTTCCCTTTCTGTAGCCATTAGTGGTGTGAAAGGAATCTCATTCCTTGGGAGAATTGCATGATGGGTAGAAGACTGGTGGATTCACCACAGTGTTGAATGTGATAAGAGAATCACAGGACTGGGAATGCCTGATTTTAATGTGTGTGAAAGTCTGAGAAGGCTTGTGAACTTGTACGTGCGTCCATATGGTGCTTAAGGCTGGGAAGGTACACTATAAGACAAATTGGGCCATGCATAGAGGCATGTCAAGAATTGTACTAATTACCTCCACTACAATATATTTCCTCAGAAACAGGGTTCCTCCTTTTCTCTTTAGTAAAACTGCTGTCAGACTTTCCTTTTCCTCTTTATGAGATTGTGGAGCATAAAGTCCTTCTCATGAGATTGAAGTATGTGTGTCACTTTATGTGCTCCTGTTGAACAGTGCATCCATATTGGGATCAAGGCTATGGAATTTGAACTGCTCAGACTGAATCTGTATTTGTGTAATTTGAAATTAAATGTATCGGTCTAAAAGTTAATTTTATTTAATTGAAACTGTATTTAACGGTTTAAAACTTAATTCCTTTGTTTTGAAAATGTATTTCACTGTAAGAAAAAATTCAGTTTCACTACTTTCGCTTTCAGTTCTATAACTCAATTTCATTCCAAAATTCTGTTATTTTGTGTCACACATCCGGGTCCTTGAGGAAAGCCACAGAGTAATCAAACACAGATTAACCGATTTACGTTTCACATCAGGTTAATCTTTTTTCACAGCATTTTGAGCTGGAGCATTGAAGCTTACATGAGTTGGTGGATGTCATTCACCATGTCAAATGAGCATCTACAAGAAGAGTCATGTAAACAAATTGTGGACTAACTGTAACAGGTATGTTACCTGTAGCTTTTAGCTAAAGACCCACAATTAGCAAAGTTTGCCGCTGATGTCACTTTGCGTTTCCCCAGCTGATTGCCTGCAATGAAGTTTTAATGCACTGAGACCCCCTCAGTGGTCAGAATTAATCAGAATGAAACTCATTCTGTAAGATTAATCTTTTCATGCATTCAGCATGCTGCGGTGAATGAAACATCTGCATGGCATAACATGAAATTAAGTATTGTTATCACTGTTGTGAGCTTTGAGTCTTAGCTACATCAATTGTGCAGCCGTGCGGTATACATAGCAGGTGTTTTATAAACCTTGTGTAAGCTACTGTGTCAAATGCGTAGTAATGTGATGCCAGACAGTTATTTTTCTATGAGGAAGTGTCTTTCTAAGTCATTTAAATGAAAGGCAGATACACAATTGTGTGACGAGGGGTATAAATGCCATTTTGTCCAAAGGGAAAGGAGAAAATTCTTCGAGGGGAAAACGGGAACAGTATCTCATCCAGCCTCGCCTCTGAACTGATCCGTGAAGAAAGCACGAGGGATACTGTTTGTGCCCCAGTCTCAAGCTCCCTCATCAAAACACATTGACCTATAATATTTATTAACCAACCAGTGTCCCTGTTGACAACATTGAGCAGTGCGTGCCAGCACACTCATGCATTTATGAATGTGCACAAAGAAAAGCTGCCGCCAACACCTCCATCAAATATTTTCTGCCAGGAACTGAACTCAAATATGCTGGGCTTACAAAAGATATAATCAAGTAAGTGTGTGTGTGTGTGTGTGTGTGTGTGTGTGCGCGCACGCGTGCATGTGTGTGTGTGTGTGTGTGTTTTATTAATCAATGTGGAATCAAACTAGGCTCTGCTGCAGAAAAACCACATAATCACACCATCTGTGCCTTGGTTTATCAGTGGGAAAGGAGTCCATGAAATCAGAAATATTGCATTTATTCAGCTGTATGTAATGTCTGAGGAACATGTCTAATAAAGACATTTCAATAAAGAGCGGCTCATCTTTCAGGGCTATTACATAGCTCAGGCCCTGATTACACAGCTATTTGAAAACGTATCCACCAGCTTGTTCCCTTTAATTTCCCCCTGAGCTCCTTTAAATTACTTCAGAGAATTGTGTGTGTGTGCGTGTGTGTGTGTGTGTATTTTTTATTCCTCATCTGCTCTCTCTGTTTTTTACTTCAGTTGATGGATTCATCCCTTTTTACGGTGTGATTAATGGATGTCTTAAGCAAATGGAGGGACTGGTGGTGGTCAGTACCATCAAAGAGGGAACCTGAAATTTAATGACTTGCTGCCTGGTGATAAATCTAAATGAGAAACCCCCGTGTGGGGCCTGGGGGCCGTCTCTGTGACCTGTTCTGCAATCATTTGATCACTCCCACTTGAAACAGCATGGAAGGCATACTTTTTATGGCCTTTTAAACGTAGTTTCAGTTTTATGCCTTCTATACTGAACATCAATGCACTTTACTGCAACAAACTATGGTGTAGAGATGAGATATGTGGGTGCAGATGTTGTGCACAAGCAGTAATGTAAAGGCAAGTAAGAGGCGGGTTATTGTAAAAGAATGCATTCAACAGAAAATATCTTTACATATTTTTACATCAGATAACTACTGGTCTTAAGTGATTCTTAGCAAATAGTTGAAATAATACAGTTGAAATCATCCCGTTTAATTTTATACCAATTAAAACACAGTAAGGTATTCACATTAGAAGTAACTGCATGGTAACAAATTTCCACTGTACAGCATGTACTGTGTTAGACAATGAAGCTTAAATTTCCTCTGTTTCTCCAGCTAAGTTGAATTTGTTGGATGCAAAGCTGCTGCTTTGCTTACCTCCAAAGGCTTGGACTCCTCAATATAAAAAAAAAAAATACACGGATTATTCCAAAAATAATAGAGAAAACCTGCTAGCAATACTTTCTAGAAGGGAAACAGGGATCAGAATCTCATAGTGGATTTGCAATCTCAGGGTTTTGTAGAGATTAGACCTGAAACATCAGATTTGAGCTCATTCCAATTTGTCTTTAACAATTACAGTACCAGAAGACATTAGAAAATATTTTTTTATATTTTTTGCCAGAGTCCACATTTTCAGAGTTCCAATTTTCAAACTGTCTTTAGTGTTTAACACCAGCAAATAGAGAGCTTAGAATGACTCAAAAAGAAGTCTCTGTGTTCTTCACTCTGACATTTCTAAATGGCTGCCAACACTTCCACATCCAGAAGGAGCAACATTGTTGCAATATCTTCAGCCTTCCTATTATCTGCCAAAAGTCTCACTCTCTCTCTTAAGGCCTGAATGAACATGCCTGAAAATGTCATAGATAATAGTTCCCTCTTTCAATAGCTTTTTACAGCTTCCTCTTGCTGATACTAAAAAGAGTTAATATTGTCTTCTATACTCATAATGTCCATTTTGGTCAGAGCTGAAAACAGGCCGATATCTTATTGCATCTCTACTTTCCAGCCCTACCTCTGACTTCTTTCATTAGATTGTCGGTTGTGACTACTACATGACTGCAATCATGACTACATCATGACTTCCTATGATCTATCGGAGGATTGCTACTCCATGACAGTTCCTCACATCCAGACTGCTGTAGAGTCACCCACACACTCGTCTATTCACTCAGTCTGTACGAACACAAGCTAATGGAACTTTTCTTATCAATTGGTCTTTTTAATGTTGGAATAAAATGTACGGCCGTATGTACACAGCCTAAAAGTAACATTATTTCGGCTGCATGTGAAATACCAGCAGTACTTGATAATGACATGCAAGCATTATAAAAACACACACCTCTTCAAGGTGTCTACATATACAGATGCAAGATGTCATAAAAACACACACACACACATATATATATATATATATATATATGTGTGTGTGTGTGTGTGTGTGTGTGTGTGTGTGTTGTGTTACAGTGAAATAAAAGGGAAAAAAGGTAATAACGGTCGTCCCAAATGATCACAGCTGTATGTTCTAAGATGAAAGGGAAATGAAATATCTAATTTAGCAGCATTACCTTGAGAGGTGCTGTAAAACAGCCATTACAACATATTCTTGAGCATGTGAAGTCAATTATTTTCTCACTTACTGAAAAGTGCTCACCATTGCCATAGCAAATTTTACAAGTGTATTGACCTATTCTCAAGGGCTGCACTACAGCCCCAATGCAATCAAGTACAAAAGTAGGCCTGCTAACATTTCGAACCACAAAGGCCTTTTTAAATGGAGTTGTACACAACCAATCTACAGCGGATACCCCTCCCTTTCCCTCCCAACACCCACCCCCCACCCACCCCCCAGTTGCCTCTTGCCTTTATCCCACAAAGAGGGAAAAAAAGGGAGACAACTGTCCTCTGTTTTCTACTCGCCTCAGTAGGATTCTGCTGCCATCAGCTCCTGGTTTCCCTTAGTTACGCACAACAGCAGCTGCAAGCTCGGCGGTAATAAAACCTGGAACAATTTAAAGGCTTTTATTGTTCTTCTGTGGGTTTCACAACAGCTAACCTGTCCTCACAGGATCTGGCAGGAAGAATCCCACTAGGGCAGCAATGAAAGAGGATCTCATTTACCTAAAAGCGCTTATAAATTTTTAATTTGCTCTAACAAGTAAATTAACAAGTCCCTCATTTAGGAAGTTTTATGGCTGCTTGCCACTAAGGGAGAACCATGAAAGTTTTATAGATAATCCACTGCTGAAGCTCTGTTGCTGCTAATAAATTGTGTTTCCAGCTGAACTGTCAAAACCCCTCTGCTTCTACTCACCACATTTGGAATATTTCCCCTATGCCGTCTTCAGAGGTCTATATACCAGGGCCATTAAAGTGAAAGAGAGTTTAATGAGTGAACAGTTAAAATGAACTTAAAGAATTTCTTTTGACTTTATGCAGATGTTCTCCCACAGCCTGAGGATACAGCAATGCCAAACATTAGGACCACATTAAGCTTCACTAATTATGTCCCTGCCAGCCTCCACATCACATCAGCCTCACAGTGAGCCCATCCACTAACAATACCTTAGGCTGGTTGACAACAGCAGTTGGAAACTGCTGGGCCTGTTTATATCACAGCTGGCCTTATCTGACAAGACTAATGTGAAAATGGGGGCCGCGAGAAAGTCAGGGCCTACACAGGGTTGACATTGGGTCCTATGTCATCTTTCTGACAGTGGCTGCGTGGGTGAGCCTAACAGCAAGGCCTAATGCTGACCCTGCACTTGGCCCCCTTGAGGCCCAGCTGCTTTAACTTCCACAGACAGGACCCCTGCCTGGCGTTCTTGTCACCCATAACCCTTTCTGCCACCCTCGCTCACAGCCTGTCAGTGAGCATCAGCGTTTGGCTTCCACTGTTACCGATTTGTTTGCTGTTCCCTTAGTGGTCACAGAGCTGTAATTGTAACTATAACCCCAGTTTAACTTGCTCTCTTGTGTACTTGAAGCATGAATGTCACATGTGCAATTATTACATTCAAAATGTCAGTTTAAAAGACTCAAAACCTACCTTTAGCCCATCGTATTATTGTTAGCCCATACAATGATTTGTTTGTACCATACACAATCTTTGTTGTTTACTACATAATTTAGTGCTTATTATTTCTAACTGATATTGTGCATCACTTGACCATTTTCATGTATTTCCGTCACATGTGGGCCCTTTGTATTAAGTAGTAGAGATGCACAGAGAAATCTGCAAGTAACTTGAACTGGTCAACTTTCAGGTAAATGGCCCTGACCAGTAACTGGACACTTGGAAACTTTGTCCAATCAGTAAACACACTATACTAAGCTCTAGACCTGCCAACAGTGCTGATAAAAAAGTCATTACTGATAGAATATAAATCAAAATTAGCCATACTCATTAATAGTGATGTATAAAACAAGGTCAGCGGAACCACAGAGCTGTACTAGGCTGCTCAGAAGGAAATGCATGTTGGTGGTTCATTCGGACTGCAACAGCGACAGCGCAACTCTTAGCAGATAACATAAAGGCTGAGCAGAGTACCACTACGTTTCTATGTTTCAGCCTTTTAAGCAACCGATCTCACAGTTAAGATAGAGACCGTATATATTCATGGAGAATGCTGTTTTAGTAAAGCTGCTTAACTACTTTGATGAATTGCTACACTAGTATAAGATGCTAAAGACAGTTTGTCTTTTAAAATGATAGCAATGCCTTATTTTACCACAACTGTTCTCTCACACATGGTGTGATGCCGGCTCGGGAAGCAAGAAAAACTATTCCGAATGCTGTTCTTAGTCCTTCTTATATTATACTTCTTAAAAAGAAATACAGGTCCTTCTCAAAATATTAGCATATTGTGATAAAGTTCATTATTTTTCATAATGTCATGATGAAAATTTAACATTCATATATTTTAGATTCATTGCACACTAACTGAAATATTTCAGGTCTTTTATTGTCTTAATACGGATGATTTTGGCATACAGCTCATAAAAACCCAAAATTCCTATCTCACAAAATTAGCATATTTCATCCAACCAATAAAAGAAAGGTGTTTTTAATAAAAAAAACGTCAACCTTCAAATAATCATGTACAGTTATGCACTCAATACTTGGTCGGGAATACTTTTGCAGAAATGACTGCTTCAATGCGGCGTGGCATGGAGGCAATTAGTCTGTGGCACTGCTGAGGTCTTATGGAGGCCCAGGATGCTTCGATAGCGGCCTTTAGCTCATCCATAGTGTTGGGTCTTGAGTCTCTCAACGTTCTCTTCACAATATCCCACAGATTCTCTATGGGGTTCAGGTCAGGAGAGTTGGCAGGCCAATTGAGCACAGTGATACCATGGTCAGTAAACCATTTACCAGTGGTTTTTGGCACTGTGAGCAGGTGCCAGGTCGTGCTGAAAAATGAAATCTTCATCTCCAAAAAGCTTTTCAGCAGATGGAAGCATGAAGTGCTCCAAAATCTCCTGATAGCTAGCTGCATTGACCCTGCCCTTGATAAAACACAGTGGACCAACACCAGCAGCTGACACGGCACCCCGGACCATCACTGACTGTGGGTACTTGACACTGGACTTCTGGCATTTCCTTCTCCCCAGTCTTCCTCCAGACTCTGGCACCTTGATTTCCGAATGACATGCAGAATTTGTTTTCATCCGAAAAAAGTACTTTGGACCACTGAGCAACAGTCCAGTGCTGCTTCTCTGTAGCCCATGTCTGGGGAATGCGGCACCTGTAGCCCATTTCCTGCACACGCCTGTGCACGGTGGCTCTGGATGTTTCTACTCCAGACTCAGTCCACTGCTTCCGCAGGTCCCCCAAGGTCTGGAATCGGCCCTTCTCCACAATCTTCCTCAGGGTCCGGTCACCTCTTCTCGTTGTGCAGCGTTTTCTGCCACACTTTTTCCTTCCCACAGACTTCCCACTGAGGTGCCTTGATACAGCACTCTGGGAACAGCCTATTTGTTCAGAAATTTCTTTCTGTGTCTTACCCTCTTGCTTGAGGGTGTCAATAGTGGCCTTCTGGACAGCAGTCAGGTCGGCAGTCTTACCCATGATTGGGGTTTTGAGTGATGAACCAGGCTAGGAGTTTTAAAGGCCCCAGGAATCTTTTGTAGGTGTTTAGAGTTAATTCGTTGATTCAGATGATTAGGTTCATAGCTCGTTTAGAGACCCTTTTAATGATATGCTAATTTTGTGAGATAGGAATTTTGGGTTTTCATGAGCTGTATGCCAAAATCATCCGTATTAAGACAATAAAAGACCTGAAATATTTCAGTTAGTGTGCAATGAATCTAAAATATATCAATGTTAAATTTTCATCATGACATTATGGAAAATAATGAACTTTATCACAATATGCTAATATTTTGAGAAGGACCTGTACATAAAATGCATTTCTCTCTATGCTGTCAGGTCAAAAATGAGTGGAAAGCAGCCAAAGTTCAAATAAAGACCTTCTGAAAGCCTCAAAAACGACTGATCAACAGTTTTTTACATTACTCTATACAAGTTCCATTTGCTTTAATTCAGCAGCATCCATGTGTGATGTGCTGCATTGAGATAGCCTTTGTTAAACATTTTACTAGTGAGGAATTGCTAATATGCACAAACTCCAACACATCTCAGACCAGTGCAGAGGTTTTCATAAGGAGTGTGCTGGAATGTAAAGCCAAAGATATGGACCCAATGAGGAGTAGTCCCACAGCTGCAGGGTGAGAGCATCCTGAGAGCAGGAGGAGTTGGAGAAATGGAGGCTCATAAGAGTGGGAAGTGGGAGGGGGTAAACGCGGTTGAGAGCACTGTCTTTATCTCATCAGTCATACTGAGGAGTCCATTTCCTCCACCGCAGGCTGGAGGCTACTGGAGCTTGCGCCTGCATTTATATATTGCCATAAATCTCTGATCTATGACGACATTACAGACAAATCAATATGCTTTTAACATCCATCCTCCGCCCTGCGTCGCAATCATCCCCCTCACAAATGATCATATAATGCAGTAGTCTAGTGGACTGAGTTATGGGGACAATTCCCAGATTTAATAATGAACTGAACAGATGGAGAAAAAATGTGTGGTGGTGGCATTGGAAGAATATAGGAGCAGTGGGGGACCTCTGCTCTCTCAGATCACATCCAAACAACTTGTTATACTAGCCCGGCATGGCAGTAAAATAACCTCGCATCCAAATTTACATGCCTCTAATTCCCTGAGATTCAACATTCCCAGTCCAGGGCAGGAAAGAAAATTAGACCAACAGGATATTGTTACATGATATCTTCCCAGAAGGTACCCGGAAACTGAAAATGATCACACTTAAGACTGGCCAGTTGAGCACTCATCAACGCATAACTACACCAAGAAATCTGCATTCTATTAATTATATGAATCCCCTGCTCTTCTATATATGCTTGGCTGTAGTTTCTTCGAGATTGACTTTCAAACTCCGATCCAACTAAAGAGCCTGACAGTATGCCAAATCACAGCTCCCCACGTCGGGACGCCTCGATAAAGAGCGGTATGGAAAAAGGCGGCACAGAAAAAGCCCTCTCCTATCGGCTTGCAGGGGCTATCATTTCTCTTTTTTATTGCCATTTATTTTCCTCCAGGAATTTGCTGCCAGTATATTGGCAGGCCTTCCAGGAGATGGAGGCAATGAAATTTAGCGCAGACACTTAACACTGGGTCAAGCCTTGTGTGAGGCTCATGTGGTAATGTGATAGACAAGTGCTTCCAGTTTAGGGAAAGAGAGTTCTATTTGTGTTACAGGAATAGCAGTAATGTGCTCACACTGGCACTGTTTGCAGTGCAAAATTATAAACTGAAGACTGTTCATTGCAAGTGCAAGATACATACTTTTGCAAAATGGTATTGTACCTTGGTTTATAATGTGGCAAAAAAAAGATTGGAGATTGGTTGACAAGGAAGTTCAAACCACTTTTTCTCTCCATCATCACAGCATTGTGAGCTCTCAGGCAAATGAAATGGATGGGAAAGTAGTGCAGACAAGTCTGCTGGGGGAATATTAGGAAGGCCATATTTTGTGTTTCTCCGTAACATGGCTGCAGGGACATATTCCAGACTCCATTGCCTTTCTCTATAGCTGTCATGACTACACATACTGAAACGGCAGATTGAAGCAGATGAAAGCAATCAGTGTTCAGCTTTCAGACAACCAAAAGATATCATACCTGACTACCACAATTTTCTTTTTAAATAACTTTACTTAATATTTTCTCTTTTTATTTTACATGTATTATGGGACTATATTAGGCAGAAATTGAACATTGTATCCTTAAAGTTGATGCGTTAGAAGCAGGAAAAATGGGAAAGCGTAAGGATTTAATTCAGTTCAATTCAATTCAGTTTTATTTATATAGCACCAATTCACAACACATGTCGTCTCAAGGCACTTCACAACAGTCAGGTACATACATTCCAATTAATCCTAACCATTGAACAGTGCAGTCGGAGTTAGCTTTTTATTCAAGTTGGATAAAAAGTTTTTCTATCTAAGGAAACCCAGCAGATTGCATCCAGTCAGTGACTTGTGAGTGTGACTGGGACTAAATTGTGATGTGTAGAAGATTTGGTCAGTGCATGTCTAAAACAGCAGCTTTTGAGGGGTGTTCCTTGTCTGCAGTGGACAGTGTTTATTAAAATTCCCGTAAGGAAGGAACAGTAGGGAACCGGTGCCAAAGTCATGGGCACCCAGGGCTCACTGCTGCACACAGGAAGTGATGGCTGGCCTGTGTGGTCTGATCCAAGAGATTGATTTTTGACCTACAACAGATGTAGGTCAAACTATTGAAGAAGTTAATTACTATTAACCTGGTCCACCACAGAAAGAACCAACAATAATCACATGTGCATCAAAACTGGACCAGTGGAAAAAGGTTTTGTGGTCCGATGAATGACATTTTCCTTGAAACGTGCTAACCTCAGGAGCACAGGGCACCAAGATGCACTATGGAAGGAAGACAAGTCGGCAGATGCAGTATAATGATTTGAGCAATGTTCTGATAGTCTTGGTATAATATACACCACCTACTTAAGTGTTGTAGCAGATCCAAGTATACACTTTCGTGGAAACTGCTTTCCCAGTAAGTCGTGGCCACTTTAAGCAGGATAATGTTCCATGCCACAAAGTGAAGGTTTTCAAGAATTGTTTAAAGAGCACAAGTTTGAGGATTCGAAATTCCCCCAGATTTCAATCCAATCCAATCTAATCCAATCCAGTCCAAGACTGATCGGTGGAGGTCCCACCTCGCAACCAAAAGGATTTATTTTAATTATTTGGAGTGACTTTCTATTAAGTCATTATTGGCAATAGTTCTATTACCTGTAGAAAGACGCCATATCACTGTGGGTTTGTTCAAAGTGGTGGAATCTAACAACCTTATCAGGCTTACTGTGATCGTTTTTACTCTGATTTTCATATCCACTGAAAAGGTTTATATCAGTGGAATAAAAACATAATGCTATGTTAGGGGATATTAGCTTTCTAAAGTTTAACAACAGGCAGTTGTTAAGTTCTGGGCTGTTATTCCAGACATATACCCACTGTGTTACTATGTGGAGTTATGCTGGTTGAGGATGTCGGCTGTATCACCAGATCCGCTGCGAGTTGTCAGTTCTCTCTGGATCCGGTAAGAATGGAGTGCAATGCAACAGCATTGAAGATGGAAATGTCCTGTGCTTTTTGCATCTTGATGTTGAAAGTTAACCTGGCAGACTCACTATTAGCTGATTGGTCAAATCAGCTGATGAGACAGATTAATTCAGCCAAGAGGCTCAATCAACGTAACTCCATATAGTAACACAGACGCCGTTTGGCTAAAAAAACAGCACGGAAATTAACAACCGTCTCTTGTGAAATTGTTAAGTGTTAATACCTGCAAACATAGCATTGTATCTCAATATGAACAATTTCAGTTCGATTTGTTTTAAATGATAAAACAAGCTAAAAGGGTAGGACATTTAATTAATGTTCAACAAGATCATGCTGACATGACATCTTCCTGCTACGGGTAAGGGAAATGTTATGGACAACTTTATAGAATCATACAGATCCGAACTAACCCTTAAAGGATGTGCATCTTGGTGCCAGATACCACAGCATAGCTCCAGAGGTCAATCTGAGTCAATGCCTCAATGGGTCAGGGCTGTTTTGGCAGTAAAGGGGGATTTAAAACAGTATTAGACAGTTGATCATAAAGTTGCAGATAAACAGTGCAGACCGTTATAGGATTTAAAAATAACTTAAACTGAAACTACAAAAACTGAATGTCAGGGATAAGGCAGGTATTTCCATTTAGTGTTGCCAATCCATTGATGTTGCATATTGGGATTAGCCAAATAGCAGCTAACTTTAACAACATTCCGCTCCATCTGTGCTGCAACTTGGGGATTAGAAGTGGCTGTAAAATCTGATTGCAAGATATACAGTTTCTATTTGGCAGACCCAAGGTGTCTGTACTGTTATCACCAGCCTCTGCTGCTGCTGCTGTAGAGGTTCTCATTTACCAACCTTCCTAAAATGCACATCTATCATTATCAAGTCATAAAACAAGACAGTACAACGGTTCCACTATATTAATAGCAGCAGTTTGTTTAGCTTGCGAAGAGTCTGCCAAACATCTGCTCTGCTGGTTTCAACAGATTGATAATGAGAGTCAGAAATCAGCCAAGGGCAACAAGAATAAAGCCAAACAACATAACTGTAGATTCACACATTAGGATTTTAGAGACAAGAAATTCCCCAGGTGTAATAGCAGCACCGCTGATGTAAACCCATAGTAACAGCCCAATAACATCCATTAAGATTAGTGGAACCAGACTTGATTTATTATTTAATATTACAGACATCTTGCTGCTTTTTCTACTTTTTTTGCTCGGCTAGTTTTGTCCATTAAAAGCATCACTCCCTGGGCTCAAGTTTGTTTCTACGGCATAATGACAAGTTCTTTGAATCAATTAAAATTTGCCATTCTAGAGCAATACTTCATTTTCAGCTGCTTTACAAAGCAGAAAATCTGGCCTGACTTTATAAATGCAGTAGATGGGATGGTCAGACCTACCCAAGGCATTAGAAGCATCAATGTCTACTATTTAGTATGTTTTAAAAAAATAGATTAGAACATATGCTTGTGATAGTCCTGACTTGACTATGATTTCAAAGTGCTGTCTGCTTTATTATGGAATATACATGTACTCTATAAAGTAATTTAACACAAAATTGCTTAATCTCGGCTTATTTTTAAAGACAGCTCCATGAGTTTTAAACCTACAAAAAGCTTTATTGACAGATGTGCTGAAACACACTATTGTTATTTCTGTATTCTAAAAACATTCTGATCCTAGATCTTAAATCTGCTTCAGTTCACTTAACAGCAACATAATATACCATATTAACCTAATTCTGATGCCTACTCCACTGTGCCTACAACAGGTGAAGCAGGTTGTGAAGTGTGATCACAAGGGGTGCAACAAGTTATTTGGAGAAGTAAGTTAAAGCTATTACTGTAAGCTCTGAATATGAAGGAGGTGTGCCATATATATATATATATATATATATATATATATATAAAGCTAAAATCTTGTCTTGATCAAGTGAACCCAATATCGTATCTATTTGCGTGTCTCTCTGGATTTATCATTACACCCGATAGCAATCGAGTTTTTAATGCTCTTCGTCCACCTTTAAACTTTGAAGGTTGGTCTGCTGTTGAACATCAGTTCTAAACATGCAATAAAAACTATTTTGACAACTTTACTGATTCTATTTACAAAGAAATAAGAAATTTACAGATGAATAATAACAGTTTTTTCTTTAAATTTATTTTAATTCTAACCTTACAAAAATGTCTTTCTCAAATATTCTGTACTGATTGAAAAAACTGGAGCAAAACCCCTTTTTGATGTTATAATTCAGGTCCCCATAGCCCTAAAAAATAATTAACCACCACACAAGACCTTGCAGCATCAAGCAATGACTATAATAGTTGAAGAAATAGCTTTCCCTCATGTGTGGAAGGCAAATTACAACGCACATGGGACCTGTTACATTTCAGCCAAGTTCCACATGACTTGGCTGAAAGAGAAACTATTTAGGTTGTTTAACGTGCTTATTTATGTTGAGAATTACAGAGAGATTGAAATTCTGTGAGGCTTTTTTTTCTTTTCTGTCAAGTAATGTTTTCAGCAGCTATCAGTGATCTTGTAATGGCAAATGAATTGCTCCATGACCCTCTTTGCAAGCCATGCCCTTACTCTGTGTTTTGGTCTGGGCTTCCTCTAGCGCGTAATGCACTTCCTTTAACTCATAAATCATACTTGTACACTTCTTTTGATTTATTTGTCTACCCCCCTTAGCTTCTTTCTTCCTACCATGCTTTGGTGAGCGTACCACATCTTTGTTCACGGACATTTACAAAAGCAGCCAGACAATGCCAGCCTTCTTTTGCTTGCATTTGGAGAGGCACTTTTGCAGGGACTAAGGGCCACAAATGTCAACCACAGGAAAGCTATTATAAGAGTAAAATTACTTCCCGACTGTTATCAATCCACTCCCTGGACCCGGAGAATGGTTAAAAGCCACCATGAAATAAGGCGCAGTTAGAGTTTTCTCATGGGTCCCTACCAGGGTTGCTAACCTTGCTATTAAAGACCCGACAAGCTTTGTCAATGCAATCTGCTGAATGCCTTGAGTGACACGCAATCGATATTCTCCACTCTCCCGGGTCATCACTAGTGACAGAGGCCTAAGTAATAATACAGCTCTAGCTGCCTCTCTAGCTTAAATCCTTCCACTGCCACTGTATGTATATATATATATATATATATATATATATATATTTTTTTTTTATTATTTCTGTGTTTCTGTGTCTTGCAGCTTGTGAATTTTCCACACCAATTGAATGCGGAAGATAAGGAGGGTTGGAGGGAAGTGAGGAGGGTGGTAGAGTGATGAGGAATTGTGGTGTGTGTCTGAACTGACTCCCGTGAAGGTAGTGAGTGTGGAAGGGCTGTGGTGGGGGAGAGGGAAAAGGAGGCGTCGGGGTGTGGGGGGCCTCTGATAAATCGAAAATGACTGGCTGCCGAGTTGTAATCTGCCAGCGTCGAGCCCCCTGTAGCAACAAGCCAAATGAAAAAGCTTGCTGACAGGCCGGAGAGATGGAGGGCCTGCGGTAGATTGCTGTGGCACGAGAGAGAGAGAGAAGACGGAGAAGGAGGGAAGGGGGAGGGAATACAAGCAGAAGACGGAGGAATGGGAGGTTACGCCTGTTCTGCTGTGTGTGATGTTGAGACGACAGGACGGTAAGATATTTGTAAATTAGGTAAATTACTTGGATACATGCAGAAAGTATTACAAGCTGAAAACATAACACCCCATTAAAATAAGATCTAGCATAAATACAAACAGTTGTCAGGTTTGTAGCACCTATTATGAGCTGTCAGTTAGCCTGGCACTAAAAATGCACTTTAAGGTTTTATATCTCTGGTGTTGGGAGGGTTGCAAATGTTTTGCTATATAGCATGTATGCATTTTGGATAGGCAGCTTCTAACAGAAATATGCATGCACAAACAGCATACGCAGTTCTGTGGTGTCCTTCACAAACAGGTGAATCACGCTCCAATACAAGAGCTCCACCTACTGAAAGCGCCTTCTCTGCATCCTGTCCTCCGTTGTTCAGGCAGAGGTCAGATGGCTGTCTATGTGAAAAACTTTCTTCTGTTTTGCTTTTTTTCTCACACTTACCTTTCAGATTAAACTAATTTTATCATGAGACCTAAATAAATACAAAAAGCAGTTTTCATGTGACGATCTAATTAATTAAGGGAAAAAAGTAACCGACCCTATGTGTAAAAAATAATCGCCCCCTAAACCTAAAAACTGTTTATGGCCACCTTGGGGGCAACAATTGCTCTTGGGTTTTTTGTGATAACTGACAATGAGTCGTTTACATCACTGTGGAGGAATGTCTGCTCTTCTTTACAGAATTATTTTCATTCAAGCACATTGGAGTGTTTTCAAGCATGAAAACCTTGGTATATCAGAGCATCTCACTCAGATTCAAAACTTTGTCTGGACCATTTCAAAACATTGAATTTGAGCCATTCAGCAGTGGACATACTGGTGTGCTTTAAGTCATAGGTCTGGTGTAAAACCCAAGGATGCTTGACAATAAGGTCTCAAACTGATGGTGTACCGATGTTCTGGTAGGGAACACAACACATTGTTGCATCAGTAATCAGTCTGGTATGAGGTTGTTTTTCTGCTTTAGAAAAACAACCCCACAGCACTAATACCCCCATGTTTGACTGTGGGTGTGAAAGTTATGAAAGCAATGCCTGGAGGCCAACAGCGGACTTTTCCCATGATGCCACTGGCCGTATAAAACCCCCACCTTCCCAAGGAACCGATCTCTTCTACGTAGGTCACCCAGGGTCCTTGACAAAGAGACACAGCACGCTAATGTCTCTTTGCTGGCAAATAGACATAACTCTTCAAACTGGATCCAAGAATGTCATAAGATCACGTGATCATATGCACAAGTTAAGTACAAATGAATCACTGTTTGTGTACCTGGTATTCATTCATGAACGGGGTGATTAAAGTACAAGCGTTGCTTGACTTTTCTTTCTGAGATCTACAGAAAACAAAGTGTTTGCAGAGAATTCCCTACAGAGACGCTGTGTCTACGACGCCTAGTGGAGCGGTTTGCCAGTCTGGAAGGAGGACAACAGAGACCGCATCACCGTGGTAACGTGCAGTTTGGTTGCCCGACAGAGCGCCCCCCCCTGCTCAGCTCGTGCTCAGTTTTGTGTTATGTGTTTGTGTGTTTTTTTAAAGTTAAGACAAACTTTATTTAAAGGGTGATTTTAAACACAGAAGATCGATCATAACGCGCCATCCGTGCTTATGCATTGTAACCCTTTTATTAACGGTATTTTAAAGGTGTGTGTTTGATTCTGGTGCTAAGCTATCAGCTTTTTTTGTTAGCTTTAACGGCTAACAGCTAAAAACTTGCTACTAAAGAATATTTACCCAGAAAGGTTGTTAGTTTTCAATCTAGTAAATAATATTTCCCTAAACATTATTTTACTAAACTTGATAACTAAGTAAACACCATTAAGCCCCATTTCTCCAGAAAGATTCGGCTCTTTTCCAAAATATTTCCTTAAATATTTTACTATTTCCTTAATAATATTTCTTTAAATATTATTTTATTAAATAAAGGCAGCAAATGAGACACTGTTGAGAAATGGTCATCCAGAAGGTTGGTTTTATTCAGCAGATCATTCTTAAAACATTATTTTATTAAAATAATATTTTATCTGATCTTGCATTGTGAAGGGTTGTCTAAAGGTATGCTGATTGTTGCCTAAGTTGGTTCCAAGACTAACTTAACTTCATTTCCAGGTTCTTCAAGATAATCCTTGGTTCTCAAACATAAACATTTCGTGGTAATGTTGCATCACTCTTTTGGTCATGATTTTCAATCATCTTTAATCAACTTGTTTATATTGTACATAGCCCATTAGTCTTCCTTATTCTTTAATTCTGCTTGGTAGTTTAGTTGGCTTGTTTTAGCATAGTAAAGAGTTTGTTGATTGAAATATGTTTGACTTTGAGTTGACTTATTTTTGTTAATAAATTCTTGTATTTTCAGAAATTGTGTGAATTCATTCCATATATGTGCAGAGTTTATGCTGTTCAATAATGTCAGAGCTCGTCTCACACCTTTCTATTCTGTCCTAATACCATCGCCTTACTGGGCTGGTATTCACAAGACAACCCTTAACAG
Source organism: Girardinichthys multiradiatus (assembly GCF_021462225.1). Lineage (NCBI taxonomy): Eukaryota > Metazoa > Chordata > Actinopteri > Cyprinodontiformes > Goodeidae > Girardinichthys > Girardinichthys multiradiatus. The sequence continues at coordinate 38,723,035 of NC_061804.1, read as the reverse complement.
ACCGAAATATTACTTGATAAAATATTAAAATATTAATATTAAATAATATATTCAGACTCATAGTCACAACAACTGGAAAGGTTCACCGTGACCCTATATTTTGTTATTGATGGATTATAGCGGCTGCACGGTGGTGCAGTTGGTAGCACTGTTGCCTTGCGGCAAGAAGGTCCTAGGTTCGATTCCCAGCCTGGTGTCTTTCTGCATAGAGTTTGCATGTACTCCACGTGCATGCTTGGGTTCTCAACGGGTACTCCGGCTTCCTCCCACAGTCCAAAGACATGCCTGTTAGGTTAATAGGTCACTCTAAATTGCCCTTAGGTGTATGAATGAGTGTGTGTGTGTGGTTGTTTGTGTGTTGCCCTGCGATGGACTGGTGACCTGTCCAGGGTGTACCCCGCCTCTCACCCATAGACTGCTGGAGATAGGCACCAGCTCCCCCATGACCCACTATGGAATAAGAGGTAGAAAATGACTGACTGACTGGATTATAGCTCTCTCTGTGGTTTGGAGTCTCAAAGCATCAGAAATGGTTTTATAACCATTTCCAGACTGATAGAAATCAATGACTTTGTTTCTCATCTGTTCTTGAATTTCTTCATATGAAATATAAAGAAATGTCCTACTTTTTGAGATTGAGCCTGCTTCATGTTGTCAGACAGAGTCTATTTAAAATGAACATTTAAGTGTGACATAAAAGGAAAAACAAATTGTACGTTTTCACTGGACTTTAGCTTGTAGGTTACTTGCTTTCAGTTCCAAAGCAAGTTTTCCATTCAGCATTTGAGACAGACTGAAGGAGGGAAATCGAAACAGAGTTAATAAGGGTGCAGCACTTTGGCCTCATCTCACAGCCTGATACAATGTCAGCTGCAACAAAAACTAAAAGCTAAGCCTGCTCCCCCCTCCTGAGTGTTGTGTGTGTAAGCCCGTTGCCTGTTAAGCAGGGTCTTGCAGGAGCAGGGCAAAAAAAAGGGAGTTCGTCTGCCTCACTGCCTGCCTAACTGGCCGGATGGCTTGAATACACAACAGAATTTCCTCTAAAAAATGCAAGGTCAATCCAGCCACAGCTGCAATGACCCCAAGACAAGAGGAGCATCATAATTGGGAACTCTATAAAGCTCATGTGGAAAGTAATGTAAGATGGTGCTGACAGATCCCACCCACCAGGAACACAGAGAGCTCCGAGCAAACAGTCTGTCTGCACAGCCAAATATTTCCTACACACAGTTTACACATCTACATCAGATGAGCTGCATATATTTAGAAATCACCAGTGGCCCAGCGTGGGGGCCTAACGAATTCGAAAACAGCAGGAAGCAGCATCGTTGTATTTTCAGTGGAATTATCTTCAGCTCATTGTTTATCCGCTGCTTCTTTTATTTCCCTCAGCTTCGCCGCAGCAGCAACAGCAGCAGAAGAAGAAATGCCCGACAAGGAAACAGGGGCCTTGAAACTGTGAAGGCTGCATCCCTCCTCCTCATGCCCCCCTGTTTCATTTGCAGAGCTGCTCATCACAGTCAGGCTGTTGAAGAGAAAAGCCATCTCGCTCACAGCATGGATGCTGTTTCAGGGCAGCGCCGATCTGCTGCGTGCACCCCGACTCCCGCGCTCCCACTGGGCTATTCAGGAAATCACGGCTGATACTGAGCCATTTTGTCTAGCTTTTGTGCTTACCCTAGGTCATGCTGTGGAAGAAAGAAATAAGAAAAAAATCGGAATATAGCTTCTCCCCCTCCCTGAGGAAACACTGGAAATTATTTTTGTTTCCCTCAGTGTGGAAAATTTTGGTGAATGGCACAGAAAAAATTGAATAAAACAATTTAAAAGGCTGTCTCTGCAGGAGTGGGAGTCCGCCTGAGGCTTTCTGAGAATACTGGGGAAAATTGGGTTTTCAGTTTGTGGTTTATGATGGAAAACTTAAGGTATTTACTGAAACAAAACTGGTGTAATCATTTAAAATAGACCAGAGAAAGACTGTGTGCATGATGCAAAAAAACATCCATAGAGGTCTAATACTGAACAAACTATCGTAAGCATTATACTTTGAATGTGTGCAGATTGCTACTCTGAAAGCTTTTGAGTCACATGGCTTTGAACTGCATAGGCTGTCAATGGCGGCCTGCAGAAAGCGATGGGAAAAAACCCCCAAACATATTTCAGAACTACAATTAGAAATAGAGCGATAATCTGAACCCCATGAAAGCTGATAAGGCTGAGAATGACTTCAGAGTGAAACAGATGTGAGAGTGCGTGTTTCACTGATAAGCGTGTGGAATTTACTTTGGGTCATGCTTTTCAAGGTTGATTAATGAGCAGCTCTGCATTGTTATGGGGTGACCTGGCTTGAAAGCTTATCTGTAGTTTTTTCAGATAAAACTGAAGATCAAACAGTAAAACGCAACCCAGAATAGAGGATTGTGAAATCAATAAGAACAAGATCACTGAGGGCCCTTTATGATAACAGAGGTCATCCACTTTCTAATGTCAAAATACAGGTGCATCTGACTATATTACACCATCAAAAACATTTATTTTAGTAATTCAATTTAAAAAGCGAAACAAACATACTATATAACATCATTATACACAGAGCGATATATTTAAAGTGTTTAGCTATTTAATTTAGATCATTATAGCATAGCATAGAAAATTTGACATTGAATAAGCCCCCGTTAAAGTATCTTCATAAAATGTACAATAAAGGTTCTAAATATTCCTTATGTATCCACTATTATTTTCTGCATCAATGCAGTGTGGCATGGAGATGATCAGTGACTGGCTCTGCTAAGGTGTTCAGGAAGCCCAGGTCCTGCTGCCAAATGAAATCTCCATAAAGCTTGTCAACAGAGACACAGTTGACACAATTGACCAACAGCAGCAGCTCACATGGCTCCCCAACTCATCTCTGAACCGCCAGCTTCTTTAGTATAACTGTTTGTGCCTCCTGATGGAGGGCATCTCTTAAAATATTGGTAATATGTAATATTGTTAAATGGGATGTTCCCATGTTGGGGCTTTGCTTAGCTACAAACTATATGATCTACTAGTATGAACTGAACTATTGACATGAATGAACTTTTCAAAGATATTCTAAATTACTGAAAAATTATTTTTCAAATGCATTATACAGGAACTGAAAAAAACCTCCCCAAACACTCAGAGGGAAGTACTAACCTTTAAGGTACTTTATCATAAATTTAAGAAATGCAAATGAGACGTATTTAAAGTATTTTCGTTATTAATCCCTAAAAAAGAAGAAATGAAGCAGTGAAATCATGCAGAGCACAGGGAGTTTGGGTGAGAAATGCATTTTGTTTCTATGTGATCTCACCAGAGAGTACAGAATGAGCCAAATAACAGGTAAGGTAAGGTAAAACAAGCATTCACTACCTTTAAAAGCACTTTTTCAAGTCTGCATTTTATCACCACTTCTTTTCTTGATTTTTTCCTGATAACTCCTCATTTTTCCTGGATAAGCGGAAGACGACGAGTACGAGTACGAGAACTCCTCATTTACAGCTGCCTGTATAAACTACATGAAAGGTTGCCAACTTTTTTTTGTACAGCCTCAACAGAACTAACATGGAAATTCCCCTGAGCTGTCTTTTAAACACACGGCTAAATAATTCAGCACAGCCAGAACAAAGCCTGAATCTAATAGTCTACTGGCTTCTCTGGTGAACGCTGCACTTTCTTTCCATGTCCCACAAGAAGCAACAATAAGTCAGGCACTTCTTCTCTTTGTCTGAGGCAGGAAAATTCTTCTGCTTTTTATTTTGAGCAGATTTCCGACCTGTGTGCGGAGATGCTGTTGCAGTTTCAGTCAGAATCTTATGCCATTCTTCCCTGAAACAAAGAGGCAGAACACCAGGCTGTCAGCCCTCTGTTGACCTGTGGGTGGTGCTACATGACAGCACATCAGGAGCAAGCAGAGTGGAAAGCGGATGATGGCCTAAGTAAATGGAAAACAGGATGTTGTAGTGCAAATCCTGGGTTGTAAAGCGAAAAGTGGCCAGAGAGTGAATATTTACAAGTGCTTTCAATTAAGTATAATGCTGGAAGGTAAAGTATAACTTTGGGATACTTATAATGGCTCATGAGTGAACAATAAACTCATTTTATATTTTCTACATTCCTAATTACTTACAGTAAAATCTGTCCACCATCAGCTTTGTGAACTAACCTCTTTCTACTCATTTTGGAACAGTTCACCTTCTGACACAGATGCAGTGCATATGCACTCCTGTTTGAAAGTTAAAGGGCTTCAGATTCTGTTCAAGCAGAATTATTAACAGTAACTTCAGTTCATTTTCTCATACCTTAGGAACAAAAAGTACTTTTCGTACTTTCAGGACAACATGTCTTAAGAGTTGTTGAATCTTCTCAACATCCTTTACTATTGCACAATTTAATCTACGTGCAAATTGCTCATATCAGGTGGTTGGATTGGTTCCCTTCAGTTACGTGTTCCTGGAAACCTGGCCCAAGCCAGATCTAACATCCCTAACATATCTCTGCTTTAAATACACAATGGATCTTTTTGAACTTGATGAACACAAAGGCCCTCTTGAATTTTCCTTCTAACGTTGGAGCTGACAACCCCCAACACCATTAGGCTTTAGACTTATTGCAGTGATTTCAGACAATTGTTATCAAAAACGGGCAAACGGTACAGCCGTGCAAGCTGACCCCCTTGAGAAGAGGCCCCATCACACCAGCAGTGCCTATGCATCCTAATGGTTGCAGTGAGAACCTGCAAGAACCTTTTTGTTTTACCTTGATGTTGAAATGCAGACCCAGATCAGAATTCAATGTTTTTGTGGAGTAAATAATTCTGAAGAGAGCCGCATCAGTGCTGTTGGTTTTCTAATTCCTGGTGCTTCCTGCAACTATTCATGTCATCCAGACATGGCTGAGATTGTACCAACTGCATCATTAAATAAAATAGTAAAAGTTAAACTTCTTTCAATGTGATTGCTGATGGAAACAAAAAGTAGAAGCCACTAGCAGTTTCATATTCTGATTCACTAAAGCTGAAAAAAACCCAACTCAAAGATTTAAAAAACATTTAAATTTATGTCACATAGAGATACAACAATCCCAAAGTTGAAGGTCAGACCTATTGTTGTGGTTCCTACTTTTTTTTTTTTAATTAACTAACAGGAGGCAGCAGATGGTAAAATCAATCACAGAAGCAGTTCTTATATTGCTGCTTTAACAAAAGAACAAAGATTATCTTAAATTTAATTCCTGATAGCCTAAAGCGTGGGTGGGATTATGTGGTTCTCTGACAAACTGGTTCTGATGTTTCTTGGTAAAGTGGGAATTGTTGAGGGATTCCTCCAGCCTCTGTTGTTGAGCCACTATTATTTTATACACACACCCTCCCACTGGCTGAAATTATGGAGGACTACAACATCTCCAACTATATCTATGCTGCTGACGCAACTCCATATTTCTGTCACCTCATGATGACATTCCATTATAGTCTGAGCAAATGTGTCCATAAGTGGATGACTTAAAGTAATTGATTTTATCCAAAAAACACAACATTAGAGATCAGAACATAGTTAAACATAATACAACCGAAAACCACAAAGAATGCAAAAAACCAAGATGTAGTTATGGCATAAATTTCAACATTCATAAAGTGTCTGTTTCTTAATTGACCTACAAACACCTTTAAAACACTGACAAAATAAAGGACTAAAACTGGACCCAGAAAAACTGGAGCATGCTTCTATTTTCTGTAGATTAGATAATTGTAATGATATACCAGTTAAATCACTGCAGAGGTTTGGGTTTTTATGTGATGCCCAAGTTTTGCTTTTATATATTTAAAGCATTTTTTGTTTTTTTTGTAACTTTCTTTACCTTTGTTTAATTGTTTTCCGGCATAACACTTTGAATTATCTTGTGTATTAATGGCGCTATACAAATGAACTTGCCTTGCCTCATAATTCTTCAAACCTGACTTTAGCACTCACTGGTCAGAGTCAATAAAGCAGAAAACTCGTCAATGCCATTCGCCAGCTGAGCAAAATGAAAGCAAATAGTCCTGTCCTTGTAAAAATCATTATTGCATAATCAGGAGATTTGGAAATCAATACATATTTAGTGCTATCACACAGCCTTAAATACAAATAATATTCTGCAAATAGAACCGACATTTGATATATATTATACTTTAACTACACGAACAATGAAATATATTTGTGAAAAAGTTACATAAATGACCTTCTTCTCTAATATTTTCTCCAAATTGTTAAACTTTTTCCACGCCATGCCGAAGAGCTCCGCAAACACATGGAGTTAACTTAGAGTTGGCAGTCAGAAACAGAGATTTAACAGTGCGATTAATTAAATTGTAGCTAAATCAATTCTAATTATCCAGCGGGGTTGCCTCTGATGCAAAGTGGCAGGCAACACAATGACCAGCCACAGGAGCAGTTATTGGATAAAATCACACTTTATCACTTACAACAAACCGCAATCAGCATAACAAAATAAAAACAAACAAACAAACAGTGTGCTCTCTGGACGAGGAAAACCAGAGCGGTTGGAACCAGCCGGTGATCAATATCAGGTGATATGTGCTGAGTCGGAACCTATGATAATAGAGACAGCAAGTGCAGATCAAGACAACAAATACATAAACAAAAGTGATGAAAAGCCTCTCCGGCTCATAGAGTGAAGCTCTGTGAGCTGCAGGTTGGACGTGTGTCTCTGAGTTGGTGGGTGATTGATCATAAAGATGAATAGATCAGTGGGGAGCGGCACTCTGACACGGTCAATCAGAGCCCCTGCTGGCAGCAGAAAGGGAAAATGTTTGAGCTACAGCAAGGAGGACAACTTAACGGTCTTTTATAATGCCTCTGTCTTTATAAACATTAAACAGAGGATATAAGATAAGAGGGCAGGTACAGTGATGTGAAAACATATTTACACTCACGTAGGTTTCTTCTGTCACCGTAAAATGTATCAAATTGTGATTTTATGTATTAGGGGGCAAAAAACTATTCAAACCACTCAGTCACTATGTAGAAAACTAATTGCCCTCCTTATTAGATCATGAATTAACTGTTATTTATACACGCCCAGGTCTGATCATTACCAGAGCTGTAGAATCATAAAATGACTTAAATAGAACCTGTCTGACAACACGAAGCAGGCTAAAAGATCTCAAAAAGCAACATCATCATGCTCTGATCTAGAGAAAGATGAGAAACAAACTAATTGAATTCTCAGTATGGAAAAAGGTACAAGGCTATTTCCAGTGCTTTGGGACTCCACTGAACCAAAGACTGAACCACAGTTAGAGTTTTTATCTACAAATAGAGAAATCAAAATTACTCCAGCACCATGACGACTCCCCCAGGAGGTCACAGAAGAACCCAGAACAACATCTAAACCACTGCAGGCCTCACTTGACTCAGTTAAGGTTGTTTTTCATCATTCAACTGTAAGGAAGAGACTGGGCAAAAATGACCTCCATGGGAGAGTCCCAAGGCCAGAACCATTACTGACCAAAAAGAACACCAAAGCTTGTCTCTTATCTTCTAAAAGATCTTCCTGGAGATCCCCATAATATATTCTATGGACTGATAACACAAAAGAAAAACATCTTGGATGGTGAGCACCAGGTGTAAAACTAGCAGCATTTCATAAAAAGGATATCACACAGAGTGTCAAACATGAGGGTGCGATGGCTGGTGATTGCATTATTACTTCAGGACCTGGTTAAATCGCTGCAATGGGGGCTTTACACTTCACGATTGCCATCTTGGGTGGTAGCTGCAGTCTGTTTTTGTTGTTTGAGTGTGATGAGTGAAGAAAAACTCCGGACCATTCATGTAATGGGGAAAACTTGCTTAATTGTGGGTTGTGCTGCGTGTGGTGGTCAAGACTAACGTTTATTCTGTCGTCTGCCAGCCATGATAAAAAAATCAGTGAGACAAAACAAAAACACAGAGTACACAACGTCGACTACTGTGGCTGAATCGGATATCCAGAGCCTCACTAACACCCAAGTGTACACATTTTGTGACAGGTAAATAAATAATGTTCCTCTACATTTACTGTAATAATATTCTGGAAAGCAGTCTGCCAAGACCGTGAGGTGCTCAGTTGATGAGGTTGTGAGGTGGGTGGCACACTCTGCACTGCCATTCAGCACTCAGCGCTGTCACCCACTTCAGTAAGCTGCGCTCTCACGCCTTGACCAGCTAGATGTAGGCTGCAATTTACCTTTACTGTTACTCTACATGTATTATCTAGTAATATACCTATTATGTAGTTATCCAATAAAAGGCAATATGGAACTTATTATGGATTTTTGCCTATGTTGTGGCTATGAAAAAAATAGTTGTGCGGCCAATTGTCGGGATTTGCGCTAAACAAACCAACATATGGTTGTTGATACACACAATTTTTTTGAGGTACATGGCCTTATCAGGAGGCTGTAACGACTCTAGATAATTATCTATGGTCGAAAAAGTATGCAATGTTGTAATGTTGTGAAGTGATAAGCGATACAGAGAAACCCAAGATGGCGGACTGGCGACTTCAGTGACGTCAATGAAAACCCCCCATTAATGGAACCATGACATCTGCATCTCACCAGAAAATCCTGATAAAGATCAAGTTAACTTGATCTTTATCCAGCAGGAAAATGATCCAAAGCAGACCAACAAGTCTGCCTCTGAATGTTACAGAAAAAAACTAAATGGCTTTGGAATGGTGTAGTCAAAGTCAAATTAAATCCATTTGATAAGATGTGGTGTAAGCTCAAACAGGACAACATTTATTTAATGATCTGAAACATTTAAGTGTGACATAAAAGCAAAAAGAGGATAAATCTTTAAGGGGGCCAATAGTTCTTCACAGCACTATACATTTATATGCTGTCTGTCAAACTGATCTGGGTCCAGGTCGTTTATAACAGTGATAACTATCAACCTCTGACACCTCCAGCAGCTTGTCTGAGGTTGAGGTGAATGTTGTTTGCTGTCCATGCTCCGTGGCTTTCCAGTAGTCTGGCAGTGAATGGATTTTACAATGTGACTGAATGCAAATCGGCTAAACTATGCAGGGAGGGTGGCAGATGCAAGTGGGGGTCTTCCACAAGTCATAGCCTCCCTTCTGCCCATGTTTAAAACATGAGAACATGTAAATACGTTATTCCGAGCATGCATTAATTATCACTGAGAAACACATTCTAAGCACCGGGGCAATTAATAAAAGATGGCACACATATAAAAGCCCATGCCTCACCCTGTCTGCTAAAGCCCCCACCTCCACCTCTCACCCCCAACACTTGATCCTCTGAGACACATTTCATGCTAGTTCTTAACCTTGTTTTATTTCTGTGCTGCTTGGGGGTGTGGTGCAGCTGGAGTAGCATTGAATAATAAATGGAGGCTATCAGAGTGCCAGACTACTGTAGACAAAGTCTGCTCCACAGAAGATATAGCAAGGGCTCTCACACATGTGCAGGCAAACATGCGCACAACTGCTGTAGGCCTTATTGGGTGTTCTCTAGAGAGGAAATAAGGGGGTTAACTGGTCTCTGAGGAGCTGTGAAATCAGGACTTGGGATGAAACAAAAAGCATCCAGAAAACTCAAATACATTCAACAGTGAATGCACAAACAGCTCCAATAGGAAACTTCTTAATGAGTGATGCTGGTAAAATTCTAATGTCTAGACACACTGGAGAACAAGGAAGGGCCAGAAGCAGATGGGTCTCGAGGAAGAAACTCTCCTGTGGAATGTTCTTACCTGGAATACGGATTGCTTAGAGCTAAAACGAGGAATTTCAGTGAACTGCAAACTCATTTTCACATGCCATGTACAGAGCATGAGGTAAAGCTTCTGATGGTCTGAGGAAAATACAAACCACAGTATATGGATAAAACTGATGAATAAATCCATCATGTCATTCAGCTCCATTCTAGAGTGTTCCAAGGACAATTCAACAACATGATAATTGCATTTTCTGCACAAGTACCCACAGTCAACTGCAACAATGTTACAGTACATCACATCATAGTGTGACATCGTTTTTGACCTGCATTCCTAACATCCCTAATGTACTCATATGTTATGATGGAAAATCTAAACGTGCAGCATGTGTTTGTATTGAGTCCCGTTAAGGTTGATTTCTTGTGAAACCACCATAGCAATGGCTGTATGTTTAGTGTTGTCTGCTGGAAGGTGAACCAGTCTCGAACCTCTAACAGGTATCCTTACAGGATTACTTTATATTTAGCTCCATTCATTTTCTCTTCAACCATAATCAGCATTCTTGCACCTGTTGAATAAAAACATCCCCATAGCATAATGCTGCCATTAGCATGTTTCACCACAGGGCTGGTAATGTACAGTGTTTTCAGTGGTTTTCCACCACTTATAGAGCTTTGCAAGTAGGCCAGAAAGTTTTGGTCTCATCTGATGAGAGCAGCTTCTTCCACGTGTTTGCTATGTCTCCTACATAGTTTATGGCAACTGCAAATGTGACTTTTTAAGGCTTTCTTCACCAATGGTTGCTCTCTTCTTGCCTCTCTTCCATAAAAGCCAGATTTGCAGAGTGCACAACAAACAACAAAGTTGTTTTGTCGATAGAGTCACCAACTGAGCTGTGGATCTCTGCAGCTTACCCAGAGTTCCCTCGGTGGCTATTCTGATTACTGCTGCTTAGGTGTAAAGCCATGTCTTGATAGTTTTGCAGTTGTGTCGTATATGATGAAACAATTGGTTTTCTAATTTATCCCTGGCCTTTTCCTTTTATTTAGGCATAACAGAGAAAAGGGGGTTTAATACATGTGCATGAACAAATTGTTTTGATAAATATAAGTAAACCTTCCACTGCACAGTTTTGCACTAATTTTGCTGATCTATCACATGAATTCCCGATAAAACACACTGAAGATTTTGGCTATAATGTCACAAAATGTAAAAAAAAAAAAAAAGGTTTTGCAAGGCACTATGACTTATAAGCAGGACTAACTAGAATCACAGAGATCACCATATTTATCTTGACATCTACTTAAGCTATCTGATTATATGGGTTTTATGCTAAAAATAACACAAACATTGAATATGATCAGTAATTCTGGGTCTGCACAAGGCCTCGTGTTCCTCTTTTCTTCTTGAGAAACCAACTTCTTCTCTTTTTAAACAGCAAAATGTCTCATAAAGGTTTTTTTTAATCTGATCCTGTTCAGTGAACCTCAACCTTTCCAATCTGTGGACAGATGCATCATAAGTCAGCGGAGGCATTCACACCCTGTCTTCCAGGTTTCAACATATCTGCATATACGTCAAATTTGATATCAGATCTGTTATTCTCAAAGAGAAGTAGGAAGAGGCAGATGGCTGGGGAAAGTGAAAGCTCCACCATGTCTATTTTTTGTTCCATAGAGAACGAGCTGGCCAGGCTGGCAGCTTGTCAGTCTAACCGACCGAGGGGACAAGATCTGGAGATGACAGCTCTTTCTCTCTTTCTTTCGGTTTCCCCTGCTTTTATGTTTCTCTATCTGTCATTCCATCACTTGTGTGCAACCGCAAGCTGACCTTCCACCGCCACCAACCTTCCCCTGTCAGTCAAGCATGAAAAAAGAGGGGAAGAAATCAGTGTTCTGCCAGGCAGCAACAATGCTGTGAAGAAGAATTTGGCCCCTCATGGTTTTCTGACGTTTTTGCTTTTTTTTGTGATAGGGATACATGTCATTTATTAAGGTAAGATAAGCTACCCAAACCAAACTCTCCTGATGTAAAAATGCTGTCTAATTGCACAGCCCCCTCATTAAATTATGAGTTTACTGTGATTAACCACATTTAAAAAAACTATTTCACTATCCATAACCATGACTATTTACTGCTAAACCTTGAGAATCAAGATATCACTTAAATAGAAGCTGTTTGAGAACACGAAGTATGCTAAAATAGCAGGGAGAAAAAATGAAGATCTTGCTCCAATCTACAGAAATGGAGAAAACAGAACGGTGGGGAACCTTCCAATAGGTAGTCAACTGTGTAAAATTACTTCAATAGCACATGAACAATATTCCAGTATGTCACAAAAAAACCAAAACAACATCTAAAGCACTGCAGGCCTCACCTGCCTCAAGGTCAGTGTTCATGTTTCAATAATGAGAAAAAGAGACTGAGCAGAAATGGCATTCCTGGGAGATGTCCAAGGTCAGAACCAATGCAGGTCAAAGGGTTAACTAAGGCACATCTCATATTTATCTAAAAACATCTTGATGGTGCACAAGGCTTTTGTCAGGATATTCTGTAAACTCACAAGACAACATTGGAACATGTTGGAAGTGGTGTGTTCAGTTCCATCTGGCATAATCTTTTGTAAAAAGAACATCTTACTAATATTCAAACATGGTGGTGGTGGTGGTGTGATTCTCTGAGACTGCTTCCCTGGTTAAGGACTTGTATAATTTGCCGTAATTGATGGAAAGAATTCAGCTCTACAGCAGGAAATACAGAAGGTGAATTAAAAGAAATCAGTTTCTGACCTTAAGCTCAGACCACTTGGGTTATTCAGCAGAAAAATGTGAAGCACTTCAGCAAGTACACCTGTGGAAGGCTCAAAAAACCCTAAACAGTGAAAGCTTTAGAGTGGCCTAGTCAAAGCATGGAATTAAATGCATGCTGTGACACAACTGTAAACAGGCCTTTAAAGCTGGAAAACCCACAGTGATGAGAAAGATTCATTGCAAATACTTGATGTCAGTGTTTTCCTACAAAGAAAAGTTTAGAAAAGCTGCAGACCCCCGATCTAGGTGGTAATAACTTTTACACATGTTGCCAGTTTGATTTGGATAACTTTTTGGTGTAATAAAAGCAGGAACAGAAGAAATCTGCAAGTGGGAAATACTTTTTCACACCACTGTACATTTCCTCTTTCGTTCCACATGTTGATTTGAAGCGACAGTAATCATAGTTTATTAGCTCACATTGCCCTCATCATTTCTAAGAGCAATGGCCACATATTAAAGCGATTAGACAATTAGAGCCATTAACGTATTACACTGGGCAATGTCAGACATCACGCTGTGGTTGGAGAGAACAGGCAGAAACACTCCAGCTTCCCCTCCATTACAAGCGTTTCAGCAGCTTTAAGCTGGCAGAAAATGGGCTTAATGATTTCAGCTAGTGTGCGCCACTGCTCTATTTAGAAACAGACTACATTTTCCTTCAAGTTAACAGTGCGGGGGATAAAGGCACAAAAGGGAATAGGCTGTGCTAAGCAGAGAGAGGGAGACCTGATGTAACGAGGCTTATGCTGCAACACTAATTAACACAAGGCCCCGTGCTCATTTCCCAAAAATTTATTTAACACAATTCACACCGCTTCATTTATTGAAGCAAATGAGCGGTGAGATGTGTATCTACTTAAGCTCCAGCAGGTCAATTACTGAAGCTAAATAATTCACAAAATGTAATATTTAGGTCCAACAAAATCCCTGCTCTAAAACATTTTTACACCAATTGAATGCTATCTTAATTAGTATTACTAAAGCACATCATGTATTAATTATTAAAGGATCATTTCAGAGACAAGACAAGTAATAGTTTAATTTTGCTTTAAATTGACACTCTTGAGAGGCAGAGAAATGAAAATTAACATATTAAGCAGCCAACTACAACAGAAAAATTCTTCACCAATAAATCGCAGAGAGGGAGAGGAGAAGAGAAGATGGAGAAGGAAAGAAGATTAGACGAAAGGAGAGAAGAGGAGAGAGAGATTCAGCAGCAGGAGACTGCTCGACATCACAGCACTGATGGTCAACCTTTTCTCATGCAGGAGGTCTAGAAAGGGAGGGAAATCTGTTTCCTGTCATCTTCCATCTTGTCAGTCTTTGTTCAGACATCTTGCATTCCCTTTACCAGCTGTTTGCTGCCTGCGCTGACAGATGCTGCCTTCTCTTTGATATGCACTCTCATCTGGCCCACACACACCCACACACTCTCCACCTCGCAGGGTTTGAGAGGAAAAAAACCGCTAGGGGTGTAGAAGATTTGTCTAGAAGGGCAAGTTAGTTGGTCACACTGACAAAATGTAATTTTTTTAGAAAACATTGCAGGATCTTTTATCATTCTCTGAACAAAGAAGATTGCAGGAGAAGCACTAAAAATCACCTCCTAACTAGCATTAGCCAATTTTACACTGTAATGGCACTAATCAGCCAGTCAGAATGTAAAAATCTGACCTTTTTCTGTTCATTGAACACACCACATCCAAGTGCTAACAAGTCACGCAAAGAGTAACACTGTTTAGTATGGAAGTAGTTACAGAAAGAATGCAAATTTTAGTGTCAATGAAGTTTGTAAAAGCAAAGTTAGAGGAATCACAAAATGTATAAGAATCCCATAGAAAAGAAACAGCAGACAACAGGAAGCTGAATGCATCAGAGCAAACTTGTTCTCCTTTTGTCAGGATCTGGGTTGTGTTTGTGTTTTTGTGCTTGCTACATGTGTTCAGTGTTTTCAGACTGGAGTTCTCAGGTGTGCTGGGTGACAGGTGCGACTTATTCTACTGATTACTTTGAGGAGTACTTAAGCAAGAGGCTGCCAGCACTTTGATGCCAGAGTGTTACCTCAGTGGTAACAAGCTCAAGCCAAACACTAAGTCTATGCTTTGTTCTTTGACCTCGTGTAACTTTGCTTATGCTCCTTTGCAGGCTAAGTAAACCTAAACCCTGGGTTTATGTCACCGAATACTGACTATATGTACGGAAGTCTTTCTGGATGATCAAGACTATCTACGTTCTGAGGACTTCATTTCCTATCTCCTGTCTTCGTTTGGATTTGCATCAAGCTGGCAGTTTCCTGCTACCTTCGTCTCCTGGACCAAGTCGCAAGTGTACCCTGTCCACACTCCAACGTAAGCAATAGCACACTGAACTCATTCCAGTTTGCTCCGAGCTCACACAAAACAGCACCTAAAGAACCTTTTCCAAACTCAACCTCGACAAACCTGGTTCCTGAATCCCTCTAACCCTGGTGACCTGACCACACCTATTTAGTAAGCTGTTCTCTTGATTACATTAATTCCTTGTTCTTAGTTCGATATCATTCAGTTCCCTGTTTTCACCAGTTCTCTTCCCCTCTTCCCATACAGTGGGAGAATCATCCGTTATGTTCATGATTATCATTGTCTCAATAAACATCCTTTATTTATTCTGTTCTCTGGAGTGTTCTCTGTATGTGGGTCAGATCTATTGCAAACAAAATGACACCTTTATTCTTTTGCAAATCTCAATTTTGTCTATTATGGAACAAGCAGTATGTGGCTAAGAGTAAAAATTCATTTTTTTGAACTCAGAGTTAAGGTAAGAGTCTACTAACTACTGGAAAAAGCCTGCTGTTAGTAAATCTAACTGCGCTAATTGTACTAAACACCACAATATCAATTCTGTTTCTTTTGTCTTTTTTGGAAATAATTGTGAAATCCAAAAGACCATCAGACTGTTCCTGTGGAGCACACCAGGGGAGAGCGGCACTGCCAGACACTTACACAAGTTTACATTTAGACAAAAAGCTATTGTTGGGCTTAGCTTTCTTGCAATGGGCAGCATGTGATCCATTCTTCCATAAATCTGTAACATTCCCACAGCTCACATTGCCCGACTGCCTTTCTGTGTGTGCATGTCTGTGGGAAGTGACCCAGTGTGGCACTGGAGCATGCACTGGGCAACAGAGAGATCTTTGAGGCAAAGTACCAGGATCTGCCCATGTAGCTCAGACGGCTCAACTATGGGAACCATCCATGTGCCCGGTCATCCAGGAGGCTGAAACCAGAGCTGCTCAGTAGCCGTCAGCAAAAGGCAGGCAGGACCTGACATTCCAAAGGGAAAAACAGTGAGGCTAATGAGATTTAAGAGAGGAAATAAATAAGGGCCTAGTCGCTGTGTTGCCTATATTTACCTTTAGAGGCTGGCATGAGCTTAAACATTTTCTGAGATACTAACAAGCTAAAGGTTAAACTCAACTTTAGCATTGGAAGAAGTCACAACTCACAACACACACCTTCTGATATTGATCTCAATGCCAAAGTCTATACACTGCTCAGCCTATTAACCTGCTTTAAGACCAGCTCAGATCTCGCTGAGATGCTCAGAAAAGTTGGCTTGTGGCTTGTTATCAGCTTGACCTGGACTGACTGGTGAATGGTTGGTCTGATACTCAAAAATTCTATGTATATCTGAACAGTGAACCCACCTTATCAGGTTATTCTAGACCCAACATTCTTTGATGTGGCATTTGTTACTGCGGTAAAAAACAATCTTATTAGTAGTATCAGTGAGGTGTTCGACAAACGAAAGTCAGAGGCAGCACAAAGATGGAAGAAGCTGTTTAAAAGAAAACTATATATTCTACCAGACGTTAGACAGGTTTGCGGCTTATTCTGGCTACCAGAGAGCGAGAGACAGTAAGACAGGAGACAAAAGGAAGGCTAAAAAGAGTACAGCAAACTTGCTCTGTTGCACTGTTTAAAATAGAAATAAAATAAATTTTTAGGGTGGTTGTGAGTGTATATGTAAATATATTTTCAGCTTTGTTTCTATGTCTTATATTCTGATTCTTTCAGAGGAATTGGAATCAGCATAAACCACTCAGGACAGGTCAGAGCTTTGCAAATGCAGAGAATATAAATTGTCACCAAATTGATTTTTAAACATCTTCAAAGGCCTTGTTTTTAGAAGTAGTGCATAAAAATGTACAGTAGAAAAGGAGAACTTACTGAACGAAGAACTGGATCAGACTTTTTCATCTTAAACCAAACTGAACGAATTCAACTACATCATCCAATAAGCAATGTATTTGTTGTCACATTGTCTTTTAAAAGAAGTAGACACCCTAGAAGTTAACAAGTTGGTATTTTGATGACAAAGAGGGTGTTGTCATATATTCCTTCCAGCTAAAACTACATGTTTCCAGTACATTTTAGGTTGGTTTAGGTCCATGCTTGATTCACTGACATATACACCATTACTGTTTTCTTCCTTCAGGTTATGTGTTAAACATAGAGATAAAAAACATCCACTCATTCGCTCCATCCATCTGTAAGGCATGTCCCCAGCGGCTGTGCCCAGGGCTCATGCTCTCTCCTGCTTTCTCTCTGGACTGCAATTGTTCAATGATCCAGACAGTGGTCAGCCGCTCCCTCTATCTATTCTGTGTCCCACTGAGGAGGCTGGAGACCAGAAACACAGTGGCAGGCAGTGCCTTATTACAGCCCACTCACAGTGTTTATATCTAGCAAATTAACACAAACATAGTGGGGGAATATGAGATCCTGCCCAGGGACTGAACCCAGGGAAGACTGCCACTTACATCACACACACATACACACAATATACAGGAAGTCAGCAATACAGCAGAGTATGTTACCTATTTAGACTTAGAATGGAGTTGGGTTTTCACTGTTGAGGACTCTTTGCACTACATCAGCAGTAAGTAACATTTTGAAAATATTCCATCCATCCATCCATCCATCCATCCATCCATCCATCCATTTCCTAAGCCAGAAGGGATATATATTTGCTCCAGCAAGTTCTGGGTCTGCCCTGAGGTCTCCTCCCATTGGGCCATGCTGAATCTGAGGTTTACCAATTGGTCTGAGCATTCTCAGCCATTTAACATTTCATTTATAGTGTATACTTTACACTTTGATGGAAGGCATGAACAGCCAGACAAGATGCTGTTCAAAGCCACTGAGCTCATTAGGAACACAATGGATTTAACGGAGTGAAAATCTGACTACTTCACTCGCTCTAAGCTTCTGTTGTCTGCTCTGTGGTGGGGGTTTGTGTCTGACAGATGTTTACAGGGGATGGGAGGTGTTTTCTTGCTCTGCACTGTCTGGGAAAACATCTGGAGTTTGTGAGGATTTACCAGTAATCCCTTCAGCAAGCTGTAGGGTGCTCTCTTAGAATTTCAATGAATGTGTAGTAGGAATGCTGCTTTAGGACAGAAGGGAAAAAAACAGGCTGCTTCGCGACAAGTGTTGCAGAGGTCGAAAGTTCTGTAAGCTTCTTAGTGCTTCAGCTTTTAAGCATGAATAAGTTAAACTGGTTTGGCTGAGATGACTCCAATAAAATCTCATTAAAATCATTTAAGCATGAATGGATAGTCAAGGGGATAACACTTTCATGCAGATTACCTCATAAATTATTTGAGAAAATTGGAACAGCTCTTTCAGTTGGGATGGTAACATATTAGAAAAGCTCTAAAGCACTCAACTACAAACTACAGTTGGAGATAAACAACCAAACAACAGAGTCCCACAGAACCTGGGGAGTTTTTCTTTGCCAAAAGACCCACATGAATGTATGTCTTTGGTTTAAACTCTCTGGGTTTATGTCTTAGACAGATGATACCACCCAAGAGGAATTTTGCACAGGGTGTGTCTTTTATATGATTACATACTGTGGCATCATCACTCACTGCAATAAATCTCGTAATGACAGTCCTCAACTCACTCCCTATCATTCACATTCATTATGGTCATTATATTTACCCTCTGTGTCCAACAAGCCAAGCCCTGAATATAACTAGTGTAAACGCAAAGTCAATGCACAAGCCTTTTGTCAGCATGGGAAGAAGAGAAGCACAACACAATGGTCAAGCCCTGCAGTGTATATGCTAAGCGTCTTAGTCAACTTATTTTTTAAGTATCCTAGGGCTTCCTCTGAGTTACAATTTTTAGGTTGAGCGGCTCTTACCTGTGTCCAACCGATAAGAAACTGAAAAACTGGATCTTTTGTCGATTAGGGAACACACTATATTTAAGCTTTACTGCATCATGCTGAAAACCATCCTCAGTGTTGCTGAGCCAAGAAGAGTCAAACGCAGCACTGATATTTTCAGAATCAGAGAGACGTTTAAGTATAAAATGAGAACAAGTACCAAGATGCAAAAACACCTAAAATAATAAATAAGGCATTTAAAAGGAAACAGTATGTTGTACAACATGTTGAGACTTAGCAATTCACTTATACTGCGATAAAAGGTGAGGGAGCAACACCTTCAATAGCAAACAAAAAGGCTGAATGCATCACATCAAAGTTGTCAGCTTTTTGAAAAGTTCAGTTCCTTAAAACACCTAGGTTTCGAAATCCAGTTTCAGCATAACAAAAAATATTTAAAAAGGAAGCCATAATTATGTATGAATTAAACAAATGAAAAAGCCTTAGTATTTTGGATGTTGTTAATATCACAATATGTCTACACCAGCCTTCTATTAGACATGAGATAAACTGGAAATAAAAATAGGACTAATTATAGTTAGAAGTGGAAATTCAAAGGAAAAGTAATTGTTCCTAATAAACTCATCACTTAAAATGTAATAATGGAGACAAACATTGCAAAATGTTATTTTAACTTAACATTCAGTTTATTTATATAGCGCCAATTCACAACACGTTGTCTCAAGGCACTTCACAAAAGTCAGGTACATACATTCCAATTAATCCTAATCATTGAACAGTGCAGTCAGATTCAGTTATTTTCAAAGGAAACCCAACAGATTGCATCCAGTCAGTGACTTGCAGCATTCCCTCCTCCTGGATGAGAATGTAGAGACAGTGGACAGTCACTGGGGTTGACTTTGCAGCAATCCCTCATACTGAGCATGCATGTAGCGACAGTGGAGAGGAAAAACTCCCTTTTAACAGGAAGAAACCTCCAGCAGAACCAGGCTCAGTGTGAGCGGCCATCTGCCACGACCGACCGGGGGTTTAAGAGAACAGAGCAGAGACACAAGGAGAACAAAGAAGCACTGATCCAGGAGTAATTGAATTAAACTGAATTGAATTAACTTAACATGTGCTTCATATACCTAAAATATATCCGTTGCAGGAGAGATGACATCAGAATCAATATTTCCCATTGTTTAGTAACATTACAATAATACATCGTAGAAAGGTTCTCTATACACTTTCTGAAGAGCACAGAGTCTTAGTTAGTATGGGAGTTATTGGCAAATGAAGACAGTATAAAGTTGTTAGTCTCCTATGTTTTCATTTGGTGCAGAAGTGTGCTTAGACCTTAGCAGGACATAGCACTCATTGTGAGATAAGATTAATTTAGATTTATTTTGGTTTACACTCATTAAAAATGCCATAAACAAACAACAGAAGAAGAAACATCTGGGGGAAGTAGTTAGAGTGGCCCATGTTAAACAGGGGGAAGATTGTGGTTAATCAGAAGTAAACGGATTTGTGATGATATTAAAGTGTTTTTGTAGACTTCTTTTAGCATCTATTCTCAAGATGAACTTGATTGGACAACCAGAAAAGAATATGTTAGCTGTTGTTTTAATGTTTTAACACTTACATGTCATTTTCCATTCAATAGAATGTCTGATTTCAGCTGCTTTTGAGGGCTTTTTAAATTCTTTACCAGACTTGCAGGCTGGTATAAACTGCAGTCTAAAGACCTTAGACAGCTCTTTCATTCTTACTGTGCCTTGGTATTCACTCTCATTTAAACAGGGACAAACGTTTTTGAGTAATGATGTTCTAGTCAAGTGAACCTTATGTGATACACATATGTCTGATTTTTGCCTTTTTAAATGGCAATAAATGTGAGGGGTGAGTATTTTATTTATTCCCACAAGCGGCATTTTGTTTTATAGTATAGATTATACTTATGATAACACAGCTGTAAACTGTTAAAAGACGTCTGCTGGGTGAAAGAAGAATGAGAGATGACAAGTGAAATCTTACTAAATCCTAGTTTGAGCCTTTATTTTTACATGTATCTGCTATGTTGTTCATTTGTTCCACTACATTTGCCACATACAACTTAGAATAAACAATCTCAAGCACGAAAACACTTTAATCACCTGAGTAAATGTTTTTGTACAACAGGAATATACAATGGTTGTTAAATCTGAGGGTAGCTGATTGGCAAAAACGTAGTCCCTAAATCAGGGATTATGGTAATTCCCTTAAACTCAATAAGATGTCCCAAAAATATTTTATGGATTATTTTAATTTTCAGTAAATTTTCAGTATGCCTAATTGTAACTATAATGCTCTTTAGATTGACTACTTTGGTCTCTGTACTTTACATAAGCCATCAATCAAGTGGTTTAAAATAGAAAGCTTTCTATCAGAAAACAGTCATCTGGCCAAAGGAGTGGCCAGAGTTACCACTCCAATAACAGAACAGTCAGTGTGTGTAAAATTGAATTAGTCCAGAGTGAGACAGGTTGCTGTTTGCCCTTTGTGGCTTTACGGCCCCAGAGCTGGCCCATTGGGGTTCCTGTCCCTGGCTAAGCAGACAAAGAGCAGTGAGCAGACACACAGAGTAGGACCTCAGTGCTGAGCTCGCTTTCCACTGAGAGAAATATAACCCACCTCCAGCCTCCCACCAGCCACTACTTCCCACTCTCACTTCAGGACATGAGCCCACACACAGGGGTAGCAATTACCCTTACCCCATAGTTGGATGACCCTGTGTTCTTGACCCAGAGGCTACAAAGCACTGTGCCCCTCCTCATGGCTCAAGAGAGCTGAGGAGCTGATGGGATGGGGGACAGACACTCAGTCAAAATTGGCAGTGCTTGTTTAAGGTCACTTCCTATTCCTATTCTGTTGAGAGCAAGCCTGTCAATCACAAGCTATCGCACAGTGGCTGGTTGCTCCTGAGGCAATACAGCTGGGAGCAGGAAAGCAGATGACAGCACAGGGCCTGCCATTCCGACACAGTTTGTCCTGCATGCACTGACACATCCCTCCTGTTCCTCTGTAGACCTTCCTTAAAAAGATAAACGAGACCAATTTCAAAAGATCATCACTAGAATCACACAATTTCACAAGATGTATATTCCCTTTTCCCTTCTAAAGATTTCTTTTGTTTATGATTTTCTGGTCCAATTTAAATGTTTTTGGATTACCAACAAAACATTTGTAAGAATTTTAATCGGACAAACATAAGCTAATAAAAAAAATTATTTTTAAATGCTGATTTCATTTATTAGGGGAACAAAGCTGTCCAAGTCAACCTGACCCTATGTGAAAATATACCTCCTCCCACCCCTTTTCTTTTCTTTTAAATCATGGATTAGCTATGATTATCCTCATTTCATTTATTTTCATTACCCACACCAAGGTCTGGATGTAGTCAGACCTCATACAATCAAGAAATAACTTAAATAAAACATGTAAAACATGCCAATACGAGGAAGTGATCTCAACAAGCATCATGGTCTAAAGAACTGCCATAAATTTGCCTTAAACTCAACTGCACCTGGGTTATGCAACAGGACAAATATCTGAAGATCACCAGCAGGTCCAACTCTGAATTACTCAAAAAAAATAATTAAAAAACAGAAATGACTCTTAAACACACCACCTGCTAGAAACCCTCTAATACAGATGAATTAAAACAATTCAGCAAAGCATAGCAGGTCAGTTGTTGCATCTAAGGGTGACACCACCAGGTAGTAGACTAAGGGGGCAATTACTTTTCACACAGGACTAGGTTGATCTGGATAGCTTTTCTCTAACTAACTGAAATATTTAAGTGGGACAAAAAAGCAAAAACAGAAGAAATCGATAAGGGGGAGAACACTTTTTCACACCATCGTAGGTACATTCTCAAGCTTCTGCAATTGATTCAGAAAGTGCTTATTAGAACTCACCAAATATAGTATTATCTCAACATGACCATTCTTTTTTCTTCACACCTAAATTTAACAAAAAAAATCTCTCAACCATAATTTCTCACCTTCTTCTATTTCAATTCCATCCATTAATCTCCTCCTTATTTAAACGCATGTGAAGAGAAAATATTCTCGCCTGTTTAGCAGAGGAATTATTCCACACTAACCTCTTTCTTTCACTTTTACACAAGACACTGCCAGAAAACACCCATGGTTTCTTTAAATTGTTTCCTCTGCTGTTTCCGTTTTAAAGAAATATTTTTATTTTACATAGCCTTTTCAGGTTACTTATTTAACAAACTTCAACATTAAAGAAATGGCAATTATGTCTAACGTTTTGTCAAAGACGTAACATATTACAAGGTATTTTTGCTTAGTTAAATTATATTCAAAAACACCTCTCCTTCCTTTTTAGCAATATGTATATCATTTTTTAAGGCAGATGTGCTTTGATATGGAAGACTTCAGTTCGAAGGTCGGAGGGATGTTTAGGTTTTATAAATCATGATACAATACTTATAGTGCCTTGCAAAAGTATTAAAGGTTTCCACAATTATTCACACTACAACCTAAAACTTCCATGTTTTTACTGGGAATTAATAAGTAAGTCGTATATAATTGTAGAGTGTGTCATAATGAGGTGAGATCATTCCATGTATCCATGCAGAAATTGATTAAAACCTCACAATTAAAGCAATGAAATATAAATAAGTAAATATTCACATTGTGAAGCTGTGAAGTCTGGGAGGTCCATTTTGAGTCATGCTATTAATTCCCTATTCTTTTGCGGAAGTGTATACTATGATTGAGACTAAAAAAATTACATCTGATGAAATAAGAATTAATCTTTAGAGTATCAAATGAATAATGATATACTACATGGATAAGATGTCATGAAAAAAAAAAAGAAGGATGATTTCTTTGAAAATCATGTTAACCATATATCAATAATTGTGGATGGAATTAAGATTCTTACATTTATGATTGATGAATAGAAATGCAATTAGGTTTTTTTTAATAATAAGTGCTACTGGATTTCGTTAATCTGTATGTGTGAGAAAAGTACTGATAATCACTTGTGATGTATAAATAAGTAAGGATGAAGTTGAGGTAAAGCACATGACTCAGGGACTCAGGGAATTCCAAAGAAAATATCACCTTATGTGATGGGTAACCAATGGAACAGCCATGGCAACAACCACTGGCGAATAAGCACAAAGAGTTTGCTGAAAATGCTTTATAAAATGGGTAAGAATAGAGGAACTAGTTGGTTGTTTCCTCGCAGAAGACCAGCAAGCAAGATTGGATTTAGAAAGACACAACAGATGAATCAGAGTATCCGAGACACAGGCCCGCTGATAATCTGCACTGAAAAGAGGATCAACCCATGTGCCCTATGAACCAATCCCTTTTATGTCTTAAGGGTTTTCTTCAACTCTTCAACCTCTGGAAGTCCCTGATTAAAGAGACGTATGACATCAGTGTTTCTGACAATACTTGACCCAAGACTTCAGTGACAGACCATCGAAACCTGGAGGATCAGTGCCTGTCTGCTTAGAGGAACAATTAAAGATTTTGGTTACCCTTCCACCCAAGAAATCCACTCGCTGTCTTCCGAATTCATCTTCATCAGGTGAATGGATGAATCTCTGTCTTCAAAGCCTCCATCTTCAAAACTCATCAGTTTCAGAATTAGGGAAAGATAGGTTGATTGCTGAATTTCAATTATTCAATCATTATGTGTGACTGGATTTCATGCTGTTACCGACCCCTGCAAAAGCCTTACTAAAGCATATAAAATTCTAGATAAATCGTGGACAGTGAATTATTTGAGTCACCTTATTTTGTATTTTTTGTTGGTGGTAAAAAGCCTTGTTGTCTGGTTCTAAATGATTTTAGGAGGTTTTTATAGGGTGCCTTAAGCCAAACCTGTAAAAACAATGGCCTTGTGGCTCTTGCCAAGTTACTGAACTTAACCTAACCCATATACTAAATGCAAGTTGTAAAGTTAGGGAATGAGCAGCCGTTAACAGAATGTGACTTTGAGGGTTGGATGACTGCTGTGGGCTACTTGGTTGTCCAAACCACCGATTTAAAAAAGGGTGAGACTTCTGAATGTAGGCTGTTAGAGGTTAGGCGTGTCATTTCCCGACACCAGCTTAAGCAGATTTTTCAGTAAACCAGCTTAGTAAAATTGAGCAATCATCTCAGAAAAGGGAAGTAGGAGGGAGGGGTTAGCTCATCGGATAATGAAAAGTGGAATAAAAATGATGTCTGGTTTTATATAGTTTTACAAATAAAAGTATGAAAGGTCAAGTCAAGTCAAGTTTATTTATATAGGTATACAATATATTTGAAATCAGCCCCTTTACTCTGATACCCTTAAATACAATCTAGCCTAACCATTTTCTGAGAATGACTAACAAGACAAGCAAAGAGGGCATTATTCAAATAAGCAGCCAAGAGGCCAACAGTAACTCGGGAGGAGCTGCACAGATCCACAACTCAGGTGGGGCATTCAGTTGACAGGGCATCTGGTCATGTACTACATAAATCTGCCATTTATGAAGAGGTGTCAGTAAAAAGTCTACAAGCAAAGGTCTGCTTTTGGTGGAAAACTAATGCATATGAAACTATGACCCTAAGCACACCATGCTCCAAAGATGGTAGTGTTATCATGCCATGGGAATGATTCTCTTCAGCAGTGTCAGAGAAGCTGGTCATAGTTAATGGGATGATGGATGGAGCTAAACACAGAGCAATCCTGGAAGAAACTAGACATACAGCCAGAATTTTAATAGAATAGTTTAAGGTGCTGCTTCTCAACCCTGAACCTGAGGACACCTGGCATAATTAAATAGGGGATTAACAGGCTTCTGGAGCACTTGATGGCCTGCTGTGGAGGTAATGCAATAATTTAAATTAGGCCTGCTGAAGCAGAGACACATCTAAAGCACAAAGGACTTTGGTCCCTGAGGACCAGGTTGAGAACCACTGATTTAAAGCATATGCACGTGTTAGAATAACCCATTCAAGATCCAGACCTAAATCCAATTGCAAATCTGTGGCAAGAGTTGAAAACGTTTGTTCCCAGATGCCCTCCATCCAGAATGTGCAGTACTTTCACTCTCTAGACCTGAAGCTGTATCTCTAGCAAAAGGTGGCTTTACAATGTACTGACTTAGGGGACAGAATATAAATGTGCATCGTGTATATATTGCCTCCCCTTCCCAATAATTCATTGCTTTGTCATCAAATCAAAATAAAATACACTAGGCGGTAACATGACAAAATGTGAAACGGTTTAAGGGGAAGAATACTTTTGTAATGTCTTTTATGAGGTTATAAAAAGGGAGCAGTGAAACAGATCAAAGCAATAAAATATAACAGCCATCTTCTCATTTCTGTACCTCAAAGCTGCTTGAGTACAAAATGGCAGACCAGATGGAAAGAAAGCACCTCAGGCACCAACAGATGCTCCCATGTGGCCACATGGCATCTCATAGGGTTTCTATGATGCATGTTTAAGCTAGCTGGGACAGGTACAGTATCACTCACATTGAGGAGGGTGCTGTCTGGCCATGTTTGATGTAATGAGATAGCTTCGTCAAGCCAACAGGGCAGACACCTGATGCTAAGTGCTAGAACATGATCAGGTAAAAAAGGGTTGCCATCAAAACCATTTGAGAGACAAAATCAGCTGCAGAGGAAGATGGACTAGATGGCTTCTAGTGGCTGATTTAACTGATGTCTGAAAATACTGTTTAGCAAATGAATGGTAACAAAAACCAAAGCTGTTTTCATCAGCACAGCAGCAAACATTTAGAAAGAAAGGTAGTGGTTGGCTCAATACAGTATCATGTCAGTGGTAAACGGCACAATAACAGGATACATACTAAAACCTCTAAACCTGATACAGGATCTAAAGTCCAGAAAATGACATCACTGTGTGCTTTTAAACTTTACCACATTGCTACATCACAACATGCCATGTCCTTATCAAACAGCTAAATGTGAACAAAATATTACACTCATACAAATAAAGGCTTTAGGTTCATTCACTTTATCATTAAATTAGGAGGACAGTTAAAATGTCATCAAGCTAAACAGCAGGGTTTCGTAAAATACAGGTACTACAAGTTATAATACAACCAGAGCCAATCATTACCTGTAGGGTAAGAAACAAGGAGTCAATATTGTCTATTGGCAGAAGTACAAAAAAAACTAAGGTTTTTAACTTCGATTTTCTTACAGACCAACACACATAAAGAACAAAATAAATCCAAAACAGCTGCAGAGAGTGTGCAAAAGCACAGGTAAATCTCACATTTCCAATGGTTATTTGCTTAGGTATTTCGCATGGTATGTTATGGAGTACAGAAAAAAATGCTAAGATCTTACCTTCTCGTTGTATTTGAACTTGACATAAAACCAACTAGACTTGATCATCCTTTTGCTGTCAGTTTGTGAAAGTTTCGGTAAGCAAAGAGTGTTTAAGTCTCCTCCGAACACTGGCGGTTAATGATCTGTGCTGTGCTACTGAAATGTTTCAGCTTCTTTATCCTGCAGGTCTTTGTGTGGGTTCCTTCTCGCTCCGTCTCTGACTCCAAGCCTCTGAGCCTGCTACTGTACTGTTTGTTTCATTCCCTCGACTTTGTAGTGTAGGGAAGTGTGCGGTTGGGTGGTGTGTGTGTGTGTGTGTGTGTGGCAGAGTTGGAAAGCTGACAGGAGAGCTCCTCAGATGGGCTTCAGCTGTGTTGGCATATTCCAACAAAGAAGCAGTACAGAGATGTTTCTCTTCAAAGCGGCAAACTCTTAAGACTCAAGCAATCCCACCCTCTCCCTCCCCTCTTGTTCAAAGTTTATTTTCTCTCTCTGTCCTCTGGGCTTTTTTCTTCTGCCTCTTTGGCTGTCTTTTTAAACATTTTCCCCTTTAAGCCCTTTGTCCACTCAATGTGTCCCCTCAGTGCTTCTTATCGCTCTGTTTTATGCATCAGTAAGTTCTTCCAGCTTGACCTAATTCAACCCCATTCTCTATCTGTTTCAGTCAGTTTCTCTGCCCTCTGAAGTTCTACTGTCTGCAATATTACTCACACAGACAGAAACACTGATGCTGGTCTGACCTCAAAGACACACTGCCACAGACTCAATGTATTATGACTGCTGAATAAATTTGCCTCCAAAATGTTATCATAAATCAGGATTTACTGAGATCAGGTTAGGCACTACTTCACTCTTCTACTCGTTACTTAGGGAAAAGGTTAAAGTTATGGTGCATTCTGGTCTTTTTATACAACTCAACAGTGTATGTCATCTGGACCTGACCTGATCCAGATTTTATTTTGTTTATTTTGTATTTTATAACATTTTAGCTGTCAGAGGAAAAAGTCCAAACTAGGTTTTAACAGATAAACAGATAAACACCTCTCTTTGGAAACGTTCTGCATATTGTTCATCAGAAAATTTCCATTTACACTCTGGTCCCCCCCCCCTGTTTTTCTTCAGACCCACGACCCATCTTCAAACTGGAAACATTTGAATTAGAAACTGCTTTATGATACACATTTTTTGAACGTAAGATGATTTCACTATCTGTTCAGGAGATTTAGTCTTTTTTTCTTCATTGAACTCAATTCAAAATTGATATTTTTATCAATTTCCCAAGACAGCTGCACGGTTCTGCCACAGCCATATAGATATTATGTTATAACATATTTGGTAAGACAGACCTCAAAATGTTAACTTTCAATATTAAAATTTGCACAAAGCAAGCAATAAAACATTTGAAAGGTTACCGAAGGAGAAAGTGAGCAGAATGAAGTGGACTTTTAAAATGTAATTCACCTAGTGTGAATGCTTACGGACTAAGAAGGCTAGAGCCCTGCACAGTGGGCCACCCAGCCAATGTTTACATTCTGCCACTCCCCTCAGCACAGAGGACCCAAAGCCCACACAGAAAACACTTGTGTGTATATAATTATGTCACATCTGATAATGGTTTGAGAAGCCTGCCAGCTAAAATGGGCTCCTGTACCCCAGAGTATTTAACCAAATTTGGCAGCTCCAGAGTTAAACGGAGGTAACCCTTCTATCATAGCATAACAGAGGCTTATAAACAAAGGAACATTTTCTCAGTGCCACTGTGTTACTATCCATGAAGACATAATGGGCTTACAAATACTTTTGCTGTCATGTTCTGCCATTTTGGGTTCTGGTTTGTGTTTTTGTTCTGTGGGGTTTTAATAGTTTATTTTTCTTATTTATTCCTGAATTCTTGTATTCATGTGTGTGCTTTATTTCAGCATCATTAGTTGTTTCGGTTTGTTTACTTTTCAGTTAGGTTTTCCTCTATGTCTTGAGGTTACTTTGTTAGTTCTTATTTTCCAGAATTTTTATATCTTAGGTTGTTATAGTTTTTATAGATCTGTTTCCCTGGGTTTGTTATTTAATCCCTTCCCCCATGGTTTAGTTATGTAATCAGTTTCACCTGTTCCTCAGCCTCCCTGCATACCCGGTCCACACCTGACTCTAATCCCTGCTGATTAACTGCTTCTCTTCTTTTGTTCCACACTCACTTCCCTCAGTTTAAAGGCTTATTGTTTTCCCATTACCAATCACTGGTTCCTCCTGTTCACTGCCCACTTGTGTTCTGTTGGTATTATGTTTCTTGGAAGATTCATGTAAGTTTTGGATAACTCTTGTAAGTTTTTTGGGAGCTACTGATGTAAAGCTTTTTTGAAGACATTTGATTAAAGAAAGAAGTTTTTTCCCATCATGCTGCTTCCCAGTGCTTGTCTGCATTTTGGTCCTCTACAGCCACAGACCGTGACATTTGCCCCAACCTGGTGCTAGTGCAGAAGAATGTCTAGCAGAATGTGCTGCTATACTGAAAAAACAGGCAGGGCCCCACACAAAACATGGTTTCCTAAGCAGATTTCTAGTGGATTGACTGGTGTCTGGAGAAAATCGGTTGTCTCCTTAAAACAAGTTAAAAAAAATAGTAAAAGGTTATGTTATAATCATTTACTTCTTATTGTTTTGTGGGGTACAACTGAAATTCTGAGTAGTCAGTATGTTGTCTGCAGAGGATCTAATTACAGCCACTGAAAAACAACTCCAGTTTTTTTGTGCCCCTTATGATCTAATCTATATGGTAGTTTTTTAATTGTGGAGAGACAGA
The DNA here is from genome assembly GCF_021462225.1 of Girardinichthys multiradiatus. NCBI lineage: Eukaryota > Metazoa > Chordata > Actinopteri > Cyprinodontiformes > Goodeidae > Girardinichthys > Girardinichthys multiradiatus. The sequence continues at coordinate 38,693,157 of NC_061804.1, read as the reverse complement.
ATATCAGCAAAAAATTATGTAAAAGCACATGACATAAAACCTTTCAATTATTTTTCTTGTTGAAATAAATATATGTCTTTGTACCAAAGACAGGGAAACCACCCCAGGTAATTAACTGTGCTCTTTGTCATTAGACAAGTTAGTTTCAAACTCCCAGGTCTAAACCCTATTAGGATTTTTAAAGTGAAGTTCTTTTAAAATGTTATAAGTAGGTAATATCTTCCCCTCAGTAAATAACTCTCTTCATTTAGTATACATGCAAATGGATTAGTCCTGGAGGCTGAACGGCTAGAGGGACCAGGAAGAAGCCGACTTCTAAAATCGTCAAACAACTCCAAATGTCAAAGCACGTCATTATGCAAATGCTCTTTTATGAACTGTTGTCATATTTGCACTGGACAGTTATTTACAAAGAAGCTAATGATGGACAGGAAATGGAAGTAGGTGGATGTGATCTTCCTATGTGAAACACGTACTGAGTACCAATCATTTTAAGCATTTTCTATCAGAGTAACTACCATCTAGAAAAGTAAAGACTGCCATTTTGGGCTGCACGGTGGCACAGTTGGTAGCACTGTTGCCTTGCAGCAAGAAGGTCCTGGGTTCGATTCCCGACCAGGGGTCTTTCTGCGTGGAGTTTGCATGTTCTCCCCGTGCATGCGTGGGTTCTCACCGGGTACTCCAGCTTCCTCCCACAGTTCAAAGACATGCCTGTTAGGTTTATTGGTCACTCTAAATTGTCCTTAGGTGTATGAATGAGTGTGTGCATGGTTGTTTGTGTGTTGCCCTGCGAAGAACTGCCGACCTGTCCAGGGTGTACCCCGCCTCTCGCCCATAGACTGCTGGAGATAGGCACCAGCTCCCCCGTGACCCACTATGGAATAAGAGGTAGAAAATGACTGACTGACTGACTGATATTGAAAACCATGTTACACCAGTTTAAACATAAGGAATTGCAGGGAATTTGTGGATCATCAAGTCCTGTCACAAGTTTGAGTGTCAGTTTTAAACAGTCCGTATGCATTTGGATTAAGGTTGTGGAATTCACAGTGGTAAACTCCGTGAGAAAAGGGTATGTCTGTTAGCAAGGCAAGTTTATTTATATAGTACATTTCAATAGCAAGACAATTCAAAATGCTATATATGACAAAAGAGAAAAAGACACATAATAGGAAAATAACATTGCAGTGGCATAAAGGTAATTAAATAATTAACGAACACAAATAATTAAAGAGAATAAAATGAATAATTAAAATTATAAGAAGATAATAAAAAAAGATGAACAAATTAATGATAAAATGATTGATAAGAAAATTAAAGCAAATTTGGACAAAAAACTTAACTAATAATGTTTTGATAGCACAGTCAAAGGCCAAACAAATACGTTTTTCATCTTGATTTAAAGCAACTTAGGGTTTTAGCGCTTTTACAGTTTTCTGGGAGTCCATTCCAGATTAGTTGAGCATAGGAACACAGGAAAAGCTGCTTTTCCATGTTTGGTTCTGGTTCTGGGTATGCAGAGTAGATTTGAGCCAGAAGACGTGAGAGGTCTGGGTGGTTGATACACTGACAACAAGTCTGTAATGTATTTTGGTGCTAAGCCATTCAGTGATTTATAGACTAACAGAAGTAATTTAAAGTCATTCTTTGAGATACAGGGAGCCAGTGTAGGGACTTTAGAACCGGGGTGATGTGCTCCACTTTCTTAGTTTAAGTGAGGACGCAGGCAGCAACGTTCTGGACCAACTGCAGCTGTCCGATTGACTTTTTAGGCAGACCTGTGAAGACACTGTTGCAGTGCTCAATTCTACTACAGATGAACGCATGAATTAGTTTTTCAAGGTCCTGCTGAGATGTAATCCTGGAGATTTTCTTTAGGTGATAGAAGGCTGACCTTGTTACTTTATGTGCCTCTGAAGGTTCAGGTCTGAGTCCATCACTACACTCAGGTTTCGAGCTTGATTGGTGGTTTCTAGTTGTTTTAACTGAAGCTGTGTGCAAACTTTTAAATGCTCTTCCTTTGGTCCAAAAATGATTACTTCAGTTTTGTTTTGATTCAGTTGAAGAAAATGTTGGCACATCCATGCATTCATTTCTTCCAAGGATTTACCAAGTGCTTTAATGGATTCATAGTCACCTAGTGACATTGTAATGTATGGCTGTGTGTCGTCTGCATAGTTATGATAATGGATGTTGTTTATTATAACCTGAGTTAGGGGGAGCATGTAGATATTAAATAGGAGGGGCCCTAAGATGGACCCTTGGGGAACGCCACGTGTGATTTTTGTGGTCTCTGATGTAAAGTTACCTACTGACACAAGAAAGTACCTGTCCTTCAAGTAGGATTTAAACCAATCGAGTGCTGTTCCAGAAAGGCGGACCCAGTTTTCCAGGCGCTCTAATAAAATGGAGTGATCAACTGTGTCGAATGCTGCACTAAGGTCCAATAATACCAGCACTGTGGTTCTTTCACAGTCTGCATTAATACAGATGTCATTGAACACCTTGACAAGGGCAGTCTCTGTAATGTGGTGAACATGGAAGCCTGACTGTAAGACACTGAAGCGGCTGGTCACTGTTAGGAAGTTAATTAACTGCTGAAACACAGCTTTTCTAACAATCTTATTGATGAAGGGGAGGTTTGTCTGGTAAATCTGGTTAAAGGTTTCAGCAACACCATCCTTAAAGATGCATTTTCTTATAATGTCTCTTTGGCTAACTGAATCATTGGAGATGATGCTTTCAAAAATAACAGAAAAGTGGTCAGATAGGGCACCATCAGTTAGCAGTGATGTCACTGTCTCATATTTTTTGTTCAATTTCTAAAGATAAACTGCCTATCTGACAATGAATTATAGTGCTCTAAGTTCCCACAAGCAGTCAGATAATTATTACCCAACTTAATCACAAAGTACATCATTCTTTCAGTTTCACTTTTTGTTTTAAGGCGTCCAGTGTCCGAGGTGAGTGAACCTTCTTCAGCACAGGCGGAGCGTTTGCATAGTGTTGGATGAGGATAAGTATGTTGTTATTGGATTAGGGCTACGTTATTTGTGAATCAGTTTGGTAAATTCTGTAGCACTGGCGCATATGTTAATAGTGTTAGCATAATCCACAATTACATTTTTGTGATTGGAGTTGGTTTATACTGGCCTCAACTCCAGAAAGATATTAATAGCTTAGAACCTTCTAATGGCACTTTTCCCCAATAAAAGTCTCATGTTTCACTTTAAAGGAGGTTTCACTTTCTTCAACCATCTAGCTGTAACTGGAATAAGTGCTGGTGAAATATAGCTTTGAAAAATATAAACAAAGAATGTCTCTATTTACCCATCTGGAAGCTAGCAGATGAACATGAAGTGCAACTCATGCTTTGGCTTCTCTAACCAGCAGTCTGTAAACCCTTCCTTTTAAGCATGGTTTCTTCAGATATTCCTCTCAGAGGCCAGCAATCAGGTCTTGTCAGATGGGCTTATCCTCTGTGGTTGGTCTAATCAGAAGAAAAACAAACAGCAAGTTTCCTAGGCTCTGTGTTGCTGGGGGAAGGGTGTGTGTTGTGTGGGCTGCTGTATTTGCTTTGCTTCACTCCTGTTTTCTACTTCATAGCCTTCTTTCTCTCTTGTCTTATCGCTTCCCTCTCTCCTCATATCACCCAGAGGGAGCCTGGAGTGCTGTAATGCTAAGTGACAGCTGGCCTGCCTGCTCACTTCCCACACACATGCCTACACCTGGCCATGTCCCCAATGGCCATCGCTGTGCCCAGACAGCAGAGTTTCAAGAGCTTACAGGGACCAAATCCAACAAAACTAAAACAAGTAGTTTGGGGTGTATTAATACACAACACGCAGACTAACACAACTGAAAAGGCTAAGTTAGTGGCCTACTGATAATACTGTTAAAGAATATAAAACAGGATAGCAAGTATATGTTTTTCTATTCCTTTTGAACCTCTACTCTCAATCACAGCAGCTAAGGTATGGCCAAAGGATAATGTGTGTTTAAGGAGAATTATTTCCAGCACAAAGAAAGATAGAAAAATAAAAACGTATTTTTCATCCTATAGTTTTTGGACAGTAATATGATATAGCACATTGTCTGATGATTCCTGGAGTTCTGCAGCATGTCTCACTTTGATTTTTCTCTTGGTAAATACCACTTTCCTACAAGATCGAACAGAGAAGCAGCAGAAGACACCCACAGATGCCCTGGAGGTGCCTGACTCAACAGAAGCTTGACCAATGTAAGCAGTGCCACTCTTGGGGCTAAAGACAGACCCAAGTGGGACTGCTCAAAGTGGACATGCATTTATCTGTAAATTGACAGTGCTGGTTGTGGATGTTCTTTCAAGGGTACCCAAATGAATGACAACTGTTTTGTATTGATTGTTTAATATGGTAGTTCAAAAGCTTTCCTACTACTGGCTGCAGCGGCTTACAGATCCTTCTCAAAATATTAGCATATTGTGATAAAGTTCATTATTTTCCATAATGTCATGATGAAAATTTAACATTCATATATTTTAGATCCATTGCACACTAATTGAAATATTTCAGGTCTTTTATTGTCTTAATACGGATGATTTTGGCATACAGCTCATGAAAACCCAAAATTCCTATCTCACAAAATTAGCATATCATTAAAAGGGTCTCTAAACGAGCTATGAACCTAATCATCTGAATTAACGAGTTAACTCTAAACACCTGCAAAAGATTCCTGAGGCCTTTAAAACTCCCAGCCTGGTTCATCACTCAAAACCCCAATCATGGGTAAGACTGCCGACCTGACTGCTGTCCAGAAGGCCACTATTGACACCCTCAAGCAAGAGGGTAAGACACAGAAAGAAATTTCTGAACGAATAGGCTGTTCCCAGAGTGCTGTATCAAGGTACCTCAGTGGAAAGTCTGTGGGAAGGAAAAAGTGTGGCAGAAAACGCTGCACAACGAGAAGAGGTGACCGGACCCTGAGGAAGATTGTGGAGAAGGGCCGATTCCAGACCTTGGGGGACCTACGGAAGCAGTGGACTGAGTCTGGAGTAGAAACATCCAGAGCCACCGTGCACAGGCGTGTGCAGGAAATGGGCTACAGGTGCCGCATTCCCCAGGTCAAGCCACTTTTGAACCAGAAACAGCGGCAGAAGCGCCTGACCTGGGCTACAGAGAAGCAGCACTGGACTGTTGCTCAGTGGTCCAAAGTACTTTTTTCGGATGAAAGCAAATTCTGCATGTCATTCGGAAATCAAGGTGCCAGAGTCTGGAGGAAGACTGGGGAGAAGGAAATGCCAAAATGCCAGAGGTCCAGTGTCAAGTACCCACAGTCAGTGATGGTCTGGGGTGCCGTGTCAGCTGCTGGTGTTGGTCCACTGTGTTTTATCAAGGGCAGGGTCAATGCAGCTAGCTATCAGGAGATTTTGGAGCACTTCATGCTTCCATCTGCTGAAAAGCTTTATGGAGATGAAGATTTCATTTTTCAGCACGACCTGGCACCTGCTCACAGTGCCAAAACCACTGGTAAATGGTTTACTGACCATGGTATCACTGTGCTCAATTGGCCTGCCAACTCTCCTGACCTGAAACCCAGAGAGAATCTGTGGGATATTGTGAAGAGAACGTTGAGAGACTCAAGACCCAACACTCTGGATGAGCTAAAGGCCGCTAACGAAGCATCCTGGGCCTCCATAAGACCTCAGCAGTGCCACAGACTGATTGCCTCCATGCCACGCCGCATTGAAGCAGTCATTTCTGCGAAATGATTCCCGACCAAGTATTGAGTGCATAACTGTACATGATTATTTGAAGGTTGATGTTTTTTGTATTAAAAACACTTTTCTTTTATTGGTCGGATGAAATATGCTAATTTTGTGAGATAGGAATTTTGGATTTTCATGAGCTGTATGCCAAAATCATCCGTATTAAGACAATAAAAGACCTGAAATATTTCAGTTAGTGTGCAATGGATCTAAAATATATGAATGTTAAATTTTCATCATGACATTATGGAAAATAATGAACTTTATCACAATATGCTAATATTTTGAGAAGGACCTGTATTTAGCAGCCTCCAAGACTAGCTCGAGGCGAGGAGGGATTTTTTTCCTGATCCTCAGATTCACCAAGCCATTGAGGCCGAGTGACAAAGGGCCCCGGGAGAAGTCGCTGCTTGTATGAGGAGATCTCATGCTCTCTCCTCCACCCACGTCTCCACCGAAGCTCGACATGGTTTTCCGGCTCATGATCACCGAAGCTCGACATGGTTTTCCGGCTCATGATTTAGCTCCTCATCAGTCATTGCTGCTTCTTCCGACTCATAATCCTGTTCCTGGTCCAGTTCTGGAGGGGTTCATGAATGAACCGCCTCCACACTCCAATCCTGTTCCCGGTTCTGTTCCGGATGGGTTCTTGGATGAACCGCCTCCACACCCTGATCCTGTTCCTGGTCCTGTTCCTGGTCCTGTTCCGGAGCGGTCCCAAGCCGAGCCACCCTTGCACTATGTTCCTGTCCATGAGGGGCTCGTGGATGGACTTCCTCCACTTCCTGCTCCTGTTCCCGGTCCTGTCCTGGAGGGCCCCGAGGACAAACTGCCCCCATCCCTGGTTCCTGTTCCGGAGGAGTTCGTGGAGGACCTGTCTCCACTTCCTGTTCCTGTCCCTGACGGGTGCGAGGTTGCACCCTCTCCGCCTGCTGTGTCTCGGCAGCTCTGCTGCAGATCTCCACGGCCTCGCCGAAGGTCCCAACGGTTTTCGCACCGCGCCTATGAGCTCCACTGTGGGTTCTCCTGGTCCCGCCGCCGGCGGTCAAATCATCAGCTCCTACGTCACCGGCCTGCTCAACTCCTGCATCGCCGGCCTGTTGATCGCCTGCCCCTACGTTGCCGACCCACCGATTGCCGGATCGGCCGGGGACGGCCCGCTGATCGCCTGATTTGCTGGGGACAGCCTCCGGGCCGGCTGCCTGAACTCTTGCCCTCCTTCCAAGGCCCCCTCCAGCCACCCTGGTTGGGTTGTTTTGTTTTTGGTTCTTGCCCTCCTTCTGAGGCCCCCTCTTCCCGCCCTGGACGGGTTGCTTTATTTTTGGTTCTGTGTTTTCCCCTGATTGTCTGGTCACGTGTGTCATTGGTTACTCCTGCTGCAGTTTTGTATTTAAGCCCGTTTGTTTCCTTTGTTCCCCGCTGGTTCCTTATGTGTTGTTTGTGTGCTCGCCTGGTACCTTGTCCGTGTCCAAGCCATGAGCAATAAAGTGTCGTCTTACCTGCGGACTTCGAGCTTCAGGAGTTCTTCCCCGCATATTGGTCCAACAGAAACCCCCATTATGACACAGAGGGCATATAGGACAAATACATTTAAAGGTTGTTTTGTTCCGGAGGTTGGACTGTTATAGTACTGACATACCAACAGTAAAACTACACCTCTTACAGAAATCAATGAGAACCCATTCAAAGAAGGTTTTCATCACACTGCTTTTCATGTAGTGATGTATGATGCCATGTCTAAAACCATATTTTACATTGGTATAAATATGAAGAAATGAAGCACATTGGGCTGAAAAGTGTACAATTCACATAGTTCTATTGTGTCAGCTTCTGTGACATCACTATTTAATTTTATCTAGATTTTCTTTATTTAATAATGGCTGACCATCTGGGGATGAATGTTCAATGCTGTATACACAATGTATGAGTGCCCCCAAGTGGTCAAATAATTATCACCTGAATTAATCCACAAGTAGGTGTGACTTTTATCAGTTAGACGTACTCTTAGCACATAGGATGCAGCAGTGATGAAATCTTCATCCGTGCAGACAGACAGTCAGAATAGTGTAGCAGGAGATTAAGAAATGATATTCCTAGTCCAATGCTGAGCAGCACTGGCATAAATTCTGTAGCAGTGCACATGTGAAGTGATAAATGACTTACTGGATTCTACACATTGGTGCAGTTTCCTCATCAAGCGTGTCTGACCCGCTCTGAGAACTTAGCTGCCGAGAGCAGCAGCCTACCATTGGAAACAGCGTGTGCATGTGGACCAAACCACTTTGTGGGATAGGGGTGTTGAGATTTTTTAATAATTAGGAAACTTTTTTTTATGTACTATCTAGCTTGGTTCACTTTAGCTGTGCTGTATTACTATAGTAATATTTAATAAAATATTACTATAGTAATATGTAATAAAATATAAATAAATAAAATATTTAATTAAAAAAAAGACAGTAGATAAAAAACGTTTCCTAATTATTAAAAGATCTTGACACCCTGTTGGTGCATTTTCCTATGTTACTAATCTACAAAGCAGACAGGCAACAGAGAGATGGTACTCTCAGAAAAGTAAGAGCTTAATTTCAAATTTGTTAAGCAATGTTTTTTTCTTTTAAGAGGAGAGCTGATGATGGATGGAAGGAGTTGCCATAAACATTCTCTGCTAGACTGTTTGTTCTTTCCTTTTTCATTCTGCTGGAAGCAGCAAGAACCAGAGGCCTGACACGACACAACACAGAGCATGTTTCTCCTCCTTCTCCTCTTTGCTGCATAGTCCAGCAACACAAAAGGTAATTTCCTGCTCTCCACACAAATATTAGACTTGTAGCTCAGTCTATGATTGTCAGATAATACAGACCTGAGTCCCATCGTGGCCTCAGCCAGGAAATCAAGTTATCCAGAGCTTCACCTCCTGCTCATACAGGAAGACATAGCACTGCACACGGCACACAGTTTCCAGTTTCTGCTGCTCCCATCTTGGCAACTATTTATGTCGATGAGGTGCTGTAATAACCTGAATCCTGTCCTTTAGGGTAGCTGTTCACTAACTGGGAAATGATGAAAATTATTAATTTATATTCATTATAATAAAAATTACTTGCATTTTTTTTATTTTAGAAAAAAGCTCACTTTATATTGAACAGTATCTTTTTAAATATATTAAATAGCCAGGTTAATATACAATATTAACAAGGAATATTAACAAAACTAAATGATGGAGAAAACAGGTAAAAATGCCTTCCAGACGGGCTTGTTTTTCTTAAATCTTCTTAAATATTCACAAAACAATTTCCCAAATGAGTTTGGCACGAATACTTTTGGTTTTACACAATTTAAACACACATGTTGACATTTAAAGGTCCCTCAGACATGGCTGACTATGTGAACAAAACATTACAGAAAGCACCTTTCTTTTTGAAGCCCCCCATGTCCCATACCATAACAAACTAGAGACACTAATCTTTCTAACAAGGCATATCTTGTCTTTCTAGCACCTCTCCCGGTGATGTAATTTGCGTGCGTAGCTAATGTTCTGGTGTGCAAATTACAGTCTGCTGGCTGCTAGCTTGCCCTCTGCTCCGTTAGCTCCCAGTGTTATTTCTGGGTAATCGGTCATTTATAACGGCACAGAAGAAGAAAATTACCGATTTGGAAGTTTTGGACGACATTTAGCGGATCAGTGAAGTAGAAATGGAATATTCTTCAGACAGCTGCGTTGATTAGAATGACGATGACAATGATGAAAGTTAGCTTCGGAAGGGAAGGGAGGGGGGCATTTTCATGGGTAAATTATGAAGGTTCTTATTTCCAGCAGATTTAGGTTGCACAACAATTCTTTTCATTTTATTTAGGCTGTGCACAATGCCACATTTTGATGATAAACAGGGTAAATGACATGACCAAAAGCCCTTTCGTTTGCAGAAGGAGTCCTACAATGGAAATCAGCACTTTTATTTGACCAGATTTCCTTTTATGAGGTGAAAAACATATTTGGCACATTTGGATAAATTATGCCAAAATCCCAGCTCACCCTGGCACATTGCCCAATAAAACCTTTGTGGAACAAATATGCTTCAGCTGATTCAGTTTAAATTTGCTGCAATTATAGTCAAGATGTTGAATAATGCAACATAGGATATTCTATGATTTCAAAAAACTTTTCATGGTGTTTTGCAATGTTCATTTAATAAAAATTTTTTGGCAAGGCTTCTTTGTTTAATCACAAATAAATCAGACATAGTAACAGTTGCAATAGTGGTTTGCATTTAGACTGTATATCTGTAGAGTTATACTTGATTTCTTTTAGGTATGTAATTTCAAGCGGAAATTGCTGCTAAAACCCTGTGGGGTTAAGAGGTTAAGGCTTTTTATAATAAATTAGACACTAGATGTACCTGAATTAAACTGGTAAAAAAAAAAAAAAAACGTATTATTTTTATACACAGCTTTAGATCTGAAGTTATTTTCATTCTGCTGATAGAAAATAAAATAATCATCTTGCAAAAGACAATAAGATAACATATGATGGCAATATTTTTAACAAAATATTTATCTTCTTTTATTTAAATTCTATCATAAAATAGCATATTGAAAATTATTTATCTACTTCACAATGATCGGTGGAAAACCTTTCATTGGCATTACACCAGTTAAGCATTCTCATTATTGCTGATCAGCTTTTAATATGTTTCCACTGGTATTTTGACAATTTATCTTTGCTGATTAGCCAAGCCATTGAGTTTGGAAGGCCTCCTTGCTCCCTCCGCAGATTCTCTTATCAGACTTAATTTTTCTGCATTTTTGTCCCACTTTAAATGTTCCTGGAGACGAGGTACTCACATGATTTGTATGGAATGAACAATTAAATAATAGACTGGACTGAATTAATATATAATTAGATTTTAACTTGACTTCCTTACTTTTGTTTAATTCCCTGAGATTCTTGTTTTAAGCTGCTAATACCAAGAACAGAAAGATATCTTAAAAATAAATGTTTGCCCAAATGTGAGTGTAGAAAACAGTTTTTTATCACCAGAGTTTTGTTCTAATGGTTGAATAATTCAAAGTTCAGATGTAAAAAATTAACTTAAAACATCTGATGGAAACTGAATGAAATGGGGCTAACATCCTTCAGTCCAAAGCACAAAGCGCAGGGTCTGCTACCAAACCTATATTCTGATGCTGCAGTGCAAATCTATGTTAAAACTTGAAGCAGTACTGGAAGCAGTGGAGATTACCACCACCTATAGGCCAGGAAAGCAGTTGGTAACCATGGAGACTGAATGCAGGCTGTGGTACAGACATTGTTGAGGCAACCCTAAATTCTTGAGCAAGTACCCCTGCTGCTTGGACATCAAACGATTGCTGCTTCCCTTTTCAGTGACCTCCAAGCTATGAAGGTGGCACGAACATTGTCTTTACTCTTAAACATTATCTGATGACAAGTGGATACTATTGTCAGAATTGGTACTGAAAAATACACATATAAACAGACACAGTCATACTGTCTGAGTTCTAAGCCAAGATTTCATTTGTAAGTCATTTCCAAATACAAGTCATGAGGCCCTGGTTTAGAAGGGGAACTGAGCTCCAGGGAGAAATGGAGAAGGTAATGAGGAGGGGATATGTTCCTGTTCCAACAACTTTCAGATGTGCAAGCCTGTGCCACAATGTTTCAGCTCACCTCCTTCCCTGCTATATGCCTTTGCACGCATTTGCCCTTTTGTCTGCTCACAAAAGGAAGCAACCTACAAACCCCAGCTGTCCCTGCGTCTCTCTGAGCATGGATCAAATGAAAGCAGGAAACGGAGATAAACACAGACTAATTGCTCACAGACCTAAGGAACTAAGGACGGGTCTAGTTGTGTTCAGGGAGCATGTAAGTCAATTGTTCAGAATGACTGGATGTTTGATGAGAGCCAGCCAGGAGCTCAGCCGAGCAATCACAGGAAAGGGCAATATAACCCTTGGAATTTCTTGGAAAACCACCTATAAAAATTTTAATTATCGGAGTACACACCTCTAATGACCTTAGAGTCAATGACCTTTGGTAAAAGAACACCACAGGGGTCATGAAACAGGCATAGTAGAGATGGCACCTTTGTACTGGGACATCAAAATAGACATCCCTCCATGCCAGCATCCTCACAACAATTTAATGAGCTGTGGTGGGGATTGTGTTAACATACAGCTTCTAAGTGTTGTACTATAGCCACAAAATGGCAGACAAGAGGGCCCTGCAGAGGATAGTGAGGTGAGCTGAAAAGGTTCTGAGAGTGTCCCTCCCTTCTATCCAGGACCTGTTTCAGAGTAGTTTCAGGAACAGGGACCTTTTGGACTGCTTCCTTTAGGTACAGAGCACCCAAATATCTAAACAAGGTTTTTGTTTTTTTGTGTCTGAGGTAATCTGACATACACAAAAAATACTTTGTACCTCATGAACATCAAAAGTAATAGACAAAATGAGAAAAACGTAAACATTAATGTTGTATTGTTGGATGTCTGCAACAAATAAACCAGGAGGTATTGGCCACAGTTCAAATCAAAATGCTGACATGTACTACTAATTACATTAATAATTAGAGCATTCAGCAAAATTCCAAAGCATGTTCTCACTTAAATAATCTTCTGGAAATCTTCTGAATTACACTATTATTATAGGTAATGCAAATAACTGTTGCAACTAAAACAGAGCCAGCATTATCCACCCCTTACAGCACATTCCTGATATATTTATTTCTGGGTAAAAAAAAATATAAAATCGTGCTTCACAACATAACTTCTAAATTCAAGAGTGACATCATGTTCTAATTTTCAAATTCCTTTTCACAGTTTAGTAACTCCACCAGATAAGTGAACCATCAATACACGAGAGAGTTGTTCTTCTTAGTTTTCAACCATTTATCTGTCCATTATAGCCTAATGTGTATCTGCCTTGTGCTTTATTGGTGTAGAGAGACATGTTACCTTGGGTAAATAATGCTCCAGCATTGCCTTCCTGTGCACATGATTTTCTAGCATATAAAAATGGTCAATGTAACTCTAATACACCATCTGTACCACACATATGCACCACTGCTATGGAATTAAGGCAAGTTCTACTATAATATTGCAGCAATGACCCAATAATTTAAAGTTATTTAACCATATGCTATGCTGCAGAGGAATTGTCTGCACTGATGAAGAGTTACTCCCCCCAGCATGCCAAATACTTTAAGTCGCTCCAACTTAAGGCTGTATGGCCCACTTTCTGATCAGTTCATGCTAAAATTATTTGATTATTTAGGAGCCCTCATTGACTGTTTATAAAGCTATGCAATTTTATCCCCTGATGATAAAGCAATCATCAAGTTTAGAGAAAAAAAGAAAACTACACAGCAAAAGTAACACTCGTCCTGATGCAGCTGAAATCTGAATTTCATGCAATACGCACATATTATACATAATTTGGGCATATCAATACACAACACACACATTTTGTAGATGTGACACATGTTTCACAAATTCATCTCTTTACATTTAGTAAACCCATGTAACACACTTTCTTTACATGGCATGATCAGAAACAATGAAACAGCAAATTTAGTAGTCTAGACTAATATTTGTAGTTTAGTTAAAACCTTTAAAACACTGTACATTGCAGCAGCCATAAACTCTAGATTTTGGTTAACTCCTTTTTGAGTGGCACACAGAGCACAACATATTGATTACAACCTCTGAACTACATGTGTTGCATTGATGGGCGAGATGCATCAGAGGATGTGGGGTGATTAAGATGTAAAGAGAGAGAAGGTTAAAGATCTGCTGTGCATGACTGCTGACTAAGGCCACCTTTTGTTGAAATATATTGTACAGCTGGAGGCGAGGCGAGAAGGGCCAGAAGCAGCATAAAGGCATCAAAGAACCATTTCCAATGCAGCTCTTAATGCAGGTCAACTAAAAGAGAAAGGAAAGCAACAAAGACTCTTAAATCAAGGTTAACAGCAGCCTAGAGGGAAGCACTATGAAAGTGATCTAAAGCACAGTAAAAAGAAAAAAAAGGGAAGATCCTCTTAGAACTATTATACTGACCTATGGAAACCTCAAATTTTGTACAAAGATGGGGGTGTATTTAAAATGTTGTCATTTATGTTCCTAACCCTTTGCAGTATGAGGGTTATGTGTGATTTTCCTGTCTCGGCATAACTTGGCAGAGAGTGGAATTGCATGTTGAAGGTTCAAACATCAACTGAATGTACAGGCTCTTCCCAATAAATTAGAATATTATTGCAAAGTTAATTTATATTAGTAATTTAATTGTCAATGTCAAACTTATATATTACATAGGTTTATTATACTGAGTGGTATATTTCAAGCATTTATCTCTGTTCCTTTTGATGTTTATGTATTAAGGTGCGTTCAGACCGACAGCGATTTCAGCAAATTTTTCACCTCATCCATGTGCTGTTGCTCGCCTGACATTTCGCCAGCAATTCGTGCGGCCAAAGGGCAACAAGGCTCCACTTGCTCCACTCCCTTCACCGCATCAAATAGGAGGAGCTGTTAAAATAAACCAGGCAAGAGCTGATATGACAACAGAATGTAGCATGGTAACGTATTGAATAATTATGTAATAACAGCTGATCGGCGACCTAAAAATAAGGCTTGCTGATAAATACATCTTAAATTAAATACTGGCTATTAATTTCCTACATGAACATAAATGTATCCTGAGCAACTGCTGTAAGTTTCATACTTGTTTGACAACTGTTGTGCTGAAAATAGGGCTGTAGACGTGACGCGAATTGACTGAAAAGTTCAGATTTTTAACTCCAGTGATATTGGATGCACATTCATCGCAGGTTTCGCTTCGCTGTCCCTTCGCTCTATTCGCCTTAATCACACCGTTCGCATCCTGTCCTTTGCTGATCTCCTGAATGCGCCTTTATAAAGGGTTAACATGTAAATTGCTCGCTCCTGTCGCGTCATTCGCTTTCGATGTGAATGCACCTTGACAGCTAATGAAAAGGACAAATACCAATTTAAAATTGGAACATGTAAATTAAAATACTAACATGGTTTCAAAATCGCATTAGTATAATTACAACATATTCTGTAAAAAAACATTTTCCATACTTCCAATCATACATACCTCTTAATAAGATATTACAACTTTATCTGACCTCAAATTATGTTCAGGCTGTAAAATAGCCTCTTGATGCAACGCCTTGTGTCAATAATAAAGTTGTATTAAGGTTTCCCACCAAACTTTTTTTTTGCTTGTTATAACGTCTTAGCTCTTAGTGTGACATTCAGACACACGAGCTACAGGAATCTTCTGTAGCACACACACGCACACTCAAACACACTCTTACGCGCACATACACATACGTGCACACACACACACATAGTGCCTCACTCTGCTACACTAACAAGGACGTATCCCAGCAGGTCAATCCATGAAGATTGGCATATTTTTACCTGGAAAATGACTGTTGTATGGAAAAAGCCCTGGATGGGTCGTATGCTGCACCGAATAATAAGCTCGACTTATTTTGGCTTCATTATTGTCAGCTGGTTTCTCTGCATTTCAGAATATCACAGCCAATTGGCTCTAAGATGGACTGTAATTAGGAAGTAAGGCAGAGATGGCGTGTGAGGCTGTCTGTCATGGCATCTGCCAAAATTAAATAAGGTATTCTAAGAAATCTGACTGGCTACAGGGTTAAAACTGTATGGCTTAATTAAAATACACATTCTATGACCTTTTGTGCATAGAATGCGCGCTCACAAGAGATACAGCAACACTTACCCTTTACTTCACACCATGGATTGCTTTTGCCTTGTGGACCTATAAAACACATTTACCTCTGCTGTGAGACAGAGTATATAATGAAAAGAGGGGCATTCAAGGCATCACAATCTGTGCATCATATGGTTACTGAACAGCTGCAGGAGGAAAAGCAGTACTTGCTTAATGAGATTCAACCAAAAAGGAGAGCAACAGCATTCTCCTTAGCTGGCAGCAGAGGGTGCCAACATATCATAAAACCACTTCAGCAGGCAGCACATAGCGAGTTTAAAGACCAGTTTACACATCCAATAGATTTAATAAATTAGGAAGGAGAAGATGTCTGTGGTGACCTTTTTCTTGACCTTTCTGAACTGATTCCAACTTTTCCATGAAGTCGCTCCAGAATCCTTGTGATTCTCCTTCCCTGGTTCCTTCTGCTTCACTTGGTGAAACGTTTTTAAAGTTTTTTAGTGATAAAGTGCGTGCTGTCAGGTCCTCACTCTCCCATTCTACCCCTGATCCTGCTATACCCCGTTACTCCAGCTGTTTTAGACCAGTTTGGATCTGTCACTATCTCACAGTCAGAGATTGTCAGGAAGCTGAAGTCGTTATTTTGTCCAGGCGACAGTATTCCTCCAAGACTACTAAAGGAGGTCTTTAGCGCAGTAAGTCTTTACATTGTTAATTTAATCAACACCTCTCTTTCTTTAGGTTGTGTCCAAGCTGCCATGCTGTGGTCCATCCTCTTAAAAAGAGCAACTTGGATCCTAGTGTTCTCTCGAATTTTAGGCCTATTTCTAAGTTGTCTTTTCTTTCCAATCTTTTAGAGAAAGTGGTTTATCTCCAAACACAAGAGCTTCATGGGATTACTGAAATAGTCAGTCTGATTTTAAATCGTGTCACAGCACAGAAACAAGAGTTTTTAACGATCTGCTTTTAACTACAGACTGGAGATTCTGCTGTTAATGTAGTTTTAATTTTGCTTGATTTTGATACAGTGGATCATAATGTTTTACTATCAGGTCTAGAGTAGTCTGTCAGTTTAAAGAGCACAGTTCTTACTTGGTTTCGCTCCTACCCGTCTGGCATAGGTTTTTCTGTCAATCTGGGTTTTCCTCCTCTGAGGCCTCCATCTTAGGACCTATTCTTTTTTTTCACTTTATATGCTTCCTTTGGGGTCGATTCTAGGAAATGTGGCATACCTTTTCATTGTTTGGCTGATGATCTGCAAATTTATTCTGTACAGAATCTGGTTAACTGTTTAAACGACATTAAAACTCAGATGGAGACTGGAAGGACATTTAACTGAAAATAAGACAGTGGTGATTATTTTTTGGAAAAACTGCTTTCAGGAAGCAGCACTGCAGTTCTTTTAGTTGTACCACTGTGAGGAATCTTGGAGTGTTATTTGATAACTGTTTTAAATTTGATAAACAGGTCAGTGCAATAGTCCAGTCTAGTTTTTATCATTTGAGGTTAATCAGCAAAATCAAACCCTATTTGCCTTCCAGTGGCCTTGGAAGTGTAATACCTGTTTGTATTATCTCTAGACTACACTACTGCAACTCTCTTTATGCAGGGTTGGACAACTCGCTTCTATGTCATCTGCAGCTGGTCCAAAATGCTGCTGCACGTCTGCTAACAGGTAACAAGTGATGTGTGCATTTGACCCCCATATTGTCCTCCCTGCATTGGTCGCCTCTACGTTACGATTGATTTTAAGATTTTAATTTTGGCTTTTAAGTGTTTAAACAGTCAGACACCTCCTTAGCTAACAGAGTTTCTGCACAAGCATGTTCCAAGGAGATGTTTGAGGTCAGAACTTCTATCGCTTTTAGATGTTCCTAGAACTTGTCTTCTGACCCGAGGAGACAGGGCCTTTTCTGTTGTTACTCCCAAACTCTGGAACAATCATCCCCTTGCTGTAAGGATGGCTAACACCTTAAATGCTTTTAAGTTGTTTTTATAAGAACTTAATTTCAGTTGAGCAGAAATATCAGGCTGTCTTTAATTATTTGATTTTATTTTTCTTTTTTCATACTGTTTTGATTGTATTTGGTTGTTATTTTGTCTTTAGTTATTTGTGGTATTGTTGGTGTTTGTGTCATTTGGTTATTTCATGTTTCTGTTTTCTTTTTGGACCTGTACAGTGATTTGGTCACTTGGGTGTGTAAAGTGCTCTATAAATAAAGGTAGGTTGATTGATTGACAAAATCTTTTACAAGACTGTCTTTTCAGTGCTATGATTGAGTCAGAGAATTATGTTATTCAGCATTATGAGATGCACTTGGATTTCTGATGGTTTAAGCCAGATTTAGTTTGACTCTTTGACCCCGCTGGTAGGGAGGAAAAACGAGGTCCGGCGTCTGGGTAAATTACAGATGGCTCTGTCTCTCTCTCTGCCCTGTGCTGATGGGAAAACCCAGGATGGGAGTGCCACCTCATCAACCTAGAGTGGCAGAGAGCTGGCACCGTCAGGAGAACGGGCTGAGGGAGGAGTATGGCCCTCCCAGCAGGTTCCCTGAAAAAAACCATCTCCCATCTGCTCATCATACCTGACAAAAATAAACAAAAGCAAAAAAATACTCCTAAAATAAATAATTAATGACCACTCCCATCAGGAAGGCTGGTCAAACATTCTAAATGCTTTTCTTCTATCTACTCATATAATTAGACCTAAAGTGGGACCGCCAGGTTAAAGATTATCTCTGTGAAAACATTTTCTGTAGCACAAACACCACACTGTTAGGTCTACTATAAAATAGACCTAACAGGATGTTTAGTACTATTATTTTGATCTTATATAGTGCTTTGAAGTATTACATTTGTTATAATTGTCAGTTATTTTTAACAACTACAAAAACTTGCTAAAGTAACATATTTGACAATTAAAGGCCAAAACAACAGTTATATCTGCTTAGATATATACCAATATGTTTTGGGAATCGCTTAATTCATTATCACAAACAAAGTAGCAAACTAATGTCATATTTCTCTGTTATGTTTTATTTGGTCAACAAAATAAATAAAAACCTCAGCTATGCATCCTTTGATGTAAAACAATATAGTACTTTGGATATTATGTTGTCCTACCATAACGAGTAAAAAGAATAGCATTATGTGCCGACATGTAATGCTCATTAAATTTGTTAATTACATGACATATAGGTGCACATTGATGTTGCATCTGTTTACATGTAAGGAATCAATGATTTCTAGGAGCTATACAGCGGGTTCAACAGATATGGTTTAACTAAATCTCGGAACTTTGGTTTTGTGTTTTTCTTTATTTTCAGATTTGTCGTTCTTTGCTTTCCATACTCAGTTCATTCCTGTGGTGTTTATTATTATCATTTAGCTGCCACATTGGTTAATTCCTCTGTGTTGAGTTTCTTACTTAGTTTTGTTCTTCTGTTCTCAGTGGATTTGGGTATCCACTCCTGTGTTGGTGTTGGTGGTCTTTTTCCTCTTTGGTTTGTAGATTATTTGTATTTAGTTTGGCTATTTCTGTGTTCTCTGTAATAATTAGTTACCATCCTTCCATGTCTCAGCTCCCTGCATTCCCAAATTATCTCTCATCTGCTCATTAACTCACCTGTTTAGTATTCCAGTAACCATGCTCCCTAGTTGCTCCTGATCAGGATTACATTTTTTTTTAGACATACAAAACCCGAGTAAACACAAAATGTTATTTTCAAATCATGATTTCATTAATTAGGGGATAAAAATTATCCAAACCAACCAGGCTCTATTTGACATTATAATTGCCCCACCGACAAATTAACTGTGGTTAGCCACTTTTTTGGTAAAATGTATCTAGCCACACTCAGACCTGGTTACTGCCAGACCTGTAGAAACAAGAAGTCACTTGAAGAAACTCTGTCAGACAACATGAAGTAGGCTGAATAATTTAAAAAAGCAACACATCATGCTCTGATCTACAGAAATGTAGATCAGAAACAAAGTCAGACTGGAAAGAGGTCTTCTTTTCTCTATGAAAAGTTTAGTTTAATAAAACGCCCTGATTTTAGAAGCCCAAGAGCTGGCTAACCTCTCCGGCAAATGGTAAACAGCCATTTTTCAGTTTGCCATGTTTTCTTACAGGAAAAGTGTGGTCAAGGTTAGCAGAGGCTCCAAACACATCTCATTACTCCCGATGTTGATGATGAAGAAGATCAGGTCCAATAGCCTCGCCTTCAGATGAAGAAAGATTTCATTTTCTTTTAACACCTGTATGGATTAAAGTGACGCCCAAAGACAGCTGAAAACATACAAAGCTGGGAAAATACAGCAAAAAAAAAAATACAATTCGTAGCCAGGTGTTACAAACAAAGCAACAAAACAGAAGGAATGTGATCTGATTTCATCTGATCCAGGTCTGGCCTAAAACTCCATACTGTAACAGCTTGTTCAGCTGCACCATGAAATCATACCAGTACACAGAGAACAATATCAATCCCTTGCCATTACATCAGTCTATTGCCAGGCAGCTCTGATCATTGTTCAAGAAGGAATTACAGCCCAGAAAATCAGTGTGCACAAAAAAAGAAGAATTCCTTTGTAGGTTTGCAAACACTTTGTCTGCAACTTACATTCATGCTCCACTAAGCATAGGTTCAGTGAAGAATTACAAGCATCTGAACGGTGTTCATCTGTAAAATGAACATCTTTTCGGTGATGTTTCTCACATCAGCAAGTGCCTTCACATATGCAGAGGAAGAGTTTTATGAATAATACATCTGCAAAGTGAGTCATTTTGCTTTGCAGTCCAGAACTGAAGAGGCATTTTATCTCAGGCATATTCATATTAAAAACAGCATGTTAGCAAGCTGTTAATCTGAAGCCACGCTGTATTCATTAACAGAAAATCTCTACTGAAATGCCAATAATTTGGTGCCTATGTGATTTATTCTAAAAGACTGGTATAGCAGACAAATCCTACAGGTTCAAATAGATTAAAAGCATTGCTCATATAGCTAAAAAAATAACATAACTTGATATTGTTGCTCTTTTGGTGAACATTTAACAGCTTTTTAAAGACCAACATTATAATTTCTCTGGCTGCATTAAGAACTTCAGCCCTTCTGCTCTGTTAGGTCTTAAAACTCATGTTAGTGTCTGTCGAAATACGCACACAGCCCAGCCGTGATCCAAGATGTAGGCTATTGTTTTTCCTGACAACTAGCCTGTTATTTGGGGTATTATTCCTGAATCAGCAACACTGGGTACAACGTGATTCTGTCACTAGTACAACACAACCTGTTTTCCAATTCAAATTTCATGCAAAAGCATCTGCCTTTGCCTCCAATCCAAGGCTATTTCTCCACAGTTAGTATCTCTATATAAAGCGTTCCAGTTCTCTTCCACAAATGTGGAACATTAGAACTACATCAGCTTGACTCATGCAACATGTGACATTCATCTAATATGAGAGTAAATGTCAATATCCTAACATATTCTGAAATCTAAAAGTAATAATGCTGTTACACAAATTAAATCTTCTCAAACAGTGTCTTACTTGGATTTTAGGTGATGATTGATGATGGGAGAGAACAGAAGGCTTTGAGATGTTCAAAGCTTAGAATATTGTTTTCTAACCTAACTCTGCTTTAAACCTCTCCACAGCTTTCTCCCTGATCTGTCTGCTGTGCTCCTGGGTCTTTGCGATGCTGATTGTTCTCTAATGATCTCCAAGGAACCTCTGAGGTCTTCACAGAACAGCTGCATTAATACAGAGATTATATCACACACAAGCTCATATAATATAATAAATCGATGTCCTTTGAAGGGATTTGCATCCACATTAAGTTGCACTGGATTGTTGTTAAGGGGGGATCAGAATAAAATGGCAGAAAACAAATTATGACCAACTTTAAAGGTTTTAATTTAAGCAAAAAAATATTATTGTGGGTATTTGATGGTGGAAAGGCTTCTTTCTGGATATTAGTTTTTGCCCTGTTGTTATATAATAAGGTAAACTAAGTATGACATCACACACAATCAACTGAAAATGTAGTGATTAAAGAATAGGAATGACAAAATCCTTATCAAATGCAGGAAGGCAGCCATCATGCAAACATTATCTCTCATTATTCCACAGTTTCATTAAGCTCTGCAGAGTAACATCACAACTGGGCTGAGAGTAATCAAATATAAGAGCATTGACTGGAAATAACTGCAACATAGACAAATTGCTTGGAGGAAATAGTCTGCTGTGCTCTAAAACAAAGGAAATGAAGCAGAAGGATAAAGACAGAAATTTTATTTTTGCCGCCACCAAAGACAGTATATCTGATGAAAAGCAAATAGAGAGGATTTTCCAGCTCTGACTCAATATGTAAATGTGAGCTTTCAGACATTCCTCTACTCTTGGTCATTAAACACTTTCTCTCCTTTTCTTCCTTGATGTAGCACTGCTTTTGCTAACTTCAAGTGGTGATCATGAGCTTATTTTCCAAGTTTAGTAGCTATTTATAGCGATTGTCACACATTTGTGATGTTTTGGGATGGATGATTAAAAGGGAAAACTCCCTGAGGGGAGCTTTAAAAGAAGATTAAGAACAGAGCCATGAGATTTGTGAAATCAATGATAGGGCACCTGAAAAAGAAATAGAAATATTAAGCTCAGGATTTTTTTTAAATGACAATGTGCAAACATTTTTCACTTCTTATGTGAGTTACTAAATCACTAAGCAGTGAAAAGCATATAAGAAACAAAGTTTTACTTTGGTCTCATCTGAATAGACTCTATGTGTGCTGTGTCTCCTACGTGGCTAATAGCAAACCCTAAATGTAATTTTCTTCTTGCCTCTCTTCTAAAAAGGCCAGGTACAAATTATTGAAACTACTGACTGCTAAAGCCATTGCAACCACATTAGGCATGGGTGCAAAGGATTTTATTTAGGGGTAACAGAAAAAAGTGTGACTGGTGGACATTCAGATGTGGTCCACACATTTCAGATTTTTATTTGTAAAACATTTTCTCCTTGGCGGCACTACTTTCTCGGGGTCCAACTAAATCCCACTAAAATACACTAACGTTTGGGGCTGTAAGATGACAAACTATGAGAAACCTCCAGGGGTGTGATTACATTTGCGGTGCAGTGTAGGTTAGCAGTTTAGCAGCATTTATGTCCTTTAAAACAAATCAGGAAAAAACTATCAAAACAACTCTGTGCTGAGGATAAAACAGTCATGCTATCCATGGTGGAAAATTATATATGGAAAATGTGATTCATATGAAATCTAGTTGCTTTCTTAAAAAATAGAACTTCTGTATTTTACTACAGTTTTTGTTGTAATATCCTAACCCTTATATTTAAAGGTCTAAGTCGGAATTCTTCATTTTTTCATGCTTGGCAATTTCATTAGGCCTTGATGTGAAGTCTTGATATGGTCCTAAAATTTGATCGCCAATAATACCAAAAAGGACACAGTATTCAAGTTGCGCTGAAAACATATTCACACTGTCGTGTATTTCCATTTGGCGGAATGAAAAGCGGAAGCAAATATTTCCCACATTCAGATGGAGTTGAACTATCTTGAGCTTTCATCAGTAAGCCAGAGAGGTGTAAACGGCAGCAGGCTGGATTTGAAGCACGTTCCACTGGTGCGCCTTGCTAGTGTGCCTGTGACAAGGCGCGGCCTGGACAGCCACAATAAAAGCTTCTTCAAACACTTACAATCCACTGGCCAACATTGACTGACAGCTGGAATGGGTCTGGGCTTAAAGTGGCTGACACTTTAAGTACAGCCACTTAATTTTTCAAGAGCTGATGGTGGGGGCTGTCAAGAGAGAGATCCAGGATCAGGCTGGATGGTGACCAGTAAGAGCAAATGTTGTATGTCTTTACTCAACAGAGGCAGAGCTCTATGAAAGGATTCAGTTGAACAGTCATGAAGAAGGTCCCCTATCCCTCTCTTTACTGTCCTCTCTTAGATGAAAAGGAACACATTCTTTAATGGAAGGCAAGCAGAAAGAAAAAAAAATACATTCAACCACTTTCAAAAACATGCTGGCCTAGACTTGTCAAACAGCATCAGTGGCTCCTGCTACAGACAGGCCTTTGGAAGTAGGGACAACACAGACACACGAGTCATCCGTAGGAGATGCAGTGGGAGTGGGTGGAAGCATGAAGTTACTGATACAGAGGTGTGAACGTGCTGTCAGAGGAGCTTGAGGACAGGGGAAATATGACTGTGTGGAAAGTCTGAGGGACCAGTTTATGAATAATAATAATAATCATCTTTATTGGTCATTGCACATGTACATTACAACGAAATTTGTCCTCTGCATTTACCCATCCCTTACAGGGAGCAGTGGGCTGCCATTGTGCAGTGCCCGGGGAGCTAAGGGTCTTGCCCAGGGACCCAGAGTGGTAATCTGTGGGATACGAACCTGGCCCCTTGTGTCCCCTCTGGAACACAAACCTCCTGTTCTAACCACTAGGCCACAACCATTTGCCATTTTGTCACTTTCTACTTGCAATGTATGCCAGTGTTTTGGTAGTAATTTAATGCCCCCTCTTCCTAATATACTTAGTGATGTGCTATTTGCAGTGTTCTGTTAGGTATGGTTTTCTTTTGTGACCTCGCCATCCTGTCCATTTCTTTTCTTTTTATTTTAAAGGATCAGCTGACCATCTGGCAATGAAATTTTGTTATTGTTTGAGTACTCCCATGTGGTCAGATAATAACAAGCCAAATTATTCAGACAGTAAATGAAACCATACGTTTAATTCAAGAGTGCTTTTAGCGTAGTGTGTTACTAAGTAACAATGTTATTTTGCTGTTGCTACAATATTTGAGTCCCATTTGCGTTAATTCAGTGCCAGTAGCGCACATGTGGTGGAATTTTCCAAAATGATCAAAAACCCATGTGGAAGCCTGACTTAGCTGGTGATCAAATTATGTACGCAGGCAACAATGCAAAAAAAAATATAATAATAAGGTGATGCACGAGCATTAGTTGCCTATGGTATCATTTCATTCTACATCATTAAAATTATAGCCAGATATGCAATAGTTTGATGAGGGTGTTAACAATATCCTGCTAATGGATATTATTTACAGAAGGCATAAACCCTTACAGCAGACTATAAATAGTTTATAAGACAATTTCTTTAAATCATCAGTTGTCAAAAGACAGTATAAAACATCGTCTTTGTGGGAACATATTGAAATGTCTGTGGCAAACAGCTTCATTTCATATCTGACTTTTTCCAGGTACAAAATGGTACAGTCTGCCTTTGGGCCAACACTACAAAGATACACAATCATTAGCACACGTTTATTGCTAATATAATCGGCATTGCTGTTGGATCACCACACAATGATTTTGTAGCTGACACAACAGGGCAACCACTCAAGTACCACCTTCTTTCTTACATCAACACACACAATTTTTCCAAACATATCTGTCTGTCTACCTTTACATGTACATGCTTTGATGACATCCCATTACTAATCTATAAGGTCCAATTTGTTGATGGATCCACCGTTGCCAACAACAGTAACTTTAACTATTCAGTAAATATGAAGGTTTAGAAGTATGTTCATAGTTAGGTGAGAAAACCAGAACTGCAGCCTCTGCTCTAATTCATCCCAGAGGTGTTGAAGTCAGGACTTGAGATCAGAATTAATTGATTTTGCAGTATGACCTATTACATTTGGCAACATAGTGTAAGAGTCTCAAACTAGATCCAGCTTAGCTTGAAGCACAACATTTACATCCAGGGCTCATAATAGTGCTGCACAATATCAATAAACCCTATCATTGAAATACTACTGCTGAAAATAGCAAGGACAATGTTTATTATGAATAACCCATTTTTGTGACTTTTCTTTCTTTACCAATACACTTTTCTGTGAGCTTTGGTCTCTCAGCTACTACAAATATACAGTATGGTTGTGCATGAAGGACAGTTAGAGTCCATGTAAATTGGCCAAATACATTGAACATGAATGCATGACCCTAAAATAATACTATCCTGCTGAATATTGCATCCAAGCAGGTTTTTGCGATTGCGATATTGCAGACACTGGCATTGAGATAACAATGGTGGTTTGATATATTGCACAGAATTGTAGTACCCTTAAATCACAAATATTCCTTTAAATAATTCAGAATAGCGTCAACTGGTTCACACATAAAGGGCATGTGTCTCATAATAAGCCATAAAGATTTGATTTGATCCAACGCCACTGCATGAAGAGCTGCAGTGACATTGACGGTTATCATCCCCCAGGATGGATTTGGCATCTTATCTGACAATCAGGACAATGCTTTTCTTCAAATCTCCTACTGGCTTAAAGGATAAGCTTATTAAGGGTGACCAACACAGCTGAAAGAGCTGAACATTGCATTACATCTTTAATAGAGATTGACAAGCAAACAAGTTTGCCTCCATCTTGACACAAAAAGGGCTCCAGTCCAAATATTTAGACAAGGATGCAGAAAAAAAGACACACACACACACACACACACACACACACACACACACACACACACACACACACACACACACACACACACAAACAAGCCAGCCCTTGGGAGCTGCCATTAGTGCTTTTAGCTTGATCTTATTACATGCCTCCAGCAGATTGAAGTGAAAGTTCAGTGTAGGTAAGAGACTGATGCTGGATAATACTCCAGCCTCTGGCAGTCCTAAGGCAGGACTTCTCCATCAGGGCGGACAGAGTGAGTTTCCAGCCAGTAAAAAATATTCAGAGAGCCAGAGTTCAGAGCCCTTCAGTTGACTGGCTGGCCTGGTTAAGACTTGTCTTTGAAGGCTTTTCAAATTAGACACCACTCTGGAGACCTCAGAAACAATTACTTTGGCACTAGACATAATTCATTTGGCATCTGATAGAACTGTCTAGTTGTACCATACAGAAAAAAATTCTCTGTTTTTCAATGAACAAATCCATCTTGCCACTATATCTTCAGAAATAATACTGTCTTTACCATATTAAATAGCCAAATTTAACTTGCCCGGATGATATGATTTATACAGTGAACAAAGTAACATTGCTGGCAATGCAAATGTAGTAATTGTGTGAGTGGTGAGCAGTTCCACTCCCTGAAAGCTGGTGTCCAGCATGATCTAGATGTTTCCCTTCTTGAGGCCGAGGAGATAACCGAACTATTAGCATGAACTGGGTTGGAGCACGGACGCGTCAAAAACATTTACCCATATTGATTTTTAAAAACCAAAATTTGGTTGTTATGTTTGAATTTATTGTGGATTTTCTCTCATCCACTCATGTGCAAAATTATACATTAGGCTCACATTTTTACAAAAACCACTAGTAATAATTGGATACATGCCCTTCTTTGCAAATTCATTTTAATTAGCTAGTTTCATGGAACAAACTCAGCTTTAAGCATAGATCACAGTTTGTTTTTTTATTAGAGGTGAGGTTAGGGCTTCAGGTGGGTCTGCTTTATCCAATCCAAACCCAGTTTTGATATGTGATGTGGGTCTGTGTTCTGTTGGAACAGCCAGTTGTGTTCAAATTTCAACCATCAAACTATGGATTTGAGTTGAAGTTGAATAATTTAGAGATAGTCCTTCTTTGTTCTTTCCACCTTGTACAATGCACCAGGATAACAGGCAGCGACATGGACCCTCACCGTGATACTGCCACCACCTTGCCTAACAGAAGGTACTGTGCTCTTAGGTTTGAAAGCCTCACCCTTACACATTAAGCCATAATTCTTGCTACTGTGGCCAAATAACTTTATTCAGTCAAATCTTCAAACTTTCTTTTGAAGGCATTTGACTTGTTCTGTTGAGGAGATGCAAATTGCTGTTGAGCTTGAGGTTTTCATTAATGGAGAAGGCATCTGTTTCTTGGTTGAAATCTTTTAAGTACACTTTGATGTTAAACCTTCTTCACTGTGAATAGTCACACTGGTGTTCCAGTTAATAAGGCAGGCTAACTCGAAACTGTGACCTCAACTCTGGTAAAACTTGAGGACCACATTTGAAAGATGGGTCAATAAAAGGGAATAAGTGAACTTAAACAAAATCATTCTGAAGATGTTCTGAGAAAAAGAGTGGTCAAATATTCAACCAGAATAGTAAACTCATTTATTCTACATAAATTCTCAGCTAGGTGTTTAAGGGATTCTCACATTTAATACAAACTGATTGACATTTGTTTTAATAAATCCCTGCTCCTCAGCTGCTGACAAACAAGGAGACAGACAGACCAGCAGACAGACAGGCAGGCAGGTGGTTGGACTGAGACATGAGGGGTTCTGAGGAGGGAGATCTAACCTAGGCTCTCCTTTCTCACCCACAACACGTCTTCTCTCATCACTCCCCCACTACAGAGAGCAGATGGGCCTCACAGCACGATGTTCTGTTTACCAGAGTTACTGTACAAAGCAGCAACCACCACAGGCTCCCACTCCAACATCAGTGAGTAGAGCAAAGCTTCCTTAGGAAAAACATGACAATCTATAAGATAAAGTGCTGGAAAACATATTTTTACATAATGCTCATAAAATGAATTTTTTTTCTTAATGAGAGTGCAAACTTACTGTATTTGTTGATGCTGTAAAAGATACTGACACTGTAACCAATGTTACACTGTCTTTATATTCCACTTACAATAAGTGCAACATTTCTGTGAACTTTGCCAGGAACTCTTCAGATGCATTTAAAAAAAAGCAAACAAAATCCTTTTTCTTCTGGGTTTGCTGCCTAAACCCATGATGCAGTTATGACTGTAATTTCCTTTCATGTAGTAGTAAATAGAAAATTCAAACTGATCTGGCTTGATTCTGCCACCTGCTAGTATGTGGGCTATATTAATCAATAAATGAGTCCTCTTGTCCTCAAATTTGATGTGTATCTTAAAGGGATCCATAGCTGCAGATCAGTCCACTACTCAAGTGAGCATTAGTATTAGACCATGGAGCAATGGTGGCCTGGTTTGATGAATCAAATTTTCTTCATCACATGGATGGCCGGGTGGGTGCATTGTAGCACCTATCATGGAAACTGTATTCCATTATTTCAGCAAAATAATGCGCCCTGCGATCAAGCAGTTCAGAAATGGTTTAAGGAACAAAAGAATGAGTTTGGGTTCCAAATTCACCTGATCTCAATCCACTTCAGCATCTGTGGGATGTGCTGCAAAAAAAAGTCAAATTCATGGAGGCCTCCCCCTCCAAGGTCTAGTGTAGTCCGTAGACGCAACAGGTCGGGGCCAACACAATATTATAGCTGGTCATAATGTTATGGCTGCTCAGTGTATTTTATTGCGTCTTCTTGTTTTTGTAAAGGAGACACCTGTTAGACGAAAAGAGTTTAAATATAGAGTTTGTCTAAAAACCTGAGCAACGTTAATAAAAACAATATGGCACCTGTTTAATTCAATACTCCATGACCTTTCAGGCCTAAAATGATCATCTCAGGAAAAAAACATCCTAAAATCTGTGACCATATGACGCTGGAGACAAGAAAATAACAAAATGATATCAATAGCAGGGAGAAGCTGGACATGATTTTGATTTATATGTTATCACTGCCTTCCAATATATATTCAGGTACCTCTACCTGGGTTCATTTTCCAGAGTTAGGTGTAAACTCAGAGGGGAGGCAACATTTACAGCTTACAGTATCCCATAAATTAGCACACTAGGTCAGTGTCAAAGAGAAAAATCAAACAAAGAAGAAAACAGCCACTGCAATCTGCGAGCTCTGCTGGGAGAGAAATTCAAATGAGGGAAATATATCTCTTCCTTCATTCAACAAAAAATGTTTCCCTTTCTTTTTTCTTCCTTCATTCTGCTTCAGAGCTGGTGAAAATGCTGATAACAAGCACTGTCTCCAGACTGTAGGTTTTTCAAATTGGAGAATTAAACCTTGATAGAGCCTTCTGATATTTAGAATTTAACCTTGAATAAGGACAATAGTTTAAGCTTTATTTTCAGTGAAGCCAAAGAAAAGGTAATAGCTCCACTGGTAAGCTATAAGTACAAAAAGGGAGTGGCATGAGGCCCAGATGATGATCTTTTTAACTATGCAGATGTCATTAAGTGTGACAGATAAATCTTTCAGTGAGCATCAAGGTTCATGGGTCAATTTGCATGGTGAAAGAAACAAAAAAAAATATTTCAAAGCAGTAACAGTCTGAGCATTAGAAGCACCAGTCTGACACATTAGGTCATCAAAACCATTCATTATAATTAAATCATCGCATTGGATATTTACCGAGTTTAAAACAAAGAGTTTAAGATAAGAAAATTCAACCTGTCAAGAATCTGAAGGGTTATTTGTTTATTCAGTCAAATGAGGAGAGCTTGAAGAAGATGGTGAGAAAAAGAGAGTGAAGATATGGTTATCACGTTTGAGCATAAAAGGCTACGTGTGTACTATAAGTATCAAAATCCCAAGCTGTTCCCAGGCTGGAAGGGGGCGCCCAGGAGACATCCTAATGAGATTCATGAATTACTTCAACTGACCTTTTGATGTGGAGAAGCTTTACTGCAATTCTGATTAGGCACTTCCTTAGACAGCCAAGAGTTCTTTTGTTTATGATCAGGCACCTTAACCAGTAGCTACAGGGTCCTAATATTATCAGCTATACAACAAGGGAAGAAATACTTGAGAATATCTGTACATTTGCTCCAGATGCCATTCTCATTCTGATTCCAAACTACCTGCTGAATCCTTATGCTCTCTGACAGCAGCAGCTGCAGTAAATCAGAATCCATCCTTTTGTCCTATGCAACACTATGGCCTCTTTTAAGGTTATAAAAGGACCAGGTGGACCTTAAAAGCATCTCTGATACTCGCACTCCCCACAAAAAGGCCTTGAGGGACACGATCATAGGCCGTTCCCAGATCCACAAAACACATGTGGACTGGATACCAAACTTCCACGACCCCCTCAGCAATTCAGTAAAGGTGAACAGCTGATCCATTGTTCCGCAGCCAGGAAAAAAAGCAAAACTGCTCCTCCTGAATCCCAGGTAAGATCACTGGTCGGATGCTCCTTTCCAACACCCTAAGGTTTGTCAGGGGAGGCTGAAAGTTGTGATCCCTCTCTAGATGCATGCTTTCTGATCCCTTTTTAAAAAACTGGCATGCCAGTTCGCAGGTGTTGTCCCAGTTTTCCATGCAACACTGAAGGTGTGAACCACCAAAGCCCTACAATGTCCAGAGCTTTCAGCTTCTCAGGCAAAACTCATCCACTCCTGGTGCCCTTTGAAGTACCTAATCATATTCTGCCATTGTGATGAAATGGTTTTCTCCAAGACCTTAAACTTTGCCACCTCTGCAGATGACAGGTTCCTGGATTGATAAGTTTGTCAATGTGGCTCTTTCACCATCCAACAGTTTCCTCAGTCCAACCTGCAGTTTTCCCTCCCAACCAAACGCCACCTTTAACCAGATAAGATATGGATAATAATACATTACAAAAAATCTTCATTCTTTAAAATATATCTCATTAATTAAAATCTTAACATTTTCAATAGCTGGACTAATTGAAGTACCTCTTCTATTTAAAAACATGAAAATTACAACAAAACCTTGGCACAACTGCTGGATACAAAAGGCATAATAAATGCTGTATTTATAGAAATCCTCCAGGCATGGACCATCATTGTAATTATTAGAAATGAAATACTAGAAATTAAGCATGTCATGTACACTCACCGTTCACTTTATTAGGTACACCTTGCTAGTACCGGGTTGGACCCCCTTTTGCCTTGAGAACTGCCTTAAACCTTCATGGCATAGATTCAACAAGGTACTGGAAACATTCCTCAGAGAGTTTGGTCCATATTTACATGATAGCATCACACAGATGCTGCAGATTTGTCAGCTGCACATCCATGATGTGAATCTCCCGTTCCATCACATCCCAAAGGTGCTTTATTGGATTGAGATCTGGTGACTGTGGAGGCCATTTGAGTACAGTGAACTCATTTTCATGTTCAAGAAACCAGTCTGAGATGATTCGTGCTTTATGACATGGCGCGTTATCCTGCTGGAAGTAACCATCAGAAGATGGGTACACTGTGGTCATAAAGGGTTGGACATGGTCAGCAACAATACTCAGGTAGCCTGTGGCGTTGACACGATGCTCAATTGGTACTAAGGGGCCCAAAGTGTGCCAAGGAAATATCCCCCACACAATTACACCACCAGCCTGAACCATTGATACAAGGCAGGATGGATCCATGCTTTCATGTTGACGCCAAATTCTGACCCTACCATCCGAATGTTGCAGCAGAAATCCAAGACTCATCAGACCAGGTAATGTCTTCCAATCTTCTATTGTCCAATTTTGGTGAGCCTGTGCGAATTGTAGTCTCAGTATCCTGTTCTTAGCTGACAGGACTGGCACTCGGTGTGGTCTTCTGTTACTGTAGCCCATCCGCCTCAAGGTTCAACGTGTTGTGCGTTCAGAGATGCTCTTCTGCATGCCTTGGTTGTAACAAGTGGTTATTTCAGAATCAGAATCAGAATCAGAAAAGCTTTATTGCCAAGTACGTTTTTGGACATAAAAGGAATTTGTTTTGGCGTAGTCAGTGCAATACAACACAAATTAAACAGTATAAACATATCTACAATATAATATAAATATATGTGCACAGTTTTAAGTGAGTGAGAGTAAATATAGAGCAGTATAAGATGCAAGAGCAATACAACAGTGCAGATGATCAGTGTGCAAGTATGGCAGTGCAAGTAAAGCAGGAGTCCAAGCTGAGCGTTAATGTAACGCATAGAGTTACAGTTTACAAGTGTCCTGTCAGCAAAAAAAAAAAAAAAAGGGGGGGGGGGAGTGTCTGTGTGGTTTCCGGGCTTTGCTAACCAGGCTGGTGGCAGATGGGAAAAAACTGTTCTTGTGGCGTGAGGTTTTGGTCCGGATGGACCGCAGCCTCCTGCCAGAGGGGAGAGTCTCAAAGAGTCTGTGACCGGGGTGGGAGGGATCAGCCAGAAACTTCCCTGCCCGCTTCAGGGTCCTGGAGGTGTACAGTTCCTGGAGCGACAGTAGACTGCAGCCAATCACCTTCTCAGCAGACCGAATGACACGCTGCAGCCTGCCCTTATCCTTGGCTGTAGCAGCGGCGTACCAGATGGTGATGGAGGAGGTGAGGATGGACTCAATGATGGCTGTGTAGAAGTGCACCATCATAGTCTTTGGCAGGTTGAATTTCTTCAGCTGCCGCAGGAAGAACATCCCCTGCGGGGCTTTCTTGATGAGGGAGCTGATGTTTGGCTCCCACTTGAGATCCTGGGAGATGATGGTTCCCAGGAAGCGGAAAGATTCCACATTGTCAATTGTGGAGTCACAGAGGGTGATGGGGGAAGGTGGGGCTGGGTTCTGCCTGAAGTCCACAACCATCTCCACTGTCTTTAGAGCGTTGAGCTCAAGGTTGTTCTGGCTGCACCAGTCCAACAGATGGTCCACCTCCCATCTGTACGCGGACTCGTCACCATCAGAGATGAGTCCGATCAGGGTGGTGTCATCCGCAAACTTCAGAAGCTTGACAGACTGGTGACTGGAGGTGCAGCTGTTGGTGTACAGGGAGAAGAGCAGAGGAGAGAGAACACAGCCTTGGGGGGAACCGGTGCTGATGGTCAGGGAGTCAGAGACGTGCTTCCCCAGCCTCACGCGCTGCTTCCTGTCAGACAGGAAGTCAGTTATCCACCTACAGGTGGAGTCGGGCACACTCAGCTGGGAGAGTTTCTCCTGGAGCAGAGCTGGGACGATGGTGTTGAAGGCAGAGCTGAAATCCACAAACAGGATCCTGGCATAGGTTCCTGTGGAGTCCAGGTGCCGGAGGATGAAGTGAAGGGCTAGGTTGACTGCATCATCTACAGACCTGTTGGCCCTGTAGGCAAACTGCAGGGGGTCCAGGAGGGGGTCGGTGATGTCTTTTAGGTGTGAGAGCACAAGGCGCTCAAAGGACTTCATCACCACAGAGGTCAGGGCGACGGGTCTGAAGTCATTAAGCCCTGTGGTCCTTGGCTTCTTGGGAACAGGGACGATGGTGGAGGACTTGAAGCAGGCTGGCACATGACATGTCTCCAGTGAGGTGTTAAAAATGTCTGTGAAGACTGGAGACAGCTGATCAGCGCAGTGCTTCAGGCTGGCTGGTGAGACAGAATCCGGACCAGCAGCTTTCCGGGAGTTCTGTCTCCTGAAGAGTTTGTTTACGTCCCTCTCCTGGATGGAAAGAGCCGTCCTCGGCGTGGGTAGGGGGCTTGTGGGGGGGAACTTCAGGGTGGGGGTTGGAGGTGCCAAGGCCCCTCTTGAGGTTGGAGAGATGGGGGTGGTAGATTGTGGCTGCAGCTGTTGGGGGGCGTCGTGGGGGAAGGTTGCAGGACTGTCCCTTTGTCTTTCAAAGCGGCAGTAGAACTCGTTCAGGTTGTTGGAGAGGCGTCGGTCGTTGATGGAGTGGGGGGCTTTCGGTTTGTAGTTGGGTAGTTGGTGATTTGCTTGAACCCTTTCCAGACAGACGCAGAGTCGTTGGCTGAGAACTGGTTTTGGAGCTTCTCAGAGTACAGTCGTTTGGCCTCTTTCACTGCCTTGCCAAACTTGTACTTTGCCTCTCTGTATATGTCTTTGTCCCCACTCCTGAAGGCCTTTTCCTTATCCAGTCTTAACCTTCTGAGTTTAGCTGTGAACCAGGGTTTGTCGTTGTTGTAACTCACCCTGGTGCATGATGGTACACAGCTGTCCTCACAGAAGCTAAAGTAGGAAGTCACAGCCTCTGTGTACTCGTCCAGACTGTTGGTAGTAGTCCTGAACACATCCCAGTCTGTACAGCCTAAACACGCCTGGAGATTCTCCACAGCCTCACTGCTCCACTTCCTTGTCGTCCTCACAACAGGTGTGCAGAGCTTTAGTTTCTGCCTGTATGCAGGAATCAGGTGGACCATGATGTGGTCGGATTGGCCCAGTGCAGCACGTGGGACGGCGTGATAAGCGTCTCTGATGGTGGTGTAACAGTGATCCAGAATGTTGTCCTCTCTGGTCGGACATTTTATAAACTGTCTATATTTGGGGAGTTCGTGGGTCAGATTACCTTTGTTAAAGTCACCAGCGACGATTACTAAGGAGTCCGGGTTGGTCCGCTCCACACTCAGTATCTGGTCGGTGAGCATGCGCTGTGCGACCTGCACGTTAGCTTGCGGCGGGATGTAAACACCGACCAGGATGAACGAAGCGAACTCACGGGGGGAATAGAAAGGCTTACAGTTTATGATGAAGGATTCCAGGTCTGGAGAACAGTGCTGCTGAATCACTGTCACGTCGTTGCACCAACCACTGTTGAGGTAAAAACAGATTCCTCCACCTTTCGCTTTGCCGGAGAGTTCCGTGTCTCTGTCCGCTCAGTAGAGCTGGAATCCTGCCAGCTGCAGCGCAGAGTCCGGTATTAATCCACACAGCCACGTCTCCGTGAAGCACAAAACTGCTGATGAATAAAAGTCCCTGTTTTTCCCCAACAGCAGTTGTAGTTCCTCAATTTTGTTGGGAAGTGAGCGCACGTTAGAGAGAAATATTCCAGGTAACGGTGTTCGTAGTCCACGCTGGCGAAGTCGTACCAGCACCCCAGCCCGTTTCCCTCTCTTCCGGTGAGCGCACCTTTGACCAGAATGTCCAAAAATTTCAGAGCAGTAGGCAGAAAAGTTGGAAATAACTCCTCTGGTGTAGTAGCCCTGATGTTCAGGAGTTCTTCTCTGGTGAGAGAGCTCCGGGTACCATCACAGAAGACCATTTTAAAGCAAAAAACAAAACAAAACAATGCGCACCAACACGCCGAGGCGACCATCTGTGGCGCCATCTTGGATTATGGATTATTTGAGTTACTGTTGCCTTTCTATCAGCTCGATCCAGTCCGGCCTTTCTCCTCTGACCTCTGGCATCAACAAGGCACAGAACTGCCGCTCACTGGATAATTTCTCTTTTTCAGACCATTCTCTGTAAACCCTAGAGATGGTAGTGTGTGAAAATCCCAGTAGATCAGCAGTTTCTGAAATGCTCAGACCAGCCCGACTGGCACCAACAACCATGCCACGTTCAAAGTCACTTAAATCACTTTTCTTCCCCATTCTAATGCTCGGTTTGAACTGCAGCAGATCGTCTTGACCATGTCTACATGCCTAAATGCGTTGAGTTGCTGCCATGTGATTGGCTGATTAGAAATTTGCGTTAACGTGCAGTTGGACAGGTGTACCTAATAAAGTGGCCGCTGAGTGTATATTGGCGCATCTACCAAATTATCACTCATTTGGTCTGAAGTCTGAAGTATTTGTGTTACTTTTGATATTCGCACAACCCAGCCCTACTTTGTCCCAACATTTGAGTATCACATGTGTAAACTATACAGTTGTGATGTATGTGTGCGGTAAACATGCCATAGCTAAGGTGCAATGTTCATGTCATGAAAGTATTTGGCATGTGATAGCCTGGCTAAGCTGGAGATCAAACTGTGCATGCTATAGGATCAGATGCAGATGGAAGTTCAGTGCTGGAGCATATTTTACCTAAAGTTGCCTATATACGACGTGTGTAACAGTATGTTGGTGCCTGTACCTGTTTTCTCTACTTATGCCTGATTGTCCTGCATGAACTCACACAGTCCTTGAATTTACAGCTGAAATAGAGTGACCCTCGCCCATGGAGATAACAGAGCTTAACCTCAGAGGTTCTGGTGTGTGGGACTGTGTGTATGTATATAGTGTATACTGTTTGGGGTGTAGGAGGGGCTGTAAACGTCATTGCTGGCAAAGATTTACCGCTGCATCAGGGTAACATAAATATTCATTCGTGACCTTGTTACTTTGCTGCTCATAAAAAATCTGTTTCAACAGAAGCGTTTGTATGCTCTCATAACACAAAAGCTATACTTCGCACTGAGATCATTTTGACTCTATTTAATTTAGTGCTTTTTACTTTAATATACTACAATAGATTAATGTGATGGTATTGTTTTGGACATGAAGTAATACAAAATAATAATTAACTCTATTGTTTTTGCCACTATAAATTACTAAATGCAATGTTATTTGTTTCTACAGATACCCAGGACTATAGTGAGACTGAAGCATTGCTGTCAGGTTTGCTGCACAACCGTGTTATATATATATTATAGCCACAAACCTCAATGCAGCATAACAAAGTGGTGCATAAATATAAAGTGCAAGGAAAAACAAAAGTGATTTTTTGCCCTTTAATAATAAGGGCAATAATAATAATAACCTTAAAAGTGTTGTGGGCCTGAGTATTAAGATCCCTTTATCAAATAAAAGGAAAATATAAAAAACAGTTCCACCACTTGCCTACGGAAGTCACCTAACATAAGATAGATAAGCCTGCTCTGTCCTCTAATATAGTATTGTCTGCAGAGTCAGTTTAGTATTGAGTTGCAACCCCAGGTATTGTATGTGTCCACCATCTCAACTCCCTCACCCCTTATTACAACAGGTGTGTGGGGGCTCCTGCTGCATCTTAAGTCCACCTCCAGCTCTTTGGTTTTTCCTGCGTTCAGATGGAGGTGATTACTGTCACACCAGCCAGTAGTAGAACCTCCCAATCAAGTCTCTATATTCCTCCTCACTGTCGTCGGTAATGCATCCAACAATGGAGGAGTCATCTGAGAACTTTTAGTGGCAGCTCGTTCCAGAGTCAAAGCAAAAGTCAGATGTATACAATGTTAAATGAAACAGTGACAATATGGTTCCTTGGGGTGAGCTGATGTTGCTCACCGCAACGTCTGACAGGCAGATATGCAGCCTGACATCCTGCGGCCAGTCGGTGAAGTAGTCAATGATCCAGGTCACCGGATCCTAATCTACCTGCATCACAGACAGCTTTTCAACCAGCCAGAGTGGCTGGACAGTGTCGAAAGCACTGGAGAAGTCAAAGAACATGATCCTCACAGTGCTGTGTGGCTTTTCAAGGTGGGTGTAAGCTCTGTGAATCAAGTAGATTATGGCATTGTCCAAACAGATGTCAGTCTGGTACGCAAACTGCTGAGGGTCAAGGCAGTCGCATACAAAGGGCCTGAAGTGCAGCAGAACCAATTTCTTGAAAATCTTTACATTACATGTGACGTTAGTGCCACAGGTCTGAAACTGGAGAGGTCGCTGGACTGTCCCTTTATTGGGGCAAGAAGTCTTCCAGATCTTCAGCACCTTCTTCAACTTTTAACGAGAAGTGAAAAAGATGCTGGAACACTCCTGCCAGCAGCTAAGCCCACATATTGAGGACCCTCACAAGGATGTTGTCAGGTGCCCAGGCCTTGTTGATCCAGGGTCTGGTGAGCTATCACATTACATGGCTGGTTGTGATGACTAGGGTGGAGGGGAGGGTGGAGTACAGCTCTATCCTGTACTTGTACCAGTACTTCGCCCTTCTAAGCTCTCTGTTCAGCTTCTTTTGAATCAATTACTTGGCCTCTTCGTTGTCCCCTTGCATGAAAGCAATCGTTTTTTGTTTAGCAGAGATTTAATGTCTCTGTTAATCCAGGGTTTGTTGCGGAAGCAGCTTATCCTTTGGGTAGGGATGATAATGTCCTCACAGAACCTGATGTAATCAGTGACACATTGGGCCAGATCATCTATGTGGTCACTGTAATCCTGTTGGAACATTTCCCAATTCGTTGTCCTATAGCACACTTCAGGGCCTCCACAGCCTCCCTGACCACTGCTGTACAGGTGGTGACAGGTTATCTCTTGACAGCAGGCATGTACTTTGGAGTCAGCAATACCAGACAGTGGTCAGATTTGCCAAGAGGGGCAGTGTGGTTTCCCTGTATGCCTCTTTAACATTGGCATACAAGAGATCCAGTTTCTTGTCTCCATGGTTGCTGAAGTTGGTCAGTGTCCTTGAGATTTACGGGTTGTTAAAATCCCCGTTAATGACGAGGAGAGCGTTCTCTAGGTCCGCTGCAGTGGAATGAATGACGTCAAAAGTGCCCCGCACCACTGCCGACGAGGGGATGTAAACAACGACAACAATGATAGCTGAGAACTCTTGAGGCAGATAGTATGGTTGCAGCACAACGACCAGCACCTCAACAACAGGTGCAGATTTCTGTCTTCGTGGTAATATGACATGGTTTACACCATTTGGAGTTTATAAAGACAGCAAGTCCTCCTCCCACCTTCTTGCCTTTCTGTTTCTTCCTATCTGCATGGACTAGCAAGAAGCCAGCTAGTTCCACAGAGCAGTCTGGTGTTCTTTCATTTAGCCAAGTGTCAGTCAGACAGAACATGTTGCACTCTCGGTACTCACACTGCCCGCTAACCAAAGCTGTGAGATAATACATCTTGATCGTCAATGAGTGGGCGTTGGCCAGGATGACTGAGGGAAGACAGGGCTTGTATCTCCATCGTCCACTTGTTT
The DNA here is from genome assembly GCF_021462225.1 of Girardinichthys multiradiatus. NCBI lineage: Eukaryota > Metazoa > Chordata > Actinopteri > Cyprinodontiformes > Goodeidae > Girardinichthys > Girardinichthys multiradiatus. The sequence continues at coordinate 38,654,251 of NC_061804.1, read as the reverse complement.
CTCATCTTATAGCCAGCATATGTGCCTTCTTATCTTTAACTCCATCGGGATCTCCTTCGGACATGCAATAGGTGGATCCCAAAACTGTAACAGCCCTTCGTGTGAGAAGATTCCAGTGTGTTTTTATATGTAAAATATAAAAATTGTTAAAAACTAGGAACGGGGAGAGGAATCTTCTGTATCTGCTGCCACTCATATGGTGCACTTCCTTTTGCACAGCTGGACTCTATTTAATAATGGAGTCCAGCTGTGCGTAATTTAAACTTAGTAGAATATCCAGCTTTGGAGGAAAACTAGGCATGGCGGTGGCCACATCATGCTGCAGCAATATTTTTCTTTAGCAGGAACATTTAAAGCTGGAATTGTGGGAAGATAGATGAATATAAAAACAGGGCAATCCTGAAGGAAAACCTGTTGCTAAAGACTGCGTTCAGAGGTTCGCCTTCCAGCAGGTGCCACAACCCAAAACACACAGCCAGAGTGGTAATGAAACTGTTTAGATCAAAGGAAATTCAAGTTCTAGAATGGCCTAGTCAAAGACCAGATCCACATCTAATTGTGAATCTGTGGCAAGAATTGAAAACTGATGCTCACAGAAACGGTTTATCTTAAAAGAAACTCATCCTAGCCTCTGGACTGGCAGACCAGGGTGATGGTCCCCCTTCATAAGAAGGGAGACTGGAGGGTGTGTTCCAACTACAGGGGGATCACACTTCTCAGCCTCCCTGGTAAGGCCTATGCCAGGGTATTGAAGAGAAGAGTCCGGAACTGAAGGAGGAGTCTGGGGAGAGGGAAGTCTGGGCATCTTTACTGAGTCTGCTGCCCCCGCGACCCGGTTCCGGATGAAGCGGAAGACGACGAGTACGAGTATGAGTAGTACGAGTATGAAACTCATCCAAAAAGACTTGCAGCTGTAATTGTAACAAAAGCTGGTTTTAAGTATTGGGAATGGATTCATACCACACTTTTTAAATGTTTTAAGATTCATTCTTATTAAAAATAAATGTGCATCATGTTCATTCTACGTCACAACAATGCACTACTACTTGTTGGTCTATCACATAAAACCCTGATATAAAACACTAAGGTTTGTGGTAATGATGTGATAAATTGTGAAAACGTTTGAGGTGCATCAACACTTTTGAAAGATACTGAATTACAAAACTAATAACACAGTTTTGTATGTAAGGACTTAAAAATGCATTAAAGCATGATTGTTTGCAGTAACAGTGGAATGTACAAAAATGTGAAGGAAACACAATTTTGTCCGTGTGTGTACAAGCAAACCCTACACTTTTGACACTGAAAAAATGATCACATTATGGTTATAGACCATAACAGCAATATTAATATCGGATATTGATATCGGCACAAATGTTTACAGATTTACATCCCTACTTAAGATTTTTACGTTACTATCCAAATATGGATTATTGATACCAGGGAAACACTGGGTCAACCTAAGTGAAATGAGACATAAAGCTAAAACATGTAGTTTCTGAACTAATGATAGCAAACATAAAGTTCAGCCAGAACATGAGCCAGCTTCTTCTGAAACGAAACCATGTTAGTAAACTAATCTGACTTTACACATTACCGACCCCTTACCTGATAAAGTGAGGGGCTAGGTAAACTGAGTTCTTCTCTGGTTTATAGCTAGACATAAAAGTCATCAACACAGCTAATTTCTGCCATGTAATCCACATGGAAATATATATCACCTCAACATAAAAACGTTTAGCTCACCATCCTGTGCTTCTTGTTCAGGTGTTTCTTCTTCCTCTTCCCCTGTGTGTGTGCCAGACTGGGATTGTTCTCCTGGTCTGATGTCTGGTGTTGGTGGTGGTTGTTCTTGCAAGACTCCAAGGTTAAGCCATTGGGGAGTTTGGGAGGCTTCTTTTTGTGTAGGGTGCCAGCCTGGCTGTTCCTGCGCTCCTGGGGTGTCAATGTCACGTTCTTCTACAAAGAAAACAAGAACAGAAAGCTAAGTTAAAAAAGACATTTGGTTCCAGAGTAATATGTTTGACAGCATGTATAAGTCTCTTTTATTATTTATTTTTTTATGTATGTCATAAAAATGGCCTTTGAATATTCTGCAATCATTTGTTGTTTAATTGTTTTCTACATTGGAGAAAACCTGTTTACTCCCCCACTTGGCAGCAAGAAGTAAAGTCATATAAACCCATTTTGACATAAAACCAATAAGCATCAGAAAGTTAGTTCTAAACTATGTTTATGTTGCACAAAGGCTTTAGATACAGTGTGGAGGGCTTTCTTCTACAAAGACCGGGAGCAACAAATGTCCTTAATCAATTTCCCCTTATTTTTTCCCCATGGTTGTACAAATAAAGACAGAGGAAAAGGAGACTGTAACCGCATTTAAGCCAGGGTGACTGAACAGGAAAACCTGATTCCAAAGATACACAAAGGATCCTCAATAGTTTAAGGCAGCTTGTTTAGCTACAGTTGTGCAGGGGTTAAACTGATGGCAATAATTGTCTGTTCACAACTGTCCACGCAGACAAAAAAGAAGTCAGCTGTTGAAGGAATTGGCCAGTTGTCAGCTTGATCACCCCTCAAAAATCCAATATTTTTCTAATAAAAGAATGCACCATACCTACACTACCAGATCAAGCTAACTACAACACTCTTCAGTGCGGATGTTACAGAGGAAAGAAACTAAATTCTGAGCATCACAAAATGAAGTCAGGGAAGGCCCAAAACATGCAAAGAGCTATTTAAAAGGAAACTGTATTTTCAAGTTTATAACTGACTTAAGCATAAACCAGGAAGGCTGCTCTATTTTATCATTTTTAACTTTTGACCACTGCACTGGAATGTGCTATAACTGGAAATGCAGGCAGCTTTGTGGAAATCAGCAAACCTTCTAATCTAAACCATTTTGTGGCTGTGTTGCTTCTAAATGAGATTTATTTGAAGTCGCAACACCTAGCTGACCTAATTGAAGAAAATGAACAACATGTCATGCATACTGTATAGATTACATAGTTCAATAAGTCCTTTTACATATTTATGGAAAATGGGGGAAAATAAGTAGCACAAACAAAAGACATGAAACTAAAAAGTTAATTTTTTACTATTAGTGTCATTCTGTGCAGATACAGCCTAAAAGCAAAGAACTTACTAACACTAGCCTTTCTGAATGCCTTTAAATGTGAAACTTTTGCACATTTTAAAAGCTTTTTGCTCTAACGTTTTAAGAACTAATGTGATGTGGCTACAGAGTGGCTTGTGGCTGTCTGTCTAAGGACTATGCACATCATTAATCATGCTAATTGCTAATATAATATCCCACATACAATTTAGCTTGTTGGCTGTAATAACTGTTTTTAAATATTAGTAAAATCCTGTTTTACAATGAATGCTTTCTCACATTCACTGTGACATTCTCCTAAAAAATTGTTATGAGAGCTCATGGTGGGAAATTTTTAAACAAATCATTTTTAACACAATTAATTACAGAGAAATCAGAATCAGTTATAAAGAAATCTACAATAAAGCTAGAGTTTCTAATTTTAAATCCTGACACTTTGAGCTACATTTGCACAAACTATACAGAAAGAGGTGTACAGAAAATAATGGCTGATGGAGGATTTTTCATTACATCCGATAATTCTGTTTTGATTTCTACTAGCATGGTGTCACCATCATCATGAGGCTGAAGTCCCCCGTCTACAGTGAAATCTGGAACAAGTCTCCTCCAAACACTGCATGTTTATTTTTTATTGCGGAATAGGTCAAAAGATATGTGATTTCCATGCCCTTAGTGACAGTTTTTTTCTATAGTAATCATCCAGAATTCTTCATTAAGTACCGATTGAGTTTTCTTGGCTTGAGAAGTAGGTACACTCTTATTAGGTACCGTAGTCTACATAGCAGGACTGGACTAGCAGACAATGCCAACATCTTGAGTCGATGACTGACAGGCTCACAACCAACACTAAGCCTTGACAGCAGGCACACCCTGCCACTTACACAGTATTTTTAATTAGCACAGATGGCAAGGCAACACAGTAGAAAAGACAGCTTTATTGCATTTGAGCTGCAAGTGAAAATATAAAATCAGTGATCTGTAGAAGCTGAAGTCATTTAAAGAGTAAGACTTGCATGATCAGACTCATGAGTATGACTACATGACAACATGAGAATAAAGAAAAAGGACTTGAATTTTTCACTATAGCTAAGCACATGGGAGTCAGTGATAAGTTACCTTTTCCTTGTACTGAAATTCGTGTTAAAGGGTACGCATAGCGAACAGCATGCATTTTCTACATGCTGGATATATCGCATGTAAAGGACTGCAGTAAAAAATTTACTTTCTGTGAAAAAATATTCTCAAACAAATGAGTATGGCAGTATACAAATCCGTATGGCAGGATAAAACAAAAAAAACTAAAACAAACAAACAAAACAGAGTATATGACCAACAGATTTGTTTAATATGTCTTTTAATATTTGAACATTTTAAATCAAAATTTTAGTCCCACTCTTCAAGTGGACAGTAAATCCTTTAACCAGGCTTATTAAAATGCCATACTGTCAAGGCCGCATAAACAGGCAAAAACAGAAGGTTTTTACTGGGGATCAAACTCTGAATCTCCCATATGAAAATAAAGCATCTTAGCCTACTAAGCCACTCATGGATCTCTCAATGCGCACTGGGAATGCATTAACAATTACAACATCCATCTTTCTTTCATGTGTTGCTTGTTTAACCGCCTTTTACAAAATAATCAGGTCTCTGTGGTTGCATTTACATGCATAGTGAAGTAAGGATGGGTAAAAAAATAGAATGAGTAAAGGGGAAAAGCAATGAGCTCACAGAACGCATGGACATGTCGAGTCTACCTAATTTATATTCAGTCATTCATTGATACTTTTATCTGGTACAAGATCAAACAGTCAAAAACAAATCTGTATAATAGGTTTGATGGAGTGTCAGCAGTTGAGGGGCTGACTTGTAGAAGTAGCAATGTTCCTGCGTGGAACAATGTGGTAGAGAAGAAGCATAAACAAATCTGATTGCTGCCTGCAGATCTCACAGTCACAGCATGACTTGAATTTGATTCAGGCAACCACTGGTAGCCAGGATCAATAACCTGATCAAACACTTGATAAGACTGTCATCATTTTGGACCAGCAGCACTGTGCATGCTGACTTACCTGAAGGGCACAGCAGTAAGTTGAGGAAATACGGAAATACCCATGATCGGTACCAGGACCCAACTGACCTTTTTAGTCACCTACAGCCACATTTCTGTCTTGTTGTTCCACCCGTCAAAATTAATGACATCCAGGTCTCCATAATGTTGTAGTAGGTATCTAGTTGGAAGGATAAGATGTATCCTATGTATGGTATAAAGTTTGTATAATGTGTTAAACATTATAAGAGCAATAGTCTGGCCTGTAGTATTAAGTGGTATATGGATATTAAACCCTTTACCACATTTCATTATGATTAGACCCACTTTAACGCGATTTAAATATCAGCTTTTTATACCAGCACTTTACATCTGTGGTGTTTATTTTATGTATGCCTGTAGTATTTTAACTAGCAGAAACCATATATCAAAGCAAATGCGTCCATGTATTTTGCATTAAAATTTATTAAACAACGGGTGTAATAACTATTTACTTTGGCAATCTTTAATTAATCAACATCATATGGGAAGATTTAACACGATTTTTAGTGCAAATGCAACAGTTTCACAATAATACTTCTGTTTTATTTTGAATATTTCTTATATCTTAATGCAAAAAAAAAATAAAAAATTGGGACCTTTTGTAAGGGAGCTGCCGTTTTGCCATTATATTAAATAATACCATATAATACCATTGTATAATAATAGCAATAATACCATTACTGACACTTGTGCATATTTTCTCTGTATTTCTTGGACCGGTGAAGAAAAGAGATTAGGTGTGTCCCATCAAATGCTACCTTTAGTCCAGGAATTATGCCACACAGACCAAAGTGAGCTTCAGAGATGGCAGACAGTACATATAAGGAATGAAATCACAGCAAATTTTCCATTGTACACTGCTAAGAATAAATCCTCCACAACTCAAGAAGTAGCAGTTCCTCACTGCCAGACCACCCTGACTTTGTGTGTCTGTGGAGCATTATTTCACCAGCATTGCTGCTGTCAAGAAGAACATGGAATAGAAATGAGTTTGAAAGGCGTGCTACTAACACTGACTCATGAAATCATTTCTGAAAGCCTCGATTCACTCATAGAAAAACAATTGCATGCATCAACTAATCTTGTTTGCCTTTCCGCCCACTCTCATCCAGGAGAAATAATGCAACATGACATGCATTGACAGTACAGAGAATAAGAGAAAACTTATGATGGGCGAAGAAAGAGCTTCCATTTATTGCTCATCTTCCTCATTCTACTAAGTTGTTTAAGTATCTGATTGCTTGGAATGAATTATAAACAATAATAACAAGACAAAATGCTGATTCCAGCGCTTAATAATATTAAAAAGAAAAAGGTCATCATAGGATAGACTCAGTACCAACACTGAGTGCAGTAACCATGTAAAAAGAAGGTATATTGCAGCATTTAGAATGTTACCTACAGGTAACCTCAACAATTTACAATGCCAGAGCAAACAGATTTCAATTATATTTTTAATAAAACTAAATTAAGAGGAATGTAATTACATGTAAGGTCAGTAGACATGCCCATGGCTTCCAGGTGTCTAGTGAATCCCTGCCTCTGATTCACCACTCAGAGAAAAAAAAAAAACACAACATGTCTAGAATAGGAAATGTTAGAAAATATGCATGAAAAGGTGCAAGTGCTGTAAATGAAAGAGGCTCTATGACAATTGACTGAAATTATTATGTTTCATAATTTATCATATCTACCTACACAAGAACAATTTGAATTTCTTTAAAAAATACTAATTGCGTTTTTTTCTGCAAGTGTGAAATAAGACATAAATGCTATAAATGACTTAGCAAAGATGCAGGTGTTAGATCAGCTGTCCAGCCTCTGGAGAACAGTTCTAAAGGCTTGTTATGTAGTAGCATTATGTGTGAACCACCACAAATGAGGGTGAAGGCGACTCTGCTGCAAAGGTACCTGTTTGGATTTGAGGCACATCTCTGAGCTAAAGTCTGCAGCGGTAATGGACATGACCATTAGCACGGTTGGTTATCATGGAAACTCTTGAGGCAGGCCAGTGGAGAGACATTGCTGACCAACTAGCCAGACAAATGTGTTGGGCAAGTGCCTGAGATGTTTAGGCATAAAGACATGTGACTGTTGCTGCTCCTCTTCCAAGTCCTGCTTGACAGCTGAAAAAGATATTTGTTCAGCAATATGATCCAAAGATTTATTTAGGGCTGCCAATGTTTAAGGAATACCCATGGAAGAACCCTTAAAGAGCTTGAATAGACATGAATTTGGTCAAATTTAAGGATCTGCCGGTATTACATAATGAGAACATTATTATGACTACATAAGACCCTTACAAATTATTTTTTTACTAATTTCCTCGTTTTACCACTACTAATATCCAATTAAATTTCTCATTTTGATGGTCTAATTGGGAAAGATTATACGGATGTGGTTTCTTCATTTATTCTTTATGTGCTCCTAAGGTGGATATTTTGGTGGGTCTTTAAGAAACTCTTTATGATTACGCTCTAATGTTGTTAATTACTTCTTCAGCAAGAGAAGAAGAGTATATTTCATTACATTTCAAGAAGATTAACTTATTTTTGAAGGTGCATAGTAGATTCAGTTAAAACAAGAAATCTGTTGAAAACACTAAAATGGTCAATCAGTCATGGGTATCCGTTGTTGAAAAACATTAGCAAAAGACGAGAGATATTGTTTTCATTTCTCATAGCTTACTAGAGTTTTACTATGTCCTCATTGTGCATCATTAATATTTAGGGGTGCAACGATTACTCAGCCAAGATTTCCTTAATTTTGGGTGATTGGCCGATGCTTACCTTTGATACTGATCTTATCCACCGATCTTATCTACCCCCAAAAAGGTCTGAAAATTAGCCACAATCCCCTTTTGCTGTGCTGTGAGAGAGGGCTGACTGACAAACCCACCCACCAGGTCACATCTGCACATATGCGGTTAACAATAGTTTCATTGGTATTGTTAAGTGTTTTTCAATAAAATAAGATTGGAACATTGAAGGTGTTTTGTGACCTGATAACACCTGACATTGTTGGTTATTAAAAAAATCGGTATCGGCGAAAATTGCAATCGGCAGGTCAGACATTTTAAAGATCGTGGTCAGCCAGAAAACTGCAGTCGGTGCATCCCTATTAATATTCTATCATCGGTCACAAGGTCGTCCAATGTCACTATTTTTTCCGTGAGTGAATAGAAGTTCCCCGGGCCAGACCTTGTGGTGCACCTTGTATTCATGCCATGTTGCCCTGAATAACAATTTTTACATTGCCTTCTAATTTTTCTCGCCCGTTGTTTTAACCAGGAAAACAGCTCATGAGATGCAGTACTTTCTTAAATAATCTGCAATATATTATATTAAATATTTCAGCAATGTTTACCATTGGTCTATATTTTTGTTTTTCCACCGTGCTTGTTTGGCATATGATATGATGAAGAGTTGGTTGTGAGCCATCCACATAAAATATGTGTTGTTGTCTTGTTAGGTAGGACATAAAATGTGTAGCTCATTTTGAATTTTGGCTTTTTTCACTGCAATCTTATATCTGGAAGGAGTTGTTACAATAAGCAATGATGTATATATGTCAGAAACTCTTGTACCCTGATATAGTACAAAGAATCACAACAACATATAATTGCACTTTATGATGGCCTATGTATCTAAGTTTACACAATAGCAATATATTTTAAGTTTAAGGACAATATCAGATGAAGCAGGAGATGCTAAGCTGACCTTTGTTGTGGTGGAACTCAAAGTGTTCAATCAGAATTACAAATAAGCAGCTGTGTTATCATCTGTGCACATCTGCAGATCAACAAAACACATGCACTTATCTAATCAGATTAAATTAAGATAGATAAAAACACTGATAAGGATGGATAAATATGTCGGACACTCTGGAACAATGGTGCATATTAACTTCAGCCTTCTTGTTGAGCAGTGAATTGTCTCTAATGCCCCAGAGAGCCCCTGTCTGATTATCACATTTTCAGCTCGTGTTAAAGAGCACTAAGCCAACTCTAAGATTAGCCTAACACATTATCAGGAAATTCACTGCTTTAAACCTAGGCTTTGATAGCAAGTGTGACCCACAGTAGGAATTGACTTTTCGAGACCGTCATAATGGATGAATATCTATTAATAAAGACTTAAACCCCATAAAACTCAATGGTTTGAATATGAGTTTAGAATGGCTTAATGATGAGGATGTCTTAAGCTTTGGTTTAACAACCAATAGAATAAGTGACTTCACATCACTACAGCCAACCACATGGGTTGTCCTGCCACTTAGAAGTTTAGGAAAAAATCCTGACAAATTTTTGATTTCTCCACTTTCCTTATTCCTTCAATCTTAAATAGATTTAGTGATGATAAAGCCAAATTTCTAGATGTTAAGATATCTTGCCACGCAGAGTCCTAAAACACGTCTTCAGAAAAGGCAGATCTGAGTCCGATTGAAAATGTATGGTGTCAGACAACAACCCACCATCCTATACGGCTGATCTGTAATCCGATTTAAAGGACTGTTGGACCAACGCTGATGAAGAATGTTGTTTTTATTAATGAAGTCTAGGCCTCAAATAGTTCAAGATGTCAGAAAAAGAGATAAGTTGTAATAAAGTATTAATTGTGATGTTTTTTGCTCTTAATTTCAGTAAATTTGTAGGGACCTTCTTGAAAAGCAACGATATTCATCTTTTATGTGAAATAGTTCTATTATCTTTTTTTTCTCAACTTAGCACTATGGAGATATTCTGTAATTTTTGCAATGAATTAGCATGTTTAGACTTAGAATAGAGCTGGGTTTTCACTGTTGAGGACTCTTTACACTACATCCGCAGTAAGTAACATTTTGAAAAAATATTTCTGCAGTTAAACAATCCGTCCATCCACTCACCCACCCGTCCATCCACCCATCCACCCATCCATCCATCCATCCATCCATCCATCCATCCATCCATCCATCCATCCATCCATCCAACCATCCATCCATTCATCCATCCTTCCGAGAAAGACTTTACAGTGTCTACGTATTAAATATGCCATTAAAACTGTCCCTTTAAGGAATACTTACTAATCTGCTTAGAGTGTAAAAACACTGCAGATTCGTCAAACATTTATACTAGTGTAGTGATTTGTTTAACAAATCCAAATCAAACAGTGATAACATAATTTCTGCTTCATAAATGCTTAATTGTACAGTTGTATCTGATGGTCTGAAGCATGTGTATTGTCTTCTTGGCTGTTGCTTCTGTTGCACTGACAGCACTCGAACACCACGAGTTATCCTGTCTACAAACATCTGTTGGGTTTGGTAGCAGTTTTCTTTCTGAGTGCACACATGATTAAGGCTGACTGAAGTAATTGGGGCGACTGAGAAAAACACAACTGACTTGTTCAAATAACATGAAGTGACTTTGGCAACACTTTGGGTATCAAAGAAAGCAATAATATGGCCGTAACAAGGTAGTGAAAGCAAGGCATGCGCAGAATGACAAAGTAACAACCAGGCCTATCAAATTGAATCATTTGCAAAACAATTCTGATTTTAATTTACTCTGTATTCACAACACCAAAGTGAAGGAATGTGCCTCTCTATGTTTGTTTATGACACAGCATATGTTTGTAAAAAAAAACAAAACCAGAATAGCATGTCTGCAGTTCCTCCTGCAGAGCACAGGACTTAATGAAAAACAAACATATTTAGTATGGGCAATGAAAAGCCACAACATTTACCATGATGAAATAAAGATGAGGATCAGACACAGACTGTCAGCCTCGCTTTTTTCATGTTAATCACTGAGTAAGCAAAGCAGACAGAGTGGCCCTTCACTGGCTGCGCAAACATGAAAACCAGCACAGCTTCTAACGCTGTTTTCATTTCTTATTTTAGGAAGTCATATAAAGTTTCCTAGATCTTCAAACTAAAGGGTTCATTTCCTTTTATGATGACCTTACTATGTTGGCCTGAATAAATATGCATGCTAACTAAAGTGTAGAAAACAATCCCTGGCCCAGTTGCATTGTGAGATGGACTTTGAAGCTACCCTTGATGGCCAAAATAATTACATCTAATTGCTGACAGATGTGATGACAAATAAGGTGACTGCTTAAACAGGCAGGACTTTTACAGATTAACATTCTGTTAAATCGTCGCTTTGTTCACCCACCCTGTGATGACGGCTCATTTGTGTTCCAGAAAAATCAAACCTTTGGAATAATGAGAACTTTTTGTGGTATTAAACAGAAGCAGCATCCATATAAAAAACTGACCCTAACCATTAAAAAAACCAAGTAACCGTCTGTTCCATAGCAACAATATGTAACTATGGTTCTTTGTATTTTACTGACTGAGTCTTATCATGTTGAAAGTAGCCAGTTCCAGTTTGTGATTTCTCTTCTCGCTGTTTTAACATAAGCTTTGACATTTCACAAGTGAGCATTCAGTTTTATCATCCTGCTGCTGTACCTTAACAATGTTTTTATATATATATATATATATATATGTATATATATATATATATATATACACATCTTTGTAACTTAATTAGGCCCTGACCGTTTACCAACCAGTTACAAATTAAGAAATCTGATCTTTTTCCAATCAGTGAACTCAACACATGTTAAAGATGACAGGTCGTGCTGACACTCTTCAGTTTGGAAGATGTTACTGTGGGAAGAAGAAGATGCAAAGTTAGCTATTTTTCAAACCCATGGGAAGTTTTTAAAAAGTAATTCAAGATGAGTTACAGAGATGTAAGAAGCTTTTTAAAAGGAAACTATATTTCCATCAAGTTAATTCCAGCTGCTGACTAATTACTGAACTTTATCCCTTAACCTCTGTCTGCCACACGACATCCTGGATCTTTTTGGAAATCTCACAATGAGATTCTATACTCTCTACAGAATACAAACTGATCTTTAGTACTACTAACCGAGCTAACAACGCTAATTGCTAATATAAGATGAAGACATTTTAAAATATCAACTCTGTAAATGTTTTGTTTAAAAATAATATTACAACCCAGATTTGTTTCTCTAACACTTACAATGTGGTGTCATCTCTGCTCATATCATTAACCCATTAACAAATTATTGACCACTTTTGACAGTAAAATAATACTAAGAATGTTGTTTCTGTATCTTCATGTGTTAAATTTCCTAAAGAGAAATCAAAATCGGCTAAAATCAGAATTAGCCGATCAAAGCTTTATAAAAACTAGGGACTGAGAATCAGCCACAAAACTTGTATCCAAGCATCTCCATTCAGAGAGACTCCCTCCTTTTATATAGATAAGATAAAAAATAAAATCCATATATCCGCTTTCTAAAACGCTTACCAAACCCATGCGCTGTTAGTGTTCTAAAAATGAGTTGCATGCACACTGAACGACCATTGAAGGAAAACAAAACAGCCCTCTCTTGAGATTTAGAGTTAAGTGAAACAGAAATTATTGATTTCATTCAACCTGTATCTTAGTAGTAAGAGCTCCAATTTCCTCTTATTTCTTTCTGTTTCCCACTGACACAATGATTTACAGCAGAAAATTGACTCAGAGAGGCAGAGAATAGCTGGTAATGCTTAAGTCTTCCTGTCCTGAGTGCTTTTCATGTTGGAAAAAGAAGAATGCTGCCAGATACTGAAACTGAAATGTACAGACAAAGTCTCAGCAAACTGTTTGATTAACTATTAGTTATGGTAGTTCAACTAATGGGGAGATTCCACACACATCCAGCTGAATCACCCAGCTGGCTCTTGTCCTGCAACTGTAACATCCATAGAGCCTAAACTAATCAAATTTCCTTGTAACCTTTTCCTTTCATTATGACGGGGGTGCTGCTGAGAACACACCAGGTGGTTTGACTCCACAAATCTTTGTGTCCCCACTTATTATTACACAACTCCTCAGACAAATGATGCAAAGTTTCATTCGGGACACCAAGGCTTCAGACAGACTGATCCATGTTGCTAAGCAACTGAGTACAAAAAGGGAGATCATTAAATTGCACCAGCACTTACTCAGTTCTTTGTTAGTATCTGAGCAATTTTTGGCCCAAGCACAGTGAATACAAATATGCTCTTAGATGATTCAGAGTGTTGAAATGATCGGAACGATTTATGGAGTTAAAATAACTTTATCAATCTACTTCTTTTTATCTCTCATTTCAGGTTGGTTAATTAAACTCATTAAAAATGTGATCTGATCCGATACTGATGTCATTCTTGGATTGCATATCCGAGTGTACCTCTCGATCCATCCACTCATTTAAAATGCCATGGTCCTGTGTTGCTGCAGGACATATTTGGACTAACTGTACACTGGATGTTTAGGCTGTCAGCCAAAAAAACATGTTGCACACTTAATTGACATATACAGGTCCTTCTCAAAATATTAGCATATTGTGATAAAGTTCATTATTTTCCATAATGTAATGATGAAAATTTAACATTCATATATTTTAGATTCATTGCACACTAACGGAAATATTTCAGGTCTTTTATTGTCTTAATACGGATGATTTTGGCATACAGCTCATGAAAACCCAAAATTCCTATCTCACAAAATTAGCATATCATTAAAAGGGTCTCTAAACGAGCTATGAACCTAATCATCTGAATCAACGAGTTAACTCTAAACACCTGCAAAAGATTCCTGAGGCCTTTAAAACTCCCAGCCTGGTTCATCACTCAAAACCCCAATCATGGGTAAGACTGCTGACCTGACTGCTGTCCAGAAGGCCACTATTGACACCCTCAAGCAAGAGAGTAAGACACAGAAAGAAATTTCTGAACGAATAGGCTGTTCCCAGAGTGCTGTATCAAGGCACCTCAGTGGGAAGTCTGTGGGAAGGAAAAAGTGTGGCAGAAAACGCTGCACAACGAGAAGAGGTGACCGGACCCTGAGGAAGATTGTGGAGAAGGGCCGATTCCAGACCTTGGGGGACCTGCGGAAGCAGTGGACTGAGTCTGGAGTAGAAACATCCAGAGCCACCGTGCACAGGCGTGTGCAGGAAATTGGCTACAGGTGCCACATTCCCCAGGTCAAGCCACTTTTGAACCAGAAACAGCGGCAGAAGCGCCTGACCTGGGCTACAGAGAAGCAGCACTGGACTGTTGCTCAGTGGTCCAAAGTACTTTTTCGGATGAAAGCAAATTCTGCATGTCATTCGGAAATCAAGGTGCCAGAGTCTGGAGGAAGACTGGGGAGAAGGAAATGCCAAAATGCCAGAAGTCCAGTGTCAAGTACCCACAGTCAGTGATGGTCTGGGGTGCCGTGTCAGTTGCTGGTGTTGGTCCACTGTGTTTTATCAAGGGCAGGGTCAATGCAGCTAGCTATCAGGAGATTTTGGAGCACTTCATGCTTCCATCTGCTGAAAAGCTTTATGGAGATGAAGATTTCATTTTTCAGCACAACCTGGCACCTGCTCACAGTGCCAAAACCACTGGTAAATGGTTTACTGACCATGGTATCACTGTGCTCAATTGGCCTGCCAACTCTCCTGACCTGAACCCCATAGAAAATCTGTGGGATATTGTGAAGAGAACGTTGAGAGACTCAAGACCCAACACTCTGGATGAGCTAAAGGCCGCTATCGAAGCATCCTGGGCCTCCATAAGACCTCAGCAGTGCCAGGCTGATTGCCTCCATGCCACGCCGCATTGAAGCAGTCATTTCTGCCAAAGGATTCCCGACCAAGTATTGAGTGCATAACTGTACATGATTATTTGAAGGTTGACGTTTTTGTATTAAAAACACTTTTCTTTTATTGGTCGGATTAAATATGCTAATTTTGTGAGATAGGAATTTTGGGTTTTTATGAGCTGCCACAATCATCTGTATTAAGACAATAAAAGACTTGAAATATTTCAGTTAGTATGCAATGAATCTAAAATATATGAATGTTAAATTTTCATCATTACATTATGGAAAATAATGAACTTCATCACAATATGCTAATATTTTGAGAAGGACCTGTAGACAGCAATTTCATAAATTATAAATACAATGGATATGAAACTAATTACTTTAAGTTTAAAAAAAGGGGCAGAGCCTGTTACAGAGGTCTGCTGCTGCAGTGAGCACTCAGCATTTACTTCTTCTGAGATATGTCTCTGTTGAAAAGGTAAAAAATCATGTTTATGAATTTAGAAACACATAAACACTTGTGTGTTGTGTGCGTGGCGGAAGATATGTCAAATTGTTAAAGCAATAATACCTAAGGAGCAAAGTTCAGAGCTCTCGAGAGGAACAACAATAAGATTATGCGGACAAAATGAAAGGTACCGTATTTTCTGCACTATAAGGCGCACTTAAAAACCTTTAATTTTTTCAAAAAATGACAGTGCGCCTTGTAATCCGGAGCGCCTTATATATGGATCAATTGGTTAATTGGTTGATCCATACTGGTTGTACACGGCGCTCTGTCAAAATGTTTCAGTACGACTGGTAAACTACAAAGCCGCACCGCTTGCAGCATTACGGCTACCGTAGTCAGGGGTGTTGCCGAAGTAATAGCGGTAAACACCTGTACTGTGCTTACTCCTAGTCCAACACCACTTGTGTGTGTATAACGTTTGAATGTACTGTTGCAGGAATTGCCTGAACTATATGTGATTAGAAGCTCAGTGTGTGGGGTGTATGTTTCGTGTGTGTGTATGGGAGATGTTGACATTACTCCTCCGGACAGAGGTGGCGCTGTGTGCTGCCGTAGCTGAGAATCAAGAGTGAAGGAGGGACGTTGGTATTATTGTGTGTGTGGGGTGGGTAGAGACGGCGACCGGAGCAGCGTTGTATGAGTCTGTAAGCCCTGTGTTTTTACGTGCTGCAAAGTCATTAAAAAGAACCCCGAATCTTGTCAACAACTCAGTGCTTTGATGCTGTTTCTTCATGCTCAACTCAGCAACGTATGAGTGAGGGAGTTAACCCTGAGGAAACTAGTAACTTCGGCCCTGGAGAAAGCGTCCCCCCTGTGTCATCAGACTACGGTCAGGGGACAGAAACAGGAAAGGTTAACAGTACTAACGTTTGATTTAGTGCATCAAACTGTTTCTTTTACGTGTTTACTGAATCAGGGAAATGTTCCCTTTCACGTTTTAACTAACGTTTGATTTCAACTTCAACTTCATAGACTCCAATGCATTCCTAACGTGCGGTTGGCTCTATTCAATAGAATTCTATGTAGAGGAAACCTTACCATGAGAGTGAATGGAGTTATCAGAACGCTGGTTTGTACTGTATTAATAAAGTTTGACTGACTGACTTATCTGTTTTGTTGACATTCTCTTTAGCACAGCTCCATCTAGTGGATGCATAACGCAACCCCAGTCAAACGTTTGACTGCAGTAGCTTCTATTCTATGCGCCGTATAATCCGGTGCGCCCTATATATGAAAAAAGTTCTAAAATAGGCCATTCATTGAAGGTGCGCCTTATAATCCGGTGCGCCTTATAGTGCGGAAAATACGGTATTAAGAATAGACAAAATTTGCTTTATTTTATCTTTTTTTTTAGCCTCCATCTGCCCTAAAGCATAACAGAGTTGGAAATGTCAGGGACCTATTGAAAGACTTAAAATTTATGAGTTACACAGAGACACTGCTTTTACAGGCAGCGATGCTAATGGAGCTATTTTACCAACATTTACACCCTGATAAAGCTAGAGAATTGACGTCAGCCTAGTGAGCACTTTTTTAGTTGAAAGTAGACCAAAATAAGGTCTAAATGACTATGGACCCACACTTGAGCTTGTTTTATCTCATTGTTTGCACAGTTTTAACTTCGTGAAATTCGTGACGCTGTATTGTTTTTATTAAAACAAACTGAATGTTGTCTGTTGATATTGAGAGAGCATCTTGTTATCAGTGCACAGCCTGCCGCTCAAATGTTTCACAACAGCTTATGTAAATAAAGGTGTTCTTTGTCCTATTAATACAATACAAATACATACAGTATCTTCTCAAATATTTCCAACATTCCCTTTATTACTCATTCTCAAGTAATGAAAAATACAGACTTTTTCTACACATAGATATTATTACCACAATGTCAAGTGAAAAAAAAACATGAAATTAGTTTATGTATTCTGAGTAAAATGGTTTTGATCTAAACATCGACTAACTAGCTTCGTCTATGTGGTCTCAACATTGACTTTAGGTAATTTGCTCGGTGGTAGCTTGTATTCAACTACTTAGTTAATAGTTTTGTACCAAAGTCTGTTGCTCTATCTCCCCACTCCCTCGTTATCCTTTCTGTGCACAGATTTAGCAGCTCTGTAGCATGTTAATATAGTCATGAATAGATCTTCTGGGGCTTATTATGTAAGCATCAATTTAATTTGCGGACGTGTAGGTGAGATAGCCTGTGTTGTTTTTTGTTGTTTTTTATATTTGTATTCAACACCAGAACAAACACTACATCAACATTTTAAGCAAATTCATTCTAGATTGAAAACTATTGGTATTGGCAGATATTTAAATAAAGATATTGGATCAGAACCCTTACGTTTAAGCATTTCCACTTGTCATCAATATCACCAGCTACTTATCAAGATCATCTCACTTATCCTCCATATTTTTAGGACTATTCAGATAAAAAAAAAAAAAAAACAGAAAAGAAAAGAAAAGAAAAGAAGTATAAATATAAGTTTATATCAAAACTTAATAAGTGTAACAATTAGACATAAAACTTAAAAAGAACTTGATATTGATATTAATGTAAACAAAGCACAAATAATAGTCCTTGCTTTTGCTGAAACAGAAAGGTATTTAGTTCTCCCATAAGTGCAGAACAGATTACCTCATTTCAGTTACCATTACGTTAAATGAATGAAGGATGCAGCAGCTGTGCAAGCATAACTCTATTTCCTGCTTTTATAAAGACTAAAGACTGAAGGCTGCAGCCCACCAGAGAGCAGATATGTGCACTATTTATGGCCTATAGACATTAAAGCTTACAGTGTAACATGAGAGCGCAGACATGCCCCTCCACAGGTAATAAGAAACCCAGTGAAAACTCTTCATCTCCACAATGGAGGAGGAGGTTTGATGTTCTCATACAAGGATGAGTAAGGCTTGTATATGAAGTTTTTCGAATACAGAGCTGTTGCTATGCTGTTGTGAAGTTGATGTAATTGCCAAGGTTTCCATGCACCTATGCAACCAAGATCAACTGATTAAAAGTGAGCCATTTCTCAGAACCTAGTTTACTTCTTCGCTACAGCTCAAAACACTGTAAAACACTCCACTCTGAAGTTTCCCATCTGTCTTCATACAGTACATTTATATGCAAGAGGCTCCTCCGAGTATAGGAGAGGCTCCACTATAGCTGCTGACAGTCTGCTGACACAGTGATCAGATGAAGAGATGCAGGATGACTCAGGAGTCTGGTGGTAGACTTCAGGGGTGTTTGACTCACAGTTTCTTTAAATTAAACCCAAGTCCGAACTCCAATGATCTCAGAAGTTCTATTGCAAGTTGCACTTGTACAACTGCTGTATTTTCTAGCTTATTGGCAGTATTCTCGTGACACTCTAGCCTGGTTTCAAAGCATTCCAAATTACTCACGTCTGTGACGTCATGAGCTCTCGCTGGGATTCACTAAACACAATGTAATAATAATTTTATAATGTCTTAAAGTTGATCTATTTACTATAAAGCTTTTAATACAGTTCTTTTATTTTTAAAATGTGTTTTTTGAAAAGCCAAGTCGTCAACAACGACACACCCCTACAGATGTCGCTCTCTGATTGGCTGACGCTGCGCCTACACCCCCCCAGTGTTTTCATTGCGAGTGCGCTCCGGTCGAGGTAAGAAGTCTCTGTGCTTTCTCTGTAAAATATCGTGTTTAGCTGCTTTATCAGGGTGAAATATGATTTAAAATGGTTAGGATTGTTAAACCTGATGCGTGTTTATAGACAGCTAGTGTGTTTTTATATGTTTTGTTGTCGTGAAACGTTCGGTTTTGGCTTGTATAGATGCTAGCTTGATAGCATTTCATTGTTTGCTTTGTATTTGATTTACATAAACACGGAAAAGTACAGAATAAAGGCAAGGGCTTTTCTTAATATTTTGTATGGTATTCACATTTTTTGTGTGGTTTAAAGTAAATTACTGAGATATAATGAGGTAAAAAAAAAAAAAAGATCTTAAATCAGTCTGTGTTTACTCATCAGATAGTGTGCTGTGTCTCAAAGGAGTTCTGCATGTCCTGAAAAGCTCAAACATGTTTTGGGGAGGTTTACCCATCTACTTTATAAAGCTGTTTTGCCCTCATATGTCCATTTACATGTTTTTGCCCAAACATGCTGGGCTGCTGCTGGTCCAAAATATAAAATATATCGTTTGTTGAGCTACCACGTGTTACAAACCAGCACAAACATGCGTTGTTTACCGTCTGCTCTGCAGTGAAGCTTTGTTTCTGATGGTGAAAACGTGGATCAATGTAATGCTGGTTCTGTCTTTGTGTGGAACTGCACATTAGTAGAAGAGACGGATCTAAATACTTTTATGCTGATTTTATTTTAACAATAAAGACAGAAATGTATCACTAAAGTATTAAGTTTGTTGGTCTTTTATCACAGAGATCATGAGGAATATTTTCTAATCAACCATGTGACTACTTGTAATTTGTTGCCTGATTGTTTGCAACTCTTTATATATGTTGACATTTATTATACTATGTTGACTTGCCATTCAGTATTTGTTCAATATTGTTTAATTTGCCTTTTATTCAGTTATCATATTTTATCAATTAAGATGGACTGGATATACATTTAAGAACAAATTCAACATGTTACAGCTGTGTTTGGTTATTTTAATTAGCTTCTAGAGTGAAAGATCTTGATAATTTGGTTAAACTTTATTTTTGTTTACACAAAAAAAATCTTCACTTTGTTTTGGTTTTGATTCTTTTAAATACTACTAATGACCAGGGTTATGAAATGTGTTGATGTTTGAACATGATATTGGTCCTTTAAGAGCATTAATGAGCAATTTTGAGCTTTATCCCTGGTTTTAAATATATTTTGGAACTGAATATTTTGATTAGCATTGTTTTTAATGGATATTATTTTTGCATTTTATTACAGCTTTTCACTTGTGCGAGACTTTGCGATTTGGAAGTTTTCCAGTGCTGCCAGCTGTGATCTTCACCTGTTCTTTACTACACCCACCTTAAATCATCTACACTACTGTTACATCTCAATCAGAAAACAACACACTGACTAGATAAACATATTCAGACACACAAGACATTTATTTTCAAAGCTACACATAATATTCACTAACACACACACTTTCACTCACATACTATCTTCCCACAAACACTGTTTAATTAATTTGGAACATATTTAAATACATTTCACAGTTTGTATTTTCTCTGTTGCTTTGGTCTAGATAACCTGTTTTTCCTCCCCCAGTTTTCTTCTGTTCTCATTGTCTTAACAGGATGCCACGCAAGGGACGACGCTCCGAGGCCGCCAAGAAGAGATGGAGGACCCTGGACCTGGAGGACCTGCAGGGCAGCCAGCCGGACATCGCCAAGGTATCTTGAGTTATAAATCGTAATAGTTTATTTTTTTCCTAGCATAACAGTAGTTGTTGGTAGTTTTGTGCTTTCAACATGGTTGTAATTATCCCTGTGTTTGCAGCCCAGGACATCCCCACCCACCGCGCAGGCTTGGACCCCCACCCAGTCTCCGGAGAAGAAGGTAAAGCTGTAGTTTACTTTTCAGTAATTCAATAGTTGAATAGTAGTGGATGTAAGTTGTCTTAAATTATTTAAAATATATTTGCAACAGAGCCTAAATCAGAGACCTCAAGATGTATAGTTTTGTGCATCTTCTGTACTTTCTACCAAATTTAAAGCTCCTCTTGAATTCAGGTGGAGGGAACTCCGACTGAGAGGACCAGGCCAGCCCGTCGCCAGCCCAGGAGAGCCGCCCCCACGTTGGAGGTTGACGCCCCCGCCGAGTCCTCTCCCGTGCCTCTCGAGGACCATGTCAGGGATGACAGCTGCCAGGTAACTTTCATGAATAATCTACTGTTGAAATGTCAAATATTTTGAATATCTACATCCTGGAAACTAAAGTTTGTTTGAACTGTTAACAGGATAATAAAAGTTTTTGTTTAATACAGTTGTATATTTTTAATTCATTAACTTATGAGCCAAAAAAATTATGCAAAAATGCTAAATTTATGCCATTTTCTGATTATGATTCAGGCTTCTTCGTTGGAACCCTGCGCTAGCGTACTACAGTGAGGGGTTGCAGTGTGACACAGTGTTACTTGACAGAGTACTTGAGCAAGGAGATGCACTTTATGTTGGCATTAAACAGCAGCTCATGTTGGACGGTAGATTTGTTGATAATCACTTGACAGTTGAAGAGATGCCCCAACAAGTACTGACAGACGGGAACATCTACACTGTACACACAACAGGTGTAAGAGTTGGTCATGTTTTGTGTCAGAATGATAGCCCTCAAAGATCATGGCTAATTGGATTGCCTCTTGCTTCACAACTAGAGTGTCTGTCTGAAAATGTCACCCATGCTTTTCTTTTGGTGACTCCAGAGTGTATTGCAGTTTTCCGGGACAGAGACGGTAGGTTTGGAGTTTTTGATTCTCACTCCAGAAACTCAGCAGGCCTGCCCTATCCTAACGGAACTGCAGTAGTCATGACTTTTAGCGACCTAACGCTCATGGTTGAACATCTGTACAAACTCTTTGAGAACCGTGGCCCCTGTGCCACGTATGAGTTTGTACCAGTATCGTTTGTCAGCGACGACATTGGTGATGCCCCTCCTCCGGCCTTGAGCAATCTGAATATTTCACCTGGATCCACACAAGCAAGCCCAGGTGTTGAGAAACCAGAGAGCACTTCTAATGAAGAGGAAATGCCAGCTTGGCTTGCTGAAGTTGGAAAGAAGTCCGATGTCAACCAACAGGACGAGATGAAAAAGATCATGCAAGCCTTTTCAAAACAGTTAGTGCTCAAGAGTCAGTAGCCCGTACATGTAGTCTACCCCTTAAAAAGTCATCACGCAGTGTCATTTTTATCCAAACTGATGAAGACTGTGTGAAAATGAGCCTTCCCATGAGCAAACTGATGAACATGGCCCCAGATGAAGAGAATGTTTGGATGACAGGATTGCCTGAAAAATATCTCGTTTGGAATGCGTAGCGGAGCGACCCTCAATCGATGAAAATGAAGAACAAGACCCTGTCCCAGAATACCAAGTTGATGTCAACAGTGGAGCCGTGCCAGCAATCAAAATACCCAAATTGAGCCCTGATTTTATTAGACAAATAGTAGTTTAAATGAGACTCAAGCGTCCATCAAAATCCAGACCCGTTCTTTTATTTTTTGACTGGAGGGGCGGGCTGTGGCAAGTCTCATGTTATCAAATGTGTTTACCAGGAAGCAACCAAGCTCTTGCGCCAGCTTCCCAGATTTGGTGATATTGGTGACATGTCTCAGCCCACGGTACTCCTCACAGCTTTTACTGGAACTGCAGCTTACAACATCTCAGGCAAGACTTTACATTCAGTTTTGAAGCTACCCAAAAGCTTAAAGCCACCATACAAAAGACTTGGAAATACACTGGATGAAGTGAGAGCCGTTCTTTCCAATGTAGAAATCTTAATCAGCAATCAAGGAGTTGTTTGGAAGCAAAGGATTTACTCAACTCATCTCGGATCCAACAACGGAAAGGCAGACTCTCATTGACCACATTTACATATCTCAGCCAGAATATTGTGTTCAGTCAGGTGTGTTGCAGACTTATTACAGTTACCACCACCCTGTATATTGTATTTTGGCTTCATTTTCAGCTGCATCTTCACCATGACTTGAGAGGAGGGCTGGGAAACAAATTACACTAGGACAATAGTCCTGTCATTTTTAATGGTACTCCATCTTAGGTAAAAACACCAAAGTGAGAACAAATAATCAGAATCAAATGTCCTCAGTGATTCGCTTGGATACTGGAAATCCAGTTGATGTATTTAACAGGTAATAAGAATAACGGTGTCGGCTGACGGCCTGTACAGGTCCAGTAACGGCTGTGAAGCTTATTACTCTTGAATACAGCTACTTCAGACGACCACTGAACTAATTTGGAGACCAGTGCATTTTTGAAACATTTTATTTAACTCCCCTAGAAAACCTGCTAGAGCTCTCTAGTATTCTTTTTATTTTCCTTTTTTGGTTTTCTTTCTGATCATGAGCCAATGCTCCAGTCTGATGGAGCAGTTTTTTCCACACTATGGACATTCTCCACTCCGCTCGGTTTGCTTGGCCATTATGTTAATTTGCTTTGAGTGGAAATAACCGTTTTTTGCCCAGTTTTAGTAAGTTTTTGCAGGCTTGAGAGCATGCAACGCACGGCATGACTCATGAGGGTTCCAAGAAGAGATGGAGGAGGCTGGACCTGGTCGATTTGCAGAGCGGCCCATCATACGTCACCAAGGTATCCAAAATCTAGCTGATGATAGACTATGAACCTAAAAAGTATTTTGTATGTTGCAATTATAGTAGCTGTTGGTAAAAGTTCAAATATAACATGAATCTCATGATTGTAATTATTCATGTATCCATGCTTTTAGCGCAGGACACCCCAACCCACCTGGCAGCCTTGATCTTCCAAGCAGTCTACGGAGAAAAAGATATGGCTTTCATTTTGCTTTTTATTAACTGAGTTTAGGATAAGTTATTTTGTGTGCTTTTCTCATTTAAGTAATTTGTGTCTCTTTATGTCAAGGTTTCTGGACTCCCTGCCCCATGACCAGGTATGTCCATGACATGTTCAGGGTAATTTGCAACAACACAATGAAGTTGTGATTGTACATTTTTCTCAAAACTTACTGCAGTTGCAACATCGACCCCTCCTGGGTCACCTATGTAGTTAGAAATCTGCATGTTCATGATTTTAAATGATGATGATTTTTCTTAAGGCTTGAAAGTTTTATCTTGATGTCTGTGTGTCTTTCAACATGCCGTGGGACGGGTCATCGCCATCAACAACTTGACCAACAGCTGGAGCGTCAACGAGGCGGGAGCAAACATCAAGCATTTGCGGCACACAGTCTGCAACCTCTGGACTTATGTAAGCTTAATTTCCACTGCATTTGTTAATTATCAAATAAATAAAAAAATGTACCATGTATATTAATGTTTTATTTATTTAAATTTAATTTTACAGGTGGCTATTTTGAATTTTCCTCCACTTCTCACCATGAAGGCTCTGATGTGAAGCAGCAGATCACATCCCAACAGGAAACTAAAGTGTCTCAAGTCAAAGAGCTTCAGAAGAAACTATAGCAGGAGATCACTGAGCTGAACTAATTACATGTATTGCTTTGTCAGACCAAATGTTATTGTTCAAATCCGTTCTGAAGGAAACTAATTGTCATGTTTGTCATCGCTAAGGACTTCAGTCATTTCATAGTGCTTTCTCTTAGTTCTTCAAGTTTATTTGGATCAATAAATGTCTATCAGTCGATCGTGGCAGATGGCCGCTCACACTGAGCCTGGTTCTGCTGGAGGTTTCCTCCCTTTAAAGGGGAGTTTTTCCTCTCCACTGTCGCTACATGCATGGTCAGTATGAGGGATTGCTGCAAAGTCAACGCCAGTGACTGTCCACTGTATCTACATGCTCATCCAGGAGGAGTGAATGCTGCAAGTCACTGACTGGATGCAATCTGCTGGGTTTCCTTGGATAGAAAAACTTTTTATACAATTTGAATAAAAAGCTAACTTTGACTGCACTGTTCAATTGTTAGGATTAATAGGAATGTATGTACCTGACTGTTGTGAAGTGCCTTGAGACAACATGTGTTGTGAATTGGCGCTATATAAATAAAGCTGAATTGAATTGAATTATCTCATGTATCAAGAAGTGGATTTACTTGTGTAAATTACCATTAAAACTCATGGTACAAACGCATCCTGATTCAGAAAGTTTTTATTTCCTCATCAACATGAATCATATTCTTGGCTACAGAATAAAATTTAACTACAATATTTCATAAAAACATTTAGTCATGTAAATGTAGAATGCTGAATTTGGTTGAACATTATTATTGCTGCTAAACCATTGTTCCCAGCTGTTTTTGAAATGCCTTATTATGACAGGTTCCAGTCTGAGGCCATGTTTTAACCTCACGTAATGAAACCTGAATCCTGTTTCAGGTAAATGGAAAACAGTTTTTGGTGACTTTAATTGAACTAACACAAACATTTACAGTTCTTTTAAGCTCTTCATAGTTCTGCCCTGAAACCTGATGGGAGCTAAACCTAACAGCCAGAGAAATTGTGGTCCCAGAAGCACGCACCAAGAGGCAGGCCCCGTCTAAATTTCTTCTGAAATTTTCTAGTCTACCTTTATTATCTCTTTGTTTCAAAGCTTATCAAACAGTCAGTGAGGGTTTAAGAGCACTAAAGTAATTTAGCTGTCCACCCAAATACACTGTGGCTCTGTCTCTGAATGATCACTGCTGTTTGTGAGAAGCAACTTAAAACTCGTCTCTCAACAATAATCTCTAGCTACTAACAAAAGGATCAGAAGCCAACAAACACTGCAGCACTGCTGTTAAACTCAACATTGGTTGGCAGCAACTGAACATGCTGACACATAATGAGACAAAGTACAAGCTGCTCAAATGTTCTGGAAGGGGTGCAGTCTACTTTATCAGATAAACCAAAGAGGAGGACAGATTGTGCAATGCTCGCATAGATTTATTCCAAAAGGCAAAGTGTGTAGTTTCTCTGAACACCTGATCCATTGCTGTGACTGCTACAGATCTATATGATTTCTGTAGCAATGTTTGAGATGCAGAGAGCTTCCTGGCCAACAGTGATTCTAGTTTTCTTCCATGTCTCACCTGCCGACTCAGACTGTGACTAATTCTAATTTGTTTGTACGGTGAAAATTACACAAAGAGAAAAATTGTGTTTCATGTTCATAAATATAGGGAGTGGTTTTTGAATCATATGATCCTAACCTTTATTTGATTTTTATTTATCCTAGAAACATGCATCAAACTACATGCTGTTGGTTGATGCCTTTATAGACCAAATATGGTGGAATTCCTAGTTTTGATTTGTTTATTGAATACGAAAAAATATCTGATTCTTCATATTCAACCGTGTTGCTCCCCAATAACAGCTGATCACAGTGAAGGTGCTATGCTATCTTGATTACTGTGTCTCTATGTAAAAAAATATACAAAAAAAACACAGACCAGGAAACAAAACAGAACAGTCAGTCAGTCATTTTCTTCTGCTTTTTCCATAGTGGGTCGCAGGCAGGCTGGTGCCTATCTCCTGTCTGTGGACGGGAGGCAGGGTACACCCTGGACAGGTTGCCAGGGCAACACAGACACACACAGACGGTTGCTGAAACCATTGCTTCTTTGTGCAGACAGTGGACGTTGTACTTTGCAGGCAGGCCGTGCCTTAGCAAGGCAGGAGTAGTAGTTAAATGACATTTATTGTCCTTTAAGAAGAAATGGAAAACTGCAGGTACTGTAAAAGTTTTGGTTGGTGCCTCTTCAGTGAGGTAAAATGTGCTGAGTGTTAGAGTGTTCAAGCCTTTATTTCTTGTAATTTTGATGATTGTGGGTTACAGAGAATGAAAACCCAAAATTCTGAAGGCCGTTATCAAAACAACCTTGGCTTCCATTACACCTCAGCAGAACCACAGCCTTAACGTGTTGATGCCCCACCGCATTGATGCAGTTATTCACGCGAAAGCAGTCCAGACCATGTATTGAGTGCATAGAAATAAGAATATGTTTTAGAACATTAAATACAATAAATAGAACATTTCTGTTTAAAATGTCATATTTATTGATTTCATGTAATATTATAATTTTCTGTGCAACTGAATTTTAGGTTTTCATTCTCTATAAGCCACAATCACAAAGTGTCCCTTTATGTGTAATGAATCTTTATAAGTTTCACTTTCTAAAATGAGTGACAAGAAATATTGAACTCTTTCTGATATTCAAGCTTTTTATAGATGTGTGTGCTTGAACAGTATAAAGACAACTTAGCAAAGTAATTATTTCTTTATTGATAATATAAGCCTTTGTCTTTAAAAACCAACAGATTTCTTCTCCCCTCATGGTTCTGTGAAGGGATCAGATATAAGGATGAAAACTAACTACTGCTAAAGCATGTTTTAAACCTGTGCTGAAAGACACATGAATGACATATTTGTATAGCATTTAACTACAGGTTACTTGATTCAGGATGCTCTGCCAGTTGATCTTATTGTGAGAAGTGGATATGAAATTATAACAAACCCTAAAGCAATTAAACCTTAGTCTGAGCTTTTCTTTAACGTCACAAACAACATAAGATTATCAGTAAAACTGAAAATATAGAGTACAAGGAACATATTATCCTCTAAAACACAGAAATACAGAATGTGTCCAAGCAGATAATTTCATCTAAAACTCCAAGAGTACAGTGCTTACAAAGTCCCCAGAGCTTATATCCCTGCTCAACATGGTACTAATTTACTGCCTGCTAATTTGTTTGTCACTTGTTTTAGTCTGTGATGTAACAGGTCCTTCCTTTGCCTGCCCCAAAGCGCTAATGCTGATGTGAGTACGCGCACAGGATGAAGCAAGCTGAGTGGCGCCAAGGAAACGACAGATTTTACAGCCTGTATGGAACTGCTGGAAAATGCACTACACAGCTGACACACAGTACACTGGCAGGAAATATGGTTTATGCAGTATTTTACGACTAATATCTTGTGGGTTATGAATGTGTGGGGAAGTGGAATCTGAGGCATTTTAAGGAACTGTCATTTTTATACGTCTTAGGTTACCCCGCAGCACTGCCCTATCTTTGTGGCAGGATAGTCTCCAGGGGAATAAAATGCCTCGAGACCAAAGCCCAAAGGATCTGGGACTTGGTGACAGTCCATTCTGTCCCCTGCACCTGTCTGTCAGGTGTTTATTAGGTAGCTGCTCAACACAATATGACAGTGTTCACAGAAAAGATGTGCAGTAATGTGTCAGAAGGAGGTAAACTTGCCCTCACTACACATAGAAGCTATGAATTCAAAGCAACAGCATCCAGCTGATTTCACCACTGTTTACAGGAAGTGTAACTAAAGCCTTATCAGGACATGTTGCAGGTGCTGGTCCTGGTAAATTATGTCACCTGTCAAATACCACACAGAGGAAAGGTTGCACACGTGTAAGCTGCACCTGACAGAAAATTTAGTATAAGTTGTGACGTGCAAAAAAAGATTAAGTTTAAGTACAGATAATTCTATCATGTAATTCTATCATATAAAATTGCATTAAAATACACTGATATTGATGGAGCTTAGATACACAATGCATAGCTGATTTGTGCTTTAGCTCATTCTTACACAGCAAAAATTATCAGTCACCTCTGAGATTCAACCTCACTCCAAAACAGCATAAACGTATATTTGGATTTTCTTTTTGTTTAATATATAACTTTTTAGCAGTGGGAACTGTTTCATATGCTGCAGTAAATTTGAATTTGACTGCTATTATGTGCAACAAATGATGCTTGCAACACGAACAAGTCATTTTTCTATGAGTGGGTTAGAGACAGAGACATGGAGAGAAACACGGGGTCGTCCAAAGGAGAAATAAATGTCCAGGGTGTGAGGACAGGGAAAATGTCTAAAGTTAGTAAAATTTGGTGTATGTAAACAGGGGCTAATGGGGAACAAGAGAACGGGCTCTTTAACTTTGTTTTAGTGAGCAGTACTTTGTTATAGAGACATAGAAGAAAGGAAGTGTAAATAGGAGAAAGTAAAAGGGAAGAATTTAACCAATACTGACGTTGATCACTTCAAGTCCTTTGTTTTTCATGTAGGATTACTGATGTTAGGAGATAAAAAAAATGTTTAGTTGACAAGTTGAGAAGGAGTGTGAGAAAGCAGAACTAAAAACAGCCGCAGATGGACTGACAGTAGTCTCAGAAGCATTCAGTTCCTCTGCAGGCACTTGACATTTCATGCTCAAAAGAACTAATGAGATCAGAAAGAGAGAAAATTCACAGCATCTTCTAGTTGCCACGGCTGCCAGAAAAAATGTGTTCCTTCAATTTCCTTCTGAACTGTTCAATTATTTTTGCATGTCCTATTTTCTGTCAGTCAAAATGTGCAAAATTAAAGAAGCAATAATTTGTTGTAGAAAAACACAGAACTCTCTTCATTACACGCACTGCCTTTACAGTGAAAGAGCTGGAGTCACTGGAGAAAAACACCTACAGTGAAAACTGACGGCCTACACTGATAAGATATGAGATTTCTGTGAAACATTTCCCACAACTGATATACATACACAAGGATGTTTGCCTTCACTAAACATTAGACATTTAGTTTGGTGCTCCTGATTGGTAAAGTGAAAGCGAACGCCACTGTATGTGCATGTGTGTGTGTGTGTGTGTGTGTGTATATATATATATATATATATATATATATAAATATATATATAGGGGGGAACTCAGAGAGATAGACTATTCATTGAATCTTTCTGATGACAGAAGTGGACAAGGACATGTGAAAAGTTAGGCAGCAACACGGACAAAAAGCAGATCTGTCCTTGACTGTCCAAAAAGAAAACTGCTGTAAAAGTGAGATTCAAGATTCATTTAGTGCCAAAGTTTTTGTTTTCATTTTTCTTGCCTTGAAAACTACACATTATCATTTGGAATAAAGAAACAACTTATACTCACTTTATCACACTGCCAATAAAGATTGTAGGCAAACAGAAGAAATAAAGTGGAGTGCATTCAAATTCAAATCACTTTATTGCCATTTAATGGCACACTTTTAATACAATGACAATTACCAAACCTAAACTAAGAGGCATATCATAAAGTGCATAATCTTAACAACAGTAAAGCAATTTAACAGCTTGTTACAGAAGGTTGTTTAGCAGTCTGCTGGTTCGGCTATTAAACTTGTTGTACCATGCTTGATGGCACCAGTTCAAAACGTTGATGAGGTCTGTTCCAGAGCTACTGCAGGAACAGGGCTCCGGAACAGACCTCCTCGTCAACGTGTTGAACAGAGGGTAGGGACACTGAAATGACCTCCTTAGCTCCCCTCACTATCCTCTGCAGGGCCCTTCTGTCTGCCATGCTGCAGCCGGAGAACCATGCTGAGATGCAGTATGTAAACACCCTCTCAAACACAGCTCTTCAGAAAGCTGTGAGGAAATTGGCATTTGTTTCAGCTTTTTTAGTAAGTGCAGTCTCTGCTGGACCTGTTTATGTTCTCAGGTGTATTCCTTAACCAAATGGAAATCTAACCCGAAACATCCCTGCTAGGCAGGACTTTTTGAATAGAACTTGATCTAAATGTGGAGCTTCATAGTGGAAGGCTGCTAAACATTTCTCACTGTCTGAATATTCCACTTAATTCTCTTCTGCAGTACATGTTTTACACACACTTTACACATGTTTTAATTACACCACCAGAGTTCTGTATTTTATTTTATTTTTTGCAAACAACTCTAGCCGACCGTGCTGATTATCACAGGGTTTTACAGAGCTTGCATTCAAATACATTCATAAAATCCACCAAATCTTAGTGAAAATATTTTATTAATGAACACTTCCACTTTGAGGGTCTCCACAGAGATGGAAAGATAGACAGCAACACTATCATCAAAACCATTTAAAGAAATTTAAACCAGTAAAATTAAAACATTTTTTGTGTCTATGCTTTGAGATACTGAATAAAGCAATCCCAATTGTCCAGGATTGTTGAGTTTGAATTCTGTTAATACATGACAGATAGAGATTCATGCTTTACTTATTAATAATCTATGGATAATTACTAACTTTTATTGAGTTAAATTGGTTTTAATTCAGTTCAGAGCTTAACTGCTTTCTTTTGTTCCTTATCTACACTACCGGTCAAAGGTTTTAGAAACACTTTCTCATTTAATGATTTTCTTTATGTTTATGACTATTTACATTGCATGAGATTCTGACTGAAGGCATAAAAACTGTGAATAAACACATACGGTATTAGCAAAGGAAAAATTGTAAAAGAACTTTAATTATGTTTTATATTTTAAATGGTTTTCCCTTTATAAATTTGAGCCAGAACATGACTCTGATGAGCCATGAAGCCTCATTGATGTGTGCAAAAGCCCAGTACTGTAGCAGTTCACACTCTTTTAAACGGGAGTCCCAGAAAGCATTTTTGTCTTAGTTATTGTATGAGCCCCTTAAAATACCCAGAACCATATACTTACATAAACTAGTCACAACAGCAATAAACCAAAAAAAAAAACCCCAGAAGCAACACAAACGGCAAGTCAAACAAGGCAGTTGAATTTCAATGTGCTGTAGTTAGTGGGTGCTCGTTTTCAACCACCAACAAAATTCAATCAAAAATTTGGTCCATTCCAGTCCAAAGAAAACATGAAAGAAACTTAAAAATCCTGTCCAGGTTTTACCACAAAGGTCTTCCAAACGAAGCAGCCAGATAAGCTACTCGTAGGGAGCAGAAGATGACTACAGCAATCAGTCAAGTAGTTGAAGTGTGGCTCGAGGTTGGAACTAAAGTCCACACTAGGAAAGAGTCTGCCTACATACATGCGCATCATTGTGGACTGAAACACGCAGGTATGAGGAGGTATGTGAACACGCTAGTTTCTGTCATTCATTTCACTAATCTCATCTGAGAGCTCTTGGCCATCTATATTTACATATGTTTTTTTTTTGGAGGGGTTGAAGTTTGCGCTGATTTGGCTGGATGTGACTGTTGACAGCAGTGATTGGTCACAGCATTGATGGGTGTGACTGCTGGAGCATCTATGTTTGTAGGATGGGAGATGATGATGTCACAACGTTACATCACCAGTTTCTCAAATACTCAAAGCAGCCGGTTTTGGCATCAACAACCATACCACATTCAAACTGACTTTAATTGCCTTTCTTCGCCATCATATTTCTGATTCTGATGCCTCCAAGGTATCATGGGTAACAACAAAAGTATTTTTTCTTCTAGTTTTTCACAGAAGGAAAAAAGTAAAATGAAAATCAATTTACATTTTATCCCAAATAGCACCAGGTTACAGAGCTCTCTCTGCCTTAGATGAAAAAGTGGCATTAGAAAATACCCAAAGAGCTAAATGGTTTGCAGAAAGATGAAAAACTGAAAATTTTAAACATTTATTCATTTAGTTTAGTTTATTAGTTAGTTTGCATGAGGACAAATGTTTATAAAGTCTAAGCTAATTTTGTGTTTCCCTAGATAGTTATTCGTTTTCATAAAAACATGAAAACATTTTGTACAAGGTTTAAAATGCAGATATGGAACAGAATAAAAAAACATTAATACCCAACAATATAATTATCAGCAAGACATAATACCAAGAAATTATTAAAGAAAGGATGGTCAACATTCATGAGTATATAGTCTTGCTTAAGAAACCGTTTTAAGCCACTATTCCACACAGACCACAAATAAGATTGCCAAGACATGATCAATTTTAGGGTAAGTTTTGGATTTGGGAGTTCGGCATCAAAATGATGAACGGTTCAAACCTTTGCCACAAATTCCAGATGGCTCAAGAATTGCATGAACTGACTAAGAATGAAATATTAGTCAATTATGAATTTAGGAACATATTATGACTTAACTAAGAATCCTGAAATTTGGCAATTCTTGGTGAGTCACATTATTTGTTATCTGTTTGAAATAGTGGTATTAGCTTTAATCTGAACTGATGCCAGTTAAGAGTTCAGTCTTGGTTCTGCAGGTAAGGAATTCCTTATGTTGAGGCCTCATACAGAGAGAGAGATATTTGTCCCAGAGAAGTGTTATGTGTTCCCACCTTTCAACTCCACTGGGTGCTCCAAGACTCGCTGAACCAAAAACTGCCAGTGGAAACAAAAGGTCACTGAGCCGTTTCATTTAAGCATTCATCTTTATTTGAGTTCTCAAAAATAATCTCAGTAATATTTTTCCTTTTCTGGATATTGTATATTTATTCTTAGCTTGCATGGTCTATATTTTATGTGAAAAAAAAATCTATTTGCTTTTTATATTGTAAATCCCAAGTAAAACAAGACAGGAGAAACTGTAGACGATTTAGTTTTCTAAAGGCCTTAAATTCCTTTTGAATAGCTAAGATACACAGTATTTGAATAATAGTGTACAGTCCAAAGACTATTTCTTGTACAGAGAAAAAAGGCGTAATACTCTCAGAGATGGTATTAAATGAATTTATGGATGTTGGAAAAACCACACTAAGCTTTGGGAAAGAATAAAAATGAGAAATCTTTCTGTGAATGTGAATGCTCAACAATGAATCCCTGATTTTACTAAGGCAGACATGAACAATGATGAAAAAGGAGAGGAAAAGAAAGAGAATGAGAGACAGAGATGGAGCCAGAAGCCATTTCCATTTGTAATAATTTCCCCTCTGCCCTGTGATAGACTGATCGATGTCTCAAGGGTAGATTAAATGGAGAACACCCCAATCATCTGGACTCATTCACACACTAAAGCAACCACTGAGTGCACTCACAAAGGCTGTGGATGGGAATGGGGGACACAGACTGTCTTTGCTTTCCACTGGATCTGGTTCATTACCTGTGTTTGTCTTGGAACAGAGTGCAATTTACATCCTGCCAGGCCTGTAAAATAACTTGAACCTCAACAGTATACGGGTCACCCACTGAAGCAGGCAGAAACAAATACAAAAGAAGACATTTTAACTGGAACTGTTTACATCGACAAAGCTCTTGATGAAACGGCCGGCTGAACAAATGTGCACTTTCAATAACCTGAGATGGCTTTATAGTTTAATGCAGTTTGTGGGTCAAAACCAAGGCACAAAGATGAAGATAGTTTGTACCCAAGAACTCTCAAACAGGCATTTAAAATATGGAAAACACTTCATGGTTAATGTTGATAGGTACATTTTATAACAATTTTATAACACGTATTAATAAGGGAACGGTTCATTAAAAAATAAGAACCATAGTGTTCATTTTAGCAGACTCTGGCAGCTCCAGTTAACTAAAGATACACAAGGAAAGAGAAAGGAGGCTGGGAATGACGGGATACCCAGGGATACCGTTTATTCTGGTTTGTGGGACCATTTTGGATTTTCTGCCACCAATGGTGACACCAACAAGAAAGTAATGGAAGAAAATTATTTAGCAAATATCAATGTCCCTTTTAACCTACCATACTTGGTTGTCATGGTGACGTTACACCAGGAGTGACTGGACAAGAGAGAGTCGGGTAGAAGACAGAGACGGAAGGAGCCATAAATACAGGATTGGGATCTCTAATAGCTCAAGATATGCATTTTTAAACCGCTGTGGAGTGAATCTGATCTGATCTGACGTTGCCTAAAGTCAGAGTTTCTGACTAAGCTCAACTGTTGACACCTCTTATGGGTGTACTGTCTGTGACTTAGTTTCAGCAGCAACCAAACTGTTAACCAGGGGGCTACCATGGCAAGGTTTGGCACATCAAAACACAACTCTGTCTTGTGAACAGCTCTTATAATACTGGGAAAACTATGCCACGGGTTGTTTTTTTAACCATATTTAGATATTTTAGTAAATTTTTCATCTGACTTATTTGATTGTGCAACATTTGTGTTGATTTTATGTTAAAATGCATACATATGTTTCCTTTTCTTTAAAATTATAAATCGTATACATGGATGCAGAATGTAAGTCTATTTAGGTTGTGGATGTATCTGTATATTTTCACTGTCTTAATTCAGGCCCAGCACAGCAGAGATTACTATTTTACTGATGTAACAAATGTGTGTTTTCCCTGTCAATCAATCATTAAAAGAGTTTATTAACATTAGCCTAGCACTTCAGAAAACATCATCAACACAAACAAGGCATATGCTTACTAGAGACTGAAACTGTAAATTCATATATTCTATTAGCAACAATATGTGTTTTTAGGAGATGTGTTGTCAGAATATTATGTTATATATATTATATTATGTCTAACCAAGTTTAAGGATGTCCTGCAGAAACAACAGCTGGGATAAAATATCTGTTGCTCTGGTGTGAAAGGGACACAGTCACAATAATATTATTCACAATATAGTGCTGATTAAATACACAGTAGTGTGTTATTTCACTGCACATCTTCTGGGTTTTCAGGCATATAAAGTGCTTTGATCTATTAACTTTAATATAGGATTGGACTGGAACTCAGTAACATCAAACATCTAATCTTAAATCACTCTGATTGGTATCAGGGACAGATACATTGCACAATTCCATCCAATTTCCATTACTGTTATAAATAGTCATGACAGTTCCATAAACATTCTTTAGCTGAAAAGGTATCCTCCAAATTTCCTTCAACTGTCAGCATTAAAAAGTGCTCAAATTTGTCCTTAATGTAAAGGTTTTTAGATGATTAAGCCCGTTTGGAGACTTTGATTCAGTATCTGTATTTCCATGAAACATACTTGCTATCTTTGACAACAGAGATTGTAGAGGTGAGGTACATCCAGGTACATCCAGGCTATGAGTGTGTCGCGGGTCACTATAGAGGTAGACAGGGAAAATATTTATGCATGACTAGATTCAATCTAAAGTCTATTTAGAAATTCTAAGATACCTAACATGCATGTATTTTGGTAGTAAGACACAGCCGTAAAAATCTACATCCAAGCATTCTCTTAACTCTTTGAGCTTACAATGGTTGGAATTTAGTCTGAAATATTAAGGACTAAATAAAGGCTACAACTCAACTGTGCAATCATATCTATGATGAAAAACAAATATTTCTTTTAGAATCCAACAAATTCAGCTTCTTATGCAGCAATCCCCTCATTATCTGGGCTCTGTCCCTGCTGAAAACAAATGGAAGGGCCAAAGTCCTCTCTTAAATCCAAACAATCAGGTTCCATCAGCCTGCAGCAGAGAACTGTCTGCCAAGGTAAATACAAGCACTCACCACTGAACAATGTGTGGCAGCCAGTGAAGCTGTGCTGACTTGAAACAACTGAGAACAAGGCACTAGCATTACTGTAGCTGGAAAACACTTAAAAGGAACTTATGTAACAGCAGAAAGACATACTGACAGAAAGCCTGTTTGGAGA
Source organism: Girardinichthys multiradiatus (assembly GCF_021462225.1). Taxonomy (NCBI): domain Eukaryota; kingdom Metazoa; phylum Chordata; class Actinopteri; order Cyprinodontiformes; family Goodeidae; genus Girardinichthys; species Girardinichthys multiradiatus. The sequence continues at coordinate 38,617,950 of NC_061804.1, read as the reverse complement.
CATGCTACTTTAATACACCAAGTAGATATGCAACAGAAAAATGTGCAAGGTCCATCTTATGTTCAGCATGAAACATTTACTACACGGGTTATATTGCATAAGGAGCATCTAACAAATGTTTGTCATTAGTTTTTATTGATCATTGAGGAGATCAGCAGGTAACCTCAACAGATTCCTTCATATATGGTGCCTGGTAATCTAATAACACAGAGAAGATAGTCGACAGTCTAACTGCAAATAGAGCTATAGCCTTAACTGACATTGAACCTGCACACTGACAAATGCTAACATATTAGGCATTGACTGGTTACCGGTACCAGGAGGGTTTAAAAAGATTAGTGTCATACCAGTCCCATGGTTTAAACTGCTCTTAGAGAGATACCAGAGAAAACAAATGAATTATCAGAATTTTCTCAAGCTGTATGTAGCATAGAGTGATGCACACTGCCATTGTTTGGCTTTGCCCTTATATACAAGAAGCCCAGGTAAGCCGTTTGGGAATATTTCCTGTCAAAAATGCATAAAAAACATGAACAATCAGGTGAGGAATCTAACAGAGCACTGGCCAGCACTTTTATTAATGCTGTTTTAAAGCTGTCTGTTAATAAGGAACTGACTGCAGATCTGTAAAAAGATACACAGTTTGAAAATGCATGTCTGAAATACTATGGCAGTTGTGTTCAAAATAACAGCAGTGTCTAAAAAACGTGAGTAAAGCACAAAATCCTTGGAACCATTTTTAGTTCACAGAAAGCATTGAGACACTTTCTATTCCAATTCTACAAAAAGAAGGAAAGGAATATAAGACTTTTCCAAAATAAGATATATCCATCCAAAGATTGATGTATGCATTTTTCTTTACAATCTCAATCATTAACTGTTTTAATTTTAAAATGCTTCCCTATAGATTCCCTGAACTAATATTTTGATACTACTACTTTTTCCAAGGACTGTAACAGTATGAATAATATCACTCTGTCAATTTTTTTCAGTTTTCTTTGTTATTCTTTCAGGTTTTGGTTTCCATTTTAAAGCACAGCATTTTCAGCTGAGCAGCCAATCACTAACATGGTGAGTACATCTGGAAAAATGAACATCTTTAGCCGACAAGGCAAAGACAAAAGCGTTGTTCAGAGGAACTTTCCCTTTGAGATGGACAGGAAAGATGAATCAAGATGCGCTTCCAAGGTTCCAAAGTTCCGAACCATGCAACGCACGGTTCTACTGTAGTATGAATTAACATAGGAAAATGTTAATCTGCTGACGGCTCAGATGACTACTAAACAGTGAAGCAACGAAACAAACCAGGGAAACCCCCATCCACCCCCTCAATTACTTCTCTGTTAACTTGTAAAGGCATTGGAGACTAATGTGGCTAATAAAAACACAGGTTATGGTGCAACCAGACTGAAGCTGACTATAAGAGCAGAAAAAAAGGGCATTGGGAACCTGTAGCTACCTACCCTGCTGTTGTAGTTGATCACTAAAGAAAATATCAGGCAACATGACCAGGAAGACAAAAGTTGTACAGGGCTGCTGCTGAATACACCTGCATGGACCACATCCTTTGTTACACAGTAAAAATGTTTTGTGTGCACCAGATCTATGTTTGCTTTGAAACACAATTTATTTTAGTATAGAATGATCCTTTATTTGTCCCTTAGTAGTAAAATGTATTTGTATCAACAGAGGCTTGACAATCAAATGGAAGCACATAGTGGCACACTAAAGATAAGCCATTATAATAAAATAAAATAATTACACAACTGAATCAAAGGTACATACTTCCATAAAACATATTTACACTTATACTAAGTACTATGTTGCCTACTGTACTGTCAAAAAGGGAAATTACACTTTTAAGTTATAAATTTATCCAAAGGAGGGCTGAATTAAAAAAGTTAAAATGTTAAATTGTAATTAAACATATTTTTTGCTCATAACTAAAAAGAAGTCTTTACCTTCAAAAACTGCAGTATTGAAAACAGAATTGAGTATTTTACTTAGTATCAGTATGGACCACAACCAAAGATTACTTAATAGGTAAAGTATTCAGGGTATGGTATCCAAAGCTCAATTAAAACTGGTCCATAAATAATAAAATGCAGGACATCTGATAACATCCCTATGCATGTGTTCAAATTACAGTAAGGCAAAAAGATTACACAGCAGAACCAAGAGAAATTTATGTACCTTTTCTATCTAATCTGACTATATCATTTCTGAATTGCCCTGTCCATCTTAATCATTGATACCTGAGTGCTATTTATTCAGCACAATAAAGCTGTCAGCTGAACAAATGGCAGCTTGATTTATTCTCACTCTTCAAAAAATAATGTCCCATCTGTTGAACCCTCCCACACCACTGAATTCACTGAATATCTTCTTTCATCTGATCAGGATGAAGGGCCCACTATAATTTGAAATAAAAATGTTTTTATTGTATGTACACACAGCACACACAGATCACATTTTAATAGCTCAGTTGGGATAAAGACGTCTTTACTTGAGGGTCATAACAGTCCACTACTACCTTACTGCCTCAACTTAGCATGGCGCCCCCTAAAACACAAATATCACTGCACCTGGTGGGCCTTTATCTCATATCCTTATATCATACAACAACATGTGCAGGACAGCCATAAATGGCACCAATACATAGCCTAGGTGCATTGTTGAAGCATCAAATCGGCCAGAGGTATAAAGTGCATTATTTGTGCTTCCCTGCTCTTTGCAGCTCAATGTATCCAAGATAAATGAAAAAGAAGATAAAATGCTCTGTTGCGACAGTCAAGGGTGAAGAGCTTAGGAATGAAAAATCGACCCAGGCAACCTGTGCCTCACACACCCACAAAAAGCAAGTATCCACATACAGACCCACCCCCCCATCTCCAAACCCATCTGAAAGTGACATGTCGGGCGAGACGGATATGTGCTCTGCAGCCATTAAAATCCCCCCTTGAGGTAAAAGTGCTGTTTGTGTCTTTGGGAAACTCACAGAGCCTGGGATGAGACGGAAGCAGGAGACTTGTGTCACAGAGCTGTTTTTGTCATAACAGGATGACTGTTTGTCACTGCCGGGGGGGCTGCTATTGTATGAAATCTATTCAGTACACAAATAAGGAGCAAGACATTGGGTATAAGGAAAAAAAAACTGCTATTGTCTTTGTCAGTCTGAAAAGGTCATGTCAGCCATGTGTCAGATAAAATGATAATGCAATGTTAAAATGTATTTAGATATTATGATCCTGCGATACTTTATCTAGAAATAAATTACAACTGCTATGGCTTAATAAGCATATACTGAAGTACTAAATGAACATTTTATTCTAAATGGAAATCTGAAAAAATGAATACAAAACATCGTGATTCTCTGGTGTTTGAATTTCTTTAGTGATCTGTTATCTCTGTGTTGTTCATGTTCTTGAGTTGCTGTTATTTTAGTTTTACTCATTGTAGTTAGGGTGTATTCACACCGCTTGTTTGGTCCGGACCAAAAGGACTTTATTTTTTTCGTTGGTACGGTTCACTTTCACATTGTACTTTTTGCGAGTGAACTATTACTTATAAATATAGCCACATGCGTGACAATCTTTGCGAGCCCTGTCCCACAACATGCCGGTAGCAGCTTTGCTAAGCAACATACAGCTGATCAGGAAAGATTTCAGTTCAAGGTACACCTTTTCTACGGTGGCTTGTTAAGTCCAAAGAGACATATGTTTTCTTTAGTTGGGTTGATCAGGGCCGGTTTGTATTCATGCTGTAAGCACACCGCACCAACCGAGACCACCTCAAAAAGGGGGCAAACAAACTCTGTTCTGTTCGAGGTTGATCAAAAGTGGCAGGTGTGAATACACCCTTAGATATTTTTGTTAGATTTCCTCCTTATGTTTCTCCTGTTAACTCCTGCTCATGTACTCCTCTCTCTAAACCCTCTCTATTGGTCTCAGCTGTTTCTCATAATCACCTGATTACCCTCACCTGCTTGCCCAGCTTTTTCTCTTCACTCTCTCCCTGTATATAAACTGTTTGGTTTACATTTGGTTTTTGCTGGAATCTACTGTTTGTCTGCCTGCTCTAAGTCCATTGTCCTGCCTGATGTTCTGTGGTTTTTTCTCCCTGTTTTTCCATTGCTCTGCCTGGTTTGCATTCATGTTTTTTTCCTATGTTTGTTATTAAATAACTTTACAAATTACACCTTGACAAATGTGTCTAAAATGCTATTTCAGCTCTATAATCTGTAAATTATGCATATAAAAATTTATAGAGAGTTTTGTTTTTCTTGTTTTCCAACTATTTTTGGACTACTTAAAAGCCTGTTTATTTTCCCTTAAATAGTCGCACATTTATAAGGAAAATGCATTTGGGGGTTGTGCAGTACAATATGGGTTGTGCTCATGAAAAACTTCCCAAATCCCCTCTGCAACAGGTGACATATGTCATTTTCCTGCTCAATACCTCTAACTTAAATATAATATTTGTATAAGATAGCTAAATGATCCTTTATAACAAACAAAAACAGTAAAAACACCATAACATCATAGTATTTACACAAAAATGTTAAATATTAATGTATAACATAATCTAATTGATTTTTTTAAAGCAAAAAGCAGCACTTATTCATACTGTGAACACATTGTAATTGGAAGTGCTTTTGAGCACAATGTTATACCTTTTCTTCATAGGTTAAAAAGCTTAACTTAGAGGATATTAGCTGGTTAGTGAGGCTGTCTGCTAGCCAGCCTGCAGTCAGCTACTAAACAGACATGTCACTGTAGTTTTGAAACACTGTTATATTAATAAAAGTGATGGGTGGCACCTCTTTAGCTTCCATGATTTTGGGAACATGAAATATTTGCAGACAAATTTGCCAGGAAAAAGTGTAACAGCCCTCATTCAGCCAGCCAACTGATGGTGCACAGCAACAGGTGGGGAGGGACAGCACTGGGTTACAGCTCCATAGAGAAATAATTTATCTCAAGGTAGGTGATTTATAGAAAATGGCACTGGTATTTGTACTTTAAAAAAGAAAGAAACTAAGAAATGTAAAGATCTATATCAGATTTCATTGGATAATAATATTGTTGAAATATGTGCTGTCCCTATGTATTTTACCACAGTGGTAATCAAAACCACCCACCTTAATACTAAGTGTTCTAAGTACTCCATAATGTCAAGATACAATACATTTATTCTTCCAGATGTGCATTTTGTGAGGACAGACACTGATGTTGGACAAAATGGCAGGGCTTGCTCTAATATGATCTAAAGCAGTTCTGTTAGACTGGGGTGCAGGCCAGACAGCTTCTTCCACACCAGACTGACTCATTGCTGTCTGTATGGCTCTTGCTTTGTAATCCATCATTTTGAAACAGAAAGGGTCCACCCAGGTCCATGCTGCAATTCACTGAGCTCCTGAGAGCGAGTCATTCTTTCATAAATGTTTATAGAGGCAATCTGTATGCTTAGGTGTTGCTTACACCCGTGACCATAGAAGCAATTGGAACACCTGAATTCAATGATTCAGATGTTCCAAATTAGAAAAAAATGTTCTCCACTACTTTGGAGTTATATCTAAAGCAAAGAGTTTTGGTTTATTGGTGTGACGTTGTTGCTGATTTGCTTCACAATAATCTTGTAAACAGTTGATATGCATTTGTACCACAGTCTTTAGAACCTTGACCTTAGACAATCAATGCATTTAAATGTGCACTAAATCACCAATAAAAGACTAAAACACACCTTCTTTTTATCAACAGGTTCTTTAACAACAATGTTAAACCATTAAAGATGTCCCTATTTAAAACCACAGCCTTGTTCGAAACAAAGCCAAAGAAATATGTTTGGGAACTTCAGATAAAGGCTAAATGAGGGCAGCAGATTCATCATATTAACATGTAGAAAAAGGATTGTTCACAAGATTAGCCATGTGAATCATTTGTCACTTCATTGCAGATTTACTTTTGGAATTTTATACACGGTTTTGCTTAGCAGATCTCAGATGGAAAAGGTACCTTTTGCAGCAGTTGTATCGTCCAGTAGGACCAACTATAAATCAAGATCTATGTGCAGCCTTTTTTCTATGACAGGGATTCTGTCAGCATTTGAAACTATATTGCAATTTATAGTGCTGCATATTATCAATGCAGTAAATGCAGCAATTTTCACACAGTGGCTAAGACTAACTCCCTTAGCAATAAGCCAATAAAGTGTTCCACTCCTTAGAAGCCTAATTAACCACTGAAAATCACTACACACTGAACTTGTACATACATCCTCATCTCTGTGCGCTCCGTTCGCTAAGAACCCAACGTATTAATATAACGAGGCAAACATTGTAAATAGAAATGGCTAATTAGGGATTATGAGCTCTTAATGATCACACTGATGCCAATTATTAGAATATAGTCTAAGAAGCTTGTTTGAACTGTCAGCAAATGAAAACAACAACTGTGAGAGGTAAAGAACAAAAGTGAAAAAGTAGAGAAAAAGGCAAAAATGTCCTAAAGTGTTGACAAGGCAGGACTGTCCTTGAGAACATGCAAACTGAATGCTGAGGACAGTGCAGTGAGATGCTGGCGGGGAACACTAACAGCCACTTTGACTGAGCTCAGGGGCCAAGAAGAGATAAAAAGTAAAATAATGTCAATGAGCAGCCAAGTTGCTCTGTTGTGATTGTAAATCTGGGAAGGGTAATTTACATAGAATCAAAGGACCTCATTTATAAGCTACTTAAACTTAACCGCCTATTATTACACAACAATCCAATTAGATCCATTTCTCAGAATTACTGGAGACGTTGCTTGTCAGAAGTACAGGATTGTGTCAGCACCGGTGTCAAAATAAAGCAAGCTATTAATCCAAACATAAATAATTTAGAGACACTACATATGCACATGAATCAACACCTCAGGTTGTCCCAGTTACAACACGTTTACCACTGACATCACTTGCTGTGCATCGTATTTTGGAAGGATAATAAGAGCTTAGAAGCACTGCCAATGCTACAAGGCAGAGCAATAATGTTAAACTTGCTCATTTTGATTAAACACAATGAAGACCTGAAGAGCCAGTGAGGAATTCATAATGGAAAGAGGATATTTTCTCCTCCAATTAAATCTAATCTATTTTCAAAATCAATAGACATTAGAAAATGTAAAAGGAACAAATGTATATTAAAGTTCAATTAAGGGAAACACAACTAATGACTGAACCGTACATTTGTCAGGGCTTTAATTTTTTAGTGTTGATGTATTATGTATGACTTTACAAACTCCTGCACACTAAGGATTTAAAATGTGAGAAACTGTAAAATCATTGTGTGAAGGTTCTCACTAAGTGAGCAAGAGTCAGAGTAAACTGGTTTAAAATCGGTCAGAGAAAGCACATGAGGTGTAAGAGGATACTAAAGACAAATAGTATATCCAAATATTACAGATGGGGGTTAAAATCTATTTTCAAAAGCACTCTGATGAGCACATGGACGATTCAGAATCGATTTCCTGATGTCAGAACACGATGATCTTAGCGCTAATTTGATAACCTTATTTTGAGGAAGGCCAAAGGCATAATCCAGAAGCATGTAAGTTATTGACAAACCACATAACAAAGTCATGAGGAGGTGGATGAGCAGCAAATACACCCAGGTCCCTGTTCACTAAAGAGAAAAGACTTGAACAAGAGCCACACCTTATGGAAGGCTAAGTTAAAGTTTAATTCAACATTTGGAAACAAAACAAAAAATAGCTATGCTCCACATTTCCACCTGGAGGAGGGATCTTACCTGCCACTGTTAACCAGAGGACCATGAAGTGAGTAATGTCAAAGTTCCCCACTAACATGGGAAAGGAGGAGCTAATTACAAGTTCATTTCAACTTCTATTGCAATTTTGGACTGTCAAAAATCATTGAGAACCTGCACTTTGGTCCGTGGTGTGTTCTTCAGATACAAGATCCCATCTTGAAGATACACAGCCAGCCCCACACCTTACAATGTTTGGATCATGTTGCATCAATAATCAGTGTAATAAAAAGCCTAAAGATTGCAAGATAAGCTTGGCAGCCCTAAAGAAATAAAAAATTCATAGCATGTGAACGAGCATTTAAAGGCCAGGTTTTTTCCAATAGTTGTGGATTGTTATGGATCTGTGCTTGGTAATTTACTTGTTTATATGACTTCATTTCAATGCTGCTTAAACTTAACTGATTCGTCTTACCTACACAATGCAATTAGGAACATTTCCAAGAATTACTGCTTGACAAAGCTTGTGTTCTCACTGGTGTCAAATCAATGATCAAACTTATTAATCCAATAATAAATCATTTACTGACACATCACATCTGAAATGAATTAACTGCAGAAAACAGTTTGTATATGTTCAGCACTGACTTTAATTGATGTGCGTCATGTTTGATAAGGAATCAGATGATTGTGACCTCACCAGGATCATTTCTGTCAGATCCTCCTACTAACCTTTTTCCACTAGTAGGGACCATAGGAGCTGAAGGATCAAGGTGGACAGGTGTATCGCATTTTGTCATCAGCTGGAGGACTATAAGAGGGTGGCAAGCCAGCACTTCGATGCCTGAGTGTTTTGCCTCTTCGTGGTATTACTACCTGGCCAATTTCCTAGTTAAAGAACCTTGAAGAAACTTGCATCTTTGAGAATTCTGATTACCTTGACTAATGGTGCGTTCACACCGAATGCGGTTTCTGCGAAAGGAGCGGCCAATTTACATGTTATCCCTATGTAGAGGCGCGTTCAGGAGCGGAGCGGTGCGAAGGACACAGAGGGCGCGCCGCGGAAGGCACGCCAAGCAAAGCGGGAGAGAAGCGGGAGCGGAGCACAAGTTGAAAAATCTGAACTTTTTCCTAAATTCGAGTCGCGTCAACCAATCAGGGACTGGATGTGGCAGTGATGTAGGGTGAAGGACCACAGCGGAGAAGAAGCGGTTGTCAGTGAAGATGGAGGACCAGATCCTAGTGGCGGTGTGCGGCAAGCCAGAGTTGTATGACTCAACTAATTACTTTTACCGAGACAAGTACAGAAAGGACCCGGCCTGGTTATGTTTAGGCACAAATATCTTATATTTAGGAGATGTGGACATTAAAAATCGGCTGTTTTTTTACTGAGCTGAGATTTATTTACTCACCGAAGACAGATGGACAGGCGTTCAGCAGCGGGGATACAGCGCCGGTAGACCGCAGTGAAGTTAGTTTGAAGTTGGATGTTCAAGCTCCGCAGAGTTAGCGGCATCTAGCTCAGGGTTGATCCGATTCTGGCACTCAGATTTTCCACGATTCTTTGGTTCGGAAACTTATTGACGGTCTCTAGTGAACCACCGCGCGTCCGAAGAGGGAGCAACAGAGAGCAGCTAGCCGAAATCTGGGTTCCTGACTCGGATCGGCCGTGGGCTGGATGCCGCTGGCTCCGCGGAGCTTGAGTGTCCGGCTTCGGGCTGGCTTCACTGCGGTCGCCGGTAGTTGGCGTCCCGGAGGCCAATTTGTCTCCCAACGTGGGGCAGCAGATCTTCGAACTGGGTCCTGGATAGACGGAAGTGCCGCTGAAATCGACCGTCATCCAGACGCAGCTCCTGGAGTAAGTGGTGGTACTCTCCGAACTGTTCCTGTCCCTGAAGAATCTGGTGAACCCAGGGACATTGATGTCGGCGGCGTTTGTCGGCTCTCCACAAGTAAAACACCGTGATTATCCGTGAAATCCATGTCCAGCATGTTCGGTTGAAACCAGCAAGCAGCAGATGGAAGCTCCTCCTATTTGATGACGCTGCGAAGCGTTGCCGCTTGTTGCCAAATGCCAACGCGGAGTTCACGCCGCGGAATGTCAAGCGGGCAAAAGCACACAAATGAGGCGAAATATTCGCAGAAATCGCGTTTGGTGTGAATGCACCATAATAATCTGTGTCTGTCTCAGGTTGCCCACATCTCGCTCCAAGCTAAGAAACCTCTGAGGTGACTCATCTAACAAGACTTGGACTCTGGATCGTCTATTCCTTGCTGGCTACCGGCTCGGGTGGTTCCTTCCTGGTCGAACCCTGTCCACCCTCCTCTGTTCTGCCCAAGACTGTCTAGCTTGGATCGGACATAATCAAGGTTAAATGGTTTTTCTCAAACGAGCCTGTCCTTACATCACATATTAACACATGCTATAAATCAAATGTTATCTGCTGAATTAAAAACTTCACTGACCAATTTTTCAGGCACATTAACACAAAGGAATACATTAGGCTCCTTTCTGCCTGAATCCTCAGTAGGTGAGAGAAAAGCTGTCTGGCAGAAATGGAACACCACACATATGTTGGCACACGTGTTCAGTGTAATAAAAACCATCTGTTACTTATCAGACATCAATGCAGTAAAACAATATGTGGGTTAATTGCAGCTCATTGCACATGTTCACAGCCAACAACTTGTACGCTCCTCTGTTATCACTTTCCTCCTAGTGACATAACTTTCTCATGATAGGCCGGAGGTGGGAGAGGGAAAAACAGCATGCTGGTGAAGTAGACGCTGAGACACTGGGTGAAAAAAAATCAATGAATGACACATCTGAAATTCTAATCAAAACGCTCAGCAGGGGAGATGCCGTAAGACTCGCCATGCTGCTTGGGTTGCCATCAACTTTTCAAGACAAGCTGAACTTTCACACACATACACACACACACACACACACACACACACACACACAAACATCAACAGGACTCCCAGCTCCCAGAAATGACTAGCGTTCAGGTGAAACAGATACTGCAATTACCTGCTCGGCACAGAATACTTCACTGTAGGGTCTCCCCGCTGCTCTGCCAGTAGAGGAAAATCATATGCTGCGTGTTAGTGTGTGAGCAATGATGCATTCATGTTGCCTCGGTGGAGTCCAGGGCTATTCATACACTATTGTATGAATTCCACCAGAAGGGAATAAAACTCCAGAAGAAATAAAATAAACGTGTATGCGGATGTAAATAAAGGGTTTCTAGAAAAAAAAAGAACAATAAAAATTAACCAGTAATAAGTTTACTATTAAGACATCGTTCTTATATAAGTATCCTTAAAATGTTAGACGTGTAGCTTTTATTGTACCTATGTAGCTAAGGCCGTTAGCCATGCTTTATTAAAAACATTTACAACAAAAATTTTTTAAATTGTTTTGATCAGTGGTTTTGATGAGCGGTTATCGTTAGTAAAACTGAGAAGGGCGTGCAGGCTAAGTGCAAACAAAAAAAACAACAATCGTGGATGATTTTACATCCGGCCCTGTTCATTGATTGGCTGGTCAGAAAACGGTGATCTTTTTTTCAGTGAACGCATCATATGTAAGCACTTATAGTTGTTGCTCGCAACAACAACCTTAGGTGTAAAAATTGCTTATGAAAAAGTGATGATTCGGCTATTTTCAATATTACTATGATATTTAAAAATGACGACAAAAAAGTGCAAAATGTGGAAAGAGAAACTATCATTTCTACAGAGGTGTATTGACTTTTTCTTTAGGCAGCAGCCCTTAAATAGGTAAATTACAGAAAGCTGATCGTATTCCAGCATAGGTGCACAGTTTAATCCTTTTAAAGAGTCCAATTCTATGTATCATAGACCATGCTGGATCAAGGAATGTTGGCAATCTTTAGGAATCGCAGAGAGGGTAAAACTAACTCTATAGGGAACACACACAAGAACTGCTGCCTAAAGTTAGTGATGCTAACTGTGCTTATCATGCTGAATTCTAATCTAGGGTTTTAAATGTCAACTTGGTTATCATTTAATCTTTGTTCTGATGCACAACTTAAATCCTATTTTACTGCAGAGCTAGGAAATAGGGATGGACGATATGGACAAAAAGGTTTTATTGAAATATTTTGTAGTATTTATTTTGATAACAATAATAAGGATCATAAAATATATTTTCAAAGCCATCACTCTCTTTTTTGGCAATAGATTATATGGATGTGTTTGCATGTCACTACAGCCATACCTGCACAAACATACTGCTCCGTCGTCTGATATTCTCATATTTAATACATTAGAATATGCATTCCAATGAAGATTGTTTGTCAGATTAAGAGTATTTTTTAAAATAGCAATCTTTAAGCATTTATAAAACATACTTTTCAAAAAGCCCACATTCTGTATAGAAAAAAGTTTTTTTATTGGTCTGATGTAATATGCTAATCTTAAATGTCGTGTTTTCATTAGCTGTAAGCTGAAGATCCTCATAATTAACATAAATAAAGGCTTAAAACCATCAGTTTGCGTGTAGTTAATCTATATAATGTGTTTCAGTTAATGTGTTAAGTTACTGAAATAAATAACCATTCCAACAATATTCTAAGTTATTGAAGAGTTCTGTTTATTGTATGGAGCTTTGATATTGCTATCTGTTTGCTCTCATGGAAAACCATGTTACTCTCACACATATAGGGTGAAGATGCCTTTCTTCCTAAAAATATTTATTAATCCATCACAACACAAAGGTTGCTTAAGGCTACTTTACCGTTACAATAAACGGCTTAATAATTGAAAAAAAATCTAACGTGATAGCGAATCAGAGCTTCTTTATCTCAAAAATTCTTAATCAATATTTGGATGTTTGATGTATCTTAAACAAATCTACATTTTGCCTACAAAATTGACTGTTTTGAAGGGCTAAATGACAAACGCTGTTCTTCTTTGTCCCTCAACCAATACTTTTACGGTTTTGCAAGATTTTCACTGTTGTTTAAGCAGTACGTAGAAAAAAAAAATTATTTATAGTTTTTAAAGAGAAACTTGAATTGCCTAAATCTGAAAGGCACAAAATTGGTGCTATATCTCTGATTGGTGACGTTCTGTAGCACAAACACATAACCCTATTTATAGTTGCTGAATTTCAATACAAATAAAGGCCTTTCATCCATACACAAAAGACATTAGTGCCATTTGCTAAAGGAAGAAAACAATGGCAATAAAATAGTCTATTGCACAAAAAACATTTTGTCACTGACTGAAACCTGCTAAGTCATGTGAGCAGAGTTTGACTGACAGATGGTATATGAATTGACTGACTGTAGAGCTTTACCTTGCTTTATTTTTGTTTTATTGTGCACTTGTCTAAATAAAAGAGGAGGAGGGCCGGAGGTCTTATTATTGTTGATATTTGTTCTGGTATAGATGAAGGGGTACAGAATGCAAAACAAGTATTGGGAGAAAAACTGATTTTTGCTTTGATTGCCTGCGGCTAAGATGAAAAGGCAGCTCATGTTCCTCTCTTCTCCGCCATGTTTGTGTTCTGTCACAGTGCTGGTAACAGTGAGGAGGAGCTGCCCATCTTCACCAACAGTGCCTGAGCCCAAATGTCCTCTGACTGTTAGGATGTCCGTTAGTTCATCTGCCTTTCTCTCTCTGGATGTGTGCTTGTCAGTCAGCTCCTGTTCTCCTTCCAATCTATTTTGTCCACACACCTTTGCTTGTCTGCTTCCTGCTACTCTAATGTCTGCCTCTCTCTGCTGGCTTCTCCACAACACACAAACAACAAAGTCTTCTTGTAAAAGAAACATCCTTTTTTTTTTTGCTCCTCTCCTGATGAAAGTCCCCAGGGGCACTTCAGCAAAACAAATACTGTTTTGTACAGGCAATCCCGTTCCATCAGCTGCCTGCACCCACCCCACAACAATCCACTTTAACTATGCAACACATTTTCATAGAAACTGAGAAGCAAACCAGGAAACATTGCCGAGTCTCAGACAAGCTGCTTCCAATCATTCAGGAATGGGAAGAAGTTAGTTGCCATGGCTGTTAACATGGTCAATGAAAAAACCAAATATACCCTTGTTATTTAAAAAAATATCAAAATTGCAGCTAGCCAATAATTAAATGCATTTGATTAACTGATCATCAGCAAGAGTAACCACTACTGTAAAAGCAGCAGTTATGAGCTAGAATATACAATGCCAGGAAGGATAGACATCAGCAATGACCTCAGGGAAGCAACTGCGGCTGCACATCTTGCTGCAAAGCGTTGTCATTTTCAGACTATTTAAAAACTGCTATTTAACAATAAGAGAGATTATTCATTGGAGAAATGTTGTAAGAAAGTAGCCAATGCTACTAGGAAAATGTGGGAGCAAATTTAACCAAAGGCTCATAGAAATAAGCCAAGAGAACCATCTCAGACTCCATAGGACTCCTCACAATTCATTACTATTTTGCACTTTAAGAACAGATTAAGTGTACCCGCAATGCAATGAAAAATAATTTCAGTAACAAATGTATTTTTGTTGTTTACTCTTCACACCCTCTGACAAATTGCCCTGCTGCCAAATGCAGATGTAAAAAAAATTTAATTTAAGATCTATAAGATATGAAATGTTTCATAACATCTGTTCTCCCTGAGAATACTCCCTCATAATACTTACAAACAATGCAAATTTGGCAATTTTCACAAATGACTAAGCACAGAACCTCTGTTCACAAGAAATATGTGAAAAGTACATTAGTAGCTGTGCATTAGTAACCAGAAATGCTTATGGCACACAGTTTAAAAAAGGTTAAAGTCAAATCTCAGTTAAATCTGCTCTGTACAAACTCAAAGTGCAAAGAAATGTGTCCGTTTCTTTCCTTTGTCAGAACATAACCTTCTCATTTGGGCTCAGTCTTCACTGCACTATTTTGTTTGCTACAAACAGACAGAAAATGCCGAACCACATGCACTGCATATTAGCAACATCTTAAGTACTCATTGACAGCAAAGTCTGTCCACTGAACAAGGCTGAAAGACTTATGTAGTTCCAGCCTATGAGCCCTGTGTGAGAGACAGTTTTTTTGGATACAAATTAGCATCTCTGTCTTTTCACAAGCTATGTGGTTTCTCTTTTCATCTATGACACGGCCAACAGCACTGAACAGCCATTCACCGTCAACACTAATGCTGGGCGCACTCAGGTGCTTGCATGCTACATGGGCAAGAGCAGGGAAGCGGGCTTGGTTGAGTTTCCAGTACTCCAAAGGACTAGGAGCTTGAGCAATGGAGGGTTTATCCAGTTACATGTGTACCTCTATAAAAAACAGAAGAGCATCATATATGAATATCTCTGTAAAAACAGCAGGTGGTGGCGGTGTTACAGTGTGAGCAGGTGTGTCTAGTCAATACAGAACTGACCTACACTTTGTGAATGGTACAGTGACAAACCCATACTACCTGAATAACTTCATTAATCCAGTTATTGTGCTCCTGCATGAGCAACACAGACCTAATTTAATCTTCGTCATTAACAAAAATGCTCCAGCTCGTTGCGGTCGCATAGTTAGGGAATGGCTGCTGGAGTCGCGGGTACCTCGAATGGAGTGGCCTGCACTGTCTCCACACCTGAATCCCATAGAAAACCTATGGGATGAGATGAGTTGAAGTCTAGAGGTTCCTAACCATGTACCCCAGAACCTCAATGACCTGAGGACCGCTCTTCAAGAAGAGTGGGATGCCATGCCTCAACAGACAATCAGTCGACTTGTGAACAGCATGAGACATCTTTGACGCTGGTAGCAATTTCACTGAAGGCATTTAGTAGCAAGTTGTGAGCTCCCTCCTTCATTTCTCTATCCAAATAACAGTGTTAAAATTGTGCATTCAGCATAATTGCAATAGCATAATGAGCTCTGCTTTCCACACCATCAAAGTGCAAGCAGCCTCCAGTACAGTACTTTTTGCCATGCACTGCAAACATGACACATCTAAATTCGTCATTGTCTTAGTCGTGTTATGCGTGTTATCTCTCACCACAACATGCACATAATCCTTTGGGGTTTTTCACGTTCCCAGCATGCCAGGGCTAATATTTGATGTTGAAATGTCTGTGGTAAAACTCACCTAAGTGCAATGAGCTTCTCAATTGTCTCAGAAATGGCCGCATGCAACTCGGGTAAGGCTACGTTGGACAAATATGTCAGACTAGGGTCCGTGTAGAGCAGTTCAACGTATTAAAAAAATCTATGGAATCCAATATCTTTAACAAATGAAAAGGGCTCATTGTCCAGTGCAATACACTCAATCAGTTTCTAGGTGGTTGCAACTATATTTTCTGACTTTGTTTCACTGCCAGTGACAGTTTTAAAATTGTTGAAAAAAGAACAAACTCTGTGGGTTGCAGTGGCCCAGTCCAAGAGCAGACCCCAAACTCATTAAAATGCTGTGCATAAATGAATGCGCCATGCTCAACTGAAGCAATGTTGTGAGAAAAAGTGTGCCAACATTACTTCACAACAAAGTAAAGAGACATATAAAGTCAAACAGAAAACGTTTTTGTTATTTATTTCTGTTAAATGTGGTTCTTGTTGTAGTTGAAAACTCTTTTTCAGACTATATAAGATGTTAATTTTAAATTTCTTTCTGTCCACTAGTGTGCAGCAGGCATTGCAGAACTTATTTTCTTTAGTAAGCCCAGTAACCATTAGGAAGGATTGTATGTTTCATACCTCAAGGCCCATGTTTTACCTGATTTACCACAATCCCTTCAATTAGACCAGATTAGCACCTGAAAGCTGACAAGAGGTCATTCAATTAACCTCAGCCTATTAGCGTGGGGAAATAGTTTTTGTTTCAGAGTAATTCAAAAAGGCACTGTACAAACTACACATTATGCGTTTTGTGTGATTTATGATGCAGTTAACGTAAGAACAGATTGGTGGGCAAATACCGCAACTACAAACACCCTAACTGTTGTTCTAATATGCCGATGAAAGAAAAACATTTTATCGTCTGCTGAATTTAGATTAATTCTCTAGAACATTCAGAGTAGGTTGCATGACATTTTACTGGAACATATACTGTATTGATAGTCATCAAATGTATTATAACAGAGAGAGTGTCAATGTACTGGAAATACTGAATGTAATACACCCAAAGTTTTCTTAGATATAATCGAGCCTCCAGGCATGTTAAAACATTTCACACAATTATTTTTGCCACAAAACCAAATCTTTCCCAAATCAAATAATTTAGCAAATACATAACAGAGTGTAATTATGCACTGAATGTATTAAATCAAAAAACAATAAAATGCTAATTTTTCCATAGCATGGTCAGTTTCTAATAGACTATTGATGAAAAGCACCTTGGTAACTGCATGAGGGCCCACGAAGTCCTGTTCATCCATCAGGCCTGTCAGGGCTCCACAGCTGCCGCACGGAGCAACAACATATCATTGACAAAGTTGGTTAATTCACACATTACTCACACTACTTTGGAACTGCTAAATGCACAACCCGGGTCTGGCTGTGATTTAGGAGCACTGCCCGTAGCAGACATCAATATCAATTACTGTTGCTAAAGGACATATTTAGGAAAAGGAGAAAAAGATTTACTTTCTATATACTTAAATTTGGATTTTTCATTGACCACTTGGGGCCAGTTCTGGATGTGCAATGGGTCGGATGTGGCCCAGGGGCTGTAAAATGCCCAGTGTAAGAACAAAGTATATCATGCGTTTATAAAGGCTCTGCCATTAAACATTATGTTATTAAATCCTAAAGACAACCAGTGTTAACACTGATTGTTAAGCATAAACAATTCCCAGCTTCCTTTACTGTAGGTATAGCTTTGCTTTTTACTGCAAATTGACACGTTATACAAAATGTGTCAACAAAGTAGCTAAAATTAGTCTTTGATTAGCCTTCAGCATTCCTACCACTACTACTATTACTACAGTTACTACTAATATTAATAATAATAATAATAATGATGATTCTTATTTTCTGTCTTATTTACTGCTTCTGATTTTCTGAATTAATTTTCAGCCAGGATTATTGCAGGATTAATGAAAGCTAACAAAACCAAACAGCCCCAAAGAGGCAGTGAGTGACTGGTGTCACAGTGGTGATAACTCTCTGTTATGCCATGCATGATATGGCTGCCTATTTTAATAAGAGTGAGTTCTGTCTATACAATCATATCCAAAAAATGAGAAGGAAGGAGTGTCGATAAGTGCCTTTTAAAGCTCCTTTACTCAAACTGCTCTAAACACTAACTTTAAAGGAATTATTTGAATTGTAATGTTAGTGTATTTTGACTAAAAGCCATTGGAGACACTTCTTTTAAAGCTTAGTAGGTGAACTGGTCATATTACACTACTGGTCAAAAGTTTTAGAACGCCATTCTCCTTCAATGGTTTTCTTTATGTTCATGACTTTTTACATTGTATGTAGATTCTCACTGAAGGCATCAAAACTGTGAACACATGCTTATGCATTTCAACCCTTTTATTAGTAGTATTTGAAAGATATGTGTTTGATTCTGATGACAAGCTATAAGCGTGTGTGTGTGAGTTTTGCTGTTCAATAATACCAGAGCTTGGCTCATCCCTTTCAATTTTGTCCTAATGCCACCGCTTTATTGGGCTGTTAAGGGTTGTCACAGGACAACCCTTAACAGACAGAAATATTATTTTACAAAATATTGAAGTACTGATATTAAATATTAAATAATATATTCATATTTATAATCACAACAGTTTTGTACAAGCAATTTCGCACCCCCTATTTGGCATCATTGAAAATCAGGCCCCATACATTTAAAGGTCTTCTCCGGCTATGGTTTTCACCACGGTTGTTAAGATATCATCCAGCGTTCTGGCTCATACATTGTGACACTTCTGTACTTGTACCACATCATTACCATCTGCCTGCACATTTCCTGTTTGATAAATTGGGAGTAATAGCTTTTAGACAAACTTCAGTGCTTTTTTGTCTATAATTGACAGTCAATTTGGTTCTTGCTCATTTCCTGACAGCTAATGAAGATTGTCTAACAGTATTGCTCAGCACTGAACTAATTGCTCAGTGGGGTTTTTAATCTACCAACACTTGCACCCAGTTGTAATTCCTCTAAAAACACATGTGCACCACCCTCAGTCTCAGTCCCTCCCAGGCCTCATCAGCATGCAAATGTACAAGCCCTTGTCTGACAACAAAATGAGAGGATTAAGTTTAGGACAAAGAAGAGGGTAAAGGTACCACAAATCCTGATAGAACATATTGTATAATTGTCAAGCTTACAAATCAGATACAAGGTCTGCAGTTTAAAAGCCCTGTCTGCTTTTTAGCTCCAGGTGTGTGCATTGCTAAGATAAAGTATTAAATGACACATCCTTTCAAGTCTTATTCTATTAAGCAGTCTTTTACAGAGGCATCGGATTAGCAGACAGAAGACAAAGTGTATGGGTGACACTTTGATCTAAATGGAAATCAGTGTCATCTCTCGATCTCTCACCGCTGCCTTTCCTGACAGTCAGGTTTAACGTCATTTTCTAGCTGCCATTAGACCCTAATAAGAAACTTCAACTGCACAGAAATGTGTAGAGAGATAAACCAGGATTCCTTAATTGTCTTAAATGAGGTGTGTTTTCTACAGTACGTTGCTGATTAAGTAATGTTGCAAATTCCTAAATCTTAAAAAAGGGGTTTGCCCATTATTGTACAGCATCACAAACATGATAAAAATAATATTTATTTAAATGCATTTGTGAAGACAAATATATAAAAGCAACCAAACTCCAGCGTTCCATTAGTTTTTGCATCAAAGGCACTTACAACACCCGATATTTCCTTTTTAATCTTTGTTCAATACTGGCATCCAATCAGTGTTCAGGCCACTTCACAAACCCCATAAAAATCATACTACCAACTGTCCTAAACCAAAATGATTTACTGTTTATATAGATGCACCGATCACATATTTTGAGGCAGATTTGAGGCAGAAATGCTCTTACTTTCACTATTAAACACGGAGTTCTACTGCTGTTTTTTATTTTTATTTGATTTCATCAAATGTTTAAGGGATCGTCGATCACGATCATTCAGGATTTTTGTCCGGCCACATTTCTTCCTCGAAGACGATGGGTCCCCACTATCATTCCAGTTTTTAATAATGCATTTGGTAGTTTCTGCAATCTCCTTAGATGTTGCCAGCTGAAACACAATCCCCCATGCAGTAATTATCCAATGGCAGGCTCGTACCTGTTTGCTTACTTAAATCCACGTGGTGACTTTTTTTTGGCCAGGTAGTGTAGATGGCAGCTGTGTCTAACCTAATCTTTGTCAGGAAAAAGCTCAGATTTAACTTCAAATGAGTTAATTTGTAACAGTTAACAAACATTTATTCTAAAGAAGATAGCAAAAAACTAAAAACTGTATGATATACAAAGCAGTAAAATCATTCATGTCAATGTGAATGGGTGACAATGTTGAATGTAAATGTTGTAAATAAGTGTTAAATTAAGAAAACCAAAATGAAAACATGTCTGACCCTGGATGACAGAAATGGCAAAGCCGATCCCCCATTCCTGCAGCAGCTTAAACAATTAATTAGCTAACAGGTCCATCACTGATTAATTGTTGCTACGTAGGAGCCTTTAAGAAGCCCTTCTGTGGTAAACATTAATAATAATAATAGGAGCAGAGGCAGTGTCACAAGTGTGACAGAGAGAGATGTTTGCTGTTACACAGCTCTGCAGATAAACAGGAGAAAGGTAACATAACTAAACATTTTAAACTGTCTCACATCTAATAGTGATCAGCAGGAGCAGCACAGCAGCACTAACTGTGAACGACAGTCACTGTGTGTATTCCATGTAGAATATCTATGTAGAATTACCTTAAGTATCAGATTGATTTCCTTTAGATCTAAATAAATGATTAACCAACACAGACAGAGGATGAAAGCACATTAGTATCAAATCAAGCCTCCCTGCTTTTCTCCAATCAGTCTTCCTGTTATCTGCTAAAGTCTCGGTTTAATTGAATCAAACATGCTTCCACAGAAAATACAACTTTCTTTTTAGTATCTTCTCACCCTTTTGTCCTTCCTCTAAATTTGATTCTAAACACCTCACACATTTGCTATAATGCATTTACTGACTGTAAAATAGATATGATTTTAGATTTCCTTGCTGTGCAGTCGCTGGCCATGCAGGTCATGCTACAACTTGGTCGATTCTGCCAGCTGTCTTCTCAGCGCATCCACACCAGTTATTTTAAAAACATTCGGTTAATTTCCCTTTGACAACAAACAGACAGGTGCCACCAGACTGAACAAAACAACAGAAAAACATGAAAAAAGTCTGATCACCTTCACCAAAAGACACATTGTTACGCTCAAACACCCACACTGGAATTAGATTTGTATCAATGTGCTGTACCCTGTACTGTCTCCTGTTCTACTGAAAAATATTGCCATTCTTCGACGCTTGTCAGAGCAAAGAACAATAAGGTTCAGTTGCAGGAACTGCAGAGAAGAGAACCCTACTAAGTACTTTGCTGGACTGATACCAGTCATAACATTACATCTCACAGATTAGAGGGAGACAACAATGATGGACATTAGTTATTGTGTTTAATGTCTTTGGCAAAGATTCTTCTTAACACTTCAATGAAATTCCCTCAGGAATTTAATGTCTTCAAAAGGCAAATGGATATCGTGCTGACAGAAAGACAGATGAGAGGATTAGACAAATGTTTAACAACCACTTTAGTTTTCTACAGATTTCAGTGGGTTTAAAATAAAGGTGCCCGATGTATAGCAAATATACTTATAGCAGGAAAAGTAAGGACATTTTTGTCTGTTTTTTCATTTGTTGTAACAATGCTTTCTGGCAACAAAAAGTTTACTGTTTATTTTCCTTCTAACTGTGCTATATCTGTAAGGAAAATTTGTGGGTTGAGCAGCTGAGTTGAGCATGCATAAAAAACTTGCCAAGCCAATGCCAAACAGCCTGTTCTGCTATTGACTCTTGTTTGGTGTCGGTGTTTAGATCGGATGATAAAAATGTAAAGAAACAAGACATACAGTGCCTTGCAAAAGTACTCGGCCCCCTTGAACTTTTCAACCTCTTGCCACATTTCAGGCTTCAAACATAAAGATATGAAATTCTAATTTTTTTGTGAAGAATCAACAACAAGTGGGACACAATCGTGAAGTGGAATGACATTTATTGGATGTGTCAAACTTGTTTAACAAATAAAAAACCGAAAAGTGGGGCGTGCAATATTATTTGGCCCCCTTGCGTTAATACTTTGTAGCGCCACCCTTTGCTGCAATTACAGCTGCAAGTCGCTTGGGGTATGTCTCTATCAGTTTTGCACATCGAGAGACTGAAATTCTTGCCCATTCTTCCTTGCAAAACAGCTGGAGCTCAGTGAGGTTGGATGGAGAGCGTTTGTGAACAGCAGTCTTTAGCTCTTTCTACAGAGTCTCGATTGGATTCAGGTCTGGACTTTGAATTGGCCATTCCAACACCTGGATACGTTTATTTGCGAACCATTGCATTGTAGATTTGGCTTCATGTTTTGGATCATCATCTTGTTGGAAGATAAATCTCCATCCCAGTCTCAGGTCTCTTGCAGACTCCAACAGGTTTTCTTCCAGACTGGTCCTGTATTTGGCCCCATCCATCTTCCTATCAATTTTGACCATCTTCCCTGTCCCTGCTGACAAAAAGCAGGTCCAAGCCATGATGCTGCCACCACCATGTTTGACAGTGGGGATGGTGTGTTCAGGGTGATGAGCTGTGTTGCTTTTACACCAAACACATCGTTTTGCATTGTGGCCAAACAGTTCGATTTTGGTTTCATCTGACCAGAGCACCTTCTTCCACATGTTTGGTGTGTCTCCCAGGTGGCTTGTGGTAAGCTTTAAACAAGACTTTTTATGAATATCTTTGAGAAATGGCTTTCTTCTTGCCACTCTTCCATAAAGGCCAGATTTGTGCAGTGTATGACTGATTGTTGTCCTATGGACAAACTCTCCCACCTCAGCTGTAGATCTCTGCAGTTCATCCAGAGTGATCATGGGCCTCTAGGCTGCATCTCTGTTCAGTCTTCTCCTTGTTCGCGATGAAAGTTTAGAGGGACGGCCGGGTCTGGTAGATTTGCAGTGGTCTGATACTCCTTCCATTTCAATATGATTGCTTGCACAGTGCTCCTTGGGATGTTTAAAGCTTGGGAAATCTTTTTGCATCCAAATCCGGCTTTAAACTCCACAACAGTATCTCGGACCTGCCTGCTGTGTTCCTTGGTCTTCATGATGCTCTCTGCGCTTTGAATAGAACCCTGAGACTATCACAGAGCAGGTGCATTTATACGGAGACTTGATTACACACAGGTGGATTCTATTTATCATCATCAGTCATTTGGGACAACATTGGATCATTCAGAGATCCTCACTGAACTTCTGGAGTGAGTTTGCTGCACTGAAAGTAAAGGGGCCGAATAATATTGCATGCCCCACTTTTCAGTTTTTTATTTGTTAAACAAGTTTGACACATCCAATAAATTTCATTCCACTTCACAATTGTGTCCCACTTGTTGATTCTTCACAAACAATTTGAATTTTATATCTTTATGTTTGAAGCCTGAAATGTGGCAAGAGGTTGAAAAGTTCCAGGGGGCCGAGTACTTTCGCAAGGCACTGTATAGGCCATTTAATAGTTTATTAATTTAACAAACTGGGAGCCTCAATTGTGTGTGGAAGAAAAGTACACAAACACAACAGCTTGGTACCGGTTGCTGCTCTAGGATGGCACCCCACTTTTCAACCAGCATTTGTTGCAAGTAAGCCAATATGGTTGTTTTGGTAACTCTTGCAAAAAAAGCATGTCCAAGTGGACCAAGCGGTGTTCAATGGGGTTGAGGTTAGAACTGCAGAGAGGCCATTCCCTCCTCTCTACTAACAAATTCTAGATTCTAGAATTGCGCCGCTCAAGGTGGCAGCAGGTTGGAGTAGCTCTGTGACTTTTGATTCTGATTTATTCTTTGTTGGGAACTATTCCTCTTGTGGTGGATACAGTTGATTTTTTTTGTATGACTGTCCACTCCAGTGTCGGATGCTGCGCAGCTTGGAGGATTTTTCTTAATACTTTCTATTTTTGGACATTTGTTATGATGCATTGCCATGGCAACGGGGTTGTTTCTTACAACCGGGAGCAGCTGATTAATATCTTAAAAGCTCAAATAATACTTCAGCTACAACCCCAAATCCCTGATGAGTTGAAAAGGAGACGCTGTGGATGCAGAGCAGGAGCTAAGAGAAGAGAGAGAAGGAGGAAGTTCAAACCATCTCTTCCGTCGATTTTGATGGGCAATGTGAGATCGTTGGGAAACAAGTTGGATAAACTCCAAGCCCTACAAAGGACCCAGCCAGAGTACCGGGCATGCAGTATCATGTGTTTTACTGAGACATGGCTGCAGGATCATATCCCCGACTCCAGCGTCTCTCTGACGGGCTTTTTAACCATACGAGCAGACAGAGATTTAAAGAGGAGCGGCAAATGTAAAGGAGGTGGACTGGCAGTACTTGTGAACAACAGATGGTGTAATCCAGGACATGTTACTATGAAGTGTCATCTCTGCAGTCCAGATATTGAACTGTTGGCAATAAGTTTTCGTCCATATTATTTACCCAGAGAGTTCACCAGTGTTATTTTGGTAACAGTTTACGTTCCACCTTCCGCTGTTGCTGACACTGCATGTGATGCCATCAGCTCAGTTGTTGCTAAGCTACAGACACAAAACCCCAATGCTTTTGTGGCAATTTCTGGTGATTTTAACCATGCTTCACTCTCTGCTACACTTCCAACGTTTCAACAATTTGTAGCTGCTCTACCAGAGAAAACAAAACATTAGATTTTTTTTATTCAAATGTCAAGGACTCATACATCTCTACAGCACAACCTCCTCTAGGCAAATCAGATCACAATCTTGTTTTTCTCTGCTCGAAATATAAGCCCCTTGTTCAGAGACAACCTGTAATAAAGAGGACTGTGAGAAAATGGTCACAGGAAGCTGAAGAAGCTCTGCAAGGTTGCTTTGAGGCTACAGACTGGGACGCACTGTGCCAGCCACATGGAGAGGACATCAATGCCATGACTGAGTGTGTAACCCACTATATAAACTTCTGTGTGGATAACATCATCCCCACCAGAACCGTGAGATGGTTCCCCAATAACAAACCTTGGATCACCAGTGACCTGAAGGACCTGCTTAACAAGAAAAAAAGAGCCTTCAGAGAGGGAGACAGATAATTATTGAGGATTATACAGAAGCAACTTAAAGTCAAGATAAGAGACAGCAAGGAGGTGTACAAGAAGAACCTGGAGAGCAAGCCCCAGCAAAACAATATCAGAAATGTGTGGACAGGGATGAAGAAGATCACAGGCTTCAAGCAGAAAGAAGATCAGACCGATGGAGGTCTGGACAGAGCCAATGAACTGAACACCTTCTTCAATAGGTTCAGTTCAGAAACCAGCTTCGCATCCTCCTCTCCTGCTCACAGCCAAACAGACATTCCATCTTCCTTTGACCCAGAGGACCCACAGCGGTCCAGTAACACCTCACATTTTTTATCTTCCACCTCAGCCCTAGACCCTTCTGCTTCTACATATTTGCCTTCAACCATATCAGAAGATGCTGATGCTTCCTTTGCTTCCCCCTTCCACCTGTGTGTCTCAAGAAGTCAGGTGAAGAGACAACTGGAGAGACTGAATAGGAATAAGGCTGCAGGTCCACATCATGTCAGCCCTAGAGTCCTGAAGGCCTGTGCAGAGCAGCTCTGTGGGATTCTGCAGCACCTCTTCAACCTTAGCCTGGCCCAGAAGAAGGTTCCGGTGTTGTGGAAGACCTCCTGTCTTGTTCCGGTACCAAAGAAAACTCACCCATCAGTCCTCAATGACTATAGACCTGTTGCCCTGACATCTCACATCATGAAGGTCCTAGAGAGACTCCTGTTGGCCCACCTGAGTAAGCAAACAGTAAACCATCAGGACCCCCTTCAGTTTGCTTATCGCTGTGGAGTTGGAGTTGAAGATGCCATCATACACCTGCTTCAACAAACCCGCTGTCATCTGGACAAAGCCAGCAGCACTGTGAGGATCATGTTCTTTGATTTCTCCTGTGCAGTTAATACAATCCAACCTGATTTGCTTTGTCAGAAACTCCAGAAGACTCAGGTGGAGGCCTCAACAATCTCCTGGATCAAAGACTACCTGACAAACAGACCACAGTTTGTGAGACTGAAGGGTTGTGAGTCTAACCAGGTAGTCAGCAGCACAGGAGCACCACAGGGGACTGTACTCTCACCATTCCTTTTCACTATGTACACCTCAGACTTCCAGTACAAGACAGACTCCTGTCATCTGCAGAAATACTCGGATGATTCTGCAGTCGTGGGGTGGATCAGAGATGGACAAGAAGCTGAGTACAGGAAGGTGGTGGACCGCTTTGTGGCATGGTGTGGAAACAATCATCTCCTTTTGAACGTGACTAAAACAAAGGAGATGATTGTAGATTTTAAGAGAAACGGGAATAAGTCAAAAACTATTTCCATCATGGGAGAAGAAGTGGAGGTGGTGGAGGAGTATAAATACCTCGGTGTTCACCTGGACAACAGACTAGAGTGGAGATGCAACTGTGAAGCCATCTACAAGAAGGGACAGAGCAGACTGTACTTCTTGAGGAAGCTTAGGTCCTTTGGTGTTTGCAGCAAGATGCTGCATATCTTCTATAAGTCTGTTGTGGAAAGTGTGATCTCTTCTACCATCATCTGCTGGGGAAGCAGCATCAGAGCCAGGGACTTAAAAAAAATCAACAAGCTGATAAAGAAGGCTGGTTCTGTTCTGGGGACTCCTCTGGAACCTTTGGAGATCATTGTGGAAAGAAGGATTCTTCATAAAATGAAGAACATTATGAAGAACCCTGAGCATCCTCTTCATGAGACTGTCCTAAAACAACAGAATGTCTTCAGTCAGAGGCTTCTTCAGATCTGCTGTAAGACGGATCGCTACAGGAGATCCTTCCTGCCCACAGCCATCAGCATCTACAACGGCTCTTTGAGGAAACCTTCATAATATGAACTATAACAACATTTAATTTCCCTTTGGGATTAATAAAGTATTTTTGAATTGAATTGAAATTATGGAGGTAGTCTCTAAAAAACTTTCTCTCTGGGGGCAAGCAGTACCGTATTGGTGGATAGGGATTGATCTCTACAGCATGTGACCTGGTTGCATAATCTCATATTGATAGCTCTCTATGTTAAGATTACCTGCACTGCTGACTACTCATGTTTTATCAGTGAGGGAGATACCATCCCACACCATCACACTGCCACTGATCGCAATAATGACATTTTAAGGAGAATGTTTGGAATGCAAAATTTGTTGTCCATTGTTGCTTTACATTCCAAACACATTCAGCCTTTTGGATGGAGTCTTGCTACAGTAGATGCTTTCACCACAAACTGATAATGGTACTGCAGACTCTAAAGGGGACAGTCAGAGTTGGAAACCTCATGACAGATGAGTAAAAGCGGAGTGAGGAAAATGGGGATTTATTTCAACTGATACCATAAATGCAATATTTTACAATAACAACAAATATAATGCTCACAGCCCTTGTGTTTCAGCCTCACTGTTGAAGACTAGTTTCAACAAAAAAATATTTAAACGTTTGATTGACTAAAAGACAACTTCCCAAAAAATGTCAAGGGCTTTTCTACAAAATGTGCAAATGGAGAGATAGGTAACAAGAGTTAATTGGTTATTATAACCACTGAAGGTAGGAAATATATATATTTAACCTTGGAATGTGCTAAGCATAGGTTTTACCAACAAAAAAAAACAGAGAAAGTATTTATTATATCCTGTTAATAGAGTTGAAAAGTTGTGAAAAGTTTCACCAAAACATTTGAATAATCTGGATGGCCCTGATGGCTTGCAGCATTACTGGCAGGAAGAGAAGATCCAACTGGAGATGTTTTCTACATGGCACAGTTTAGGAGGCTGCAAAATGATCTGGGTGCTTTTTTCTTGCAATGGAAAAATGGAGATTCAGGTTGTGCAGTAGAATGAAACTGTAGCTGGCTATGTGGAGATGTTGAGACTGCGTCCTTTTTGACGGAAGGCTCTTGTCTGTGTGGTGATAATTGGGTCTTTCAGCAGGGGAATGCTGCAGTTAACAACGCCAATCTAGCAAAGGACCATCCTGCTTGTTCCACTGAAAAGATTTAGAGATTGAAGGTCAGGAAATGGACGTCTGTTCCAGAATGTGGCTTTTTGAAGCCATCTTCACCAAATGGCACAACATTCCCGTCAGACAACTCGGAGCACTTGCAACAAGCATACCTTTTCTGTCAGGCTTTGATCAGGAATGCATTAAGTCTGGTAATTTGGCTATTAATCTTTTATGTATCAAGTTTACTTCCAAGAAATATTCCAAAGCTCTCCAGTGTCTTAGTTTAAGCCTACCGACATCTCCTTTGCGTTCAACTGATTGCTTCCTCTGCCTACCTCAGTGTAGTAACCTGAACAGTCCTCCTGCAATAATCCTCTGCTAGTCTTCCTCCCCAGTCAGTTACTCACCTGGATCTCCTTTGAATCATCATCTACTGGTCTGTTCACTCTATCCTACTCACCTACTCCTTCAGCTGCCTCATACTTTGCTTTTCTTCTGCCACCACTACTATGATCTCTAACTGCCTGGCAATCTGCAGTTCCTCTCCAACTCATCAACATATCCTATATCCTTTGTACAATATTTATCATAAATTTGTCAGTCACTAACTCTTATCTTCTTTCTGGCAGAAACAAACCCCAGTCCCTTTTGCTTCAGAGCTGTTTTTTCAATTACATACTTACTTTTTTTAAACAAAAGCCTTTTTTACCAGTTTGTGATTGGTTCCTGAATCATAGTCTTTCAAAGTTGTTGGAAAAACATGAATGCTACACTGAACTATTTAAAATTTAAATTTAAAGAACCTTTACTGCATTGGTAAAAGGAGAATTTCCAAAGCTTTTTTGGCATTATAATCAGCTAAAACCCAGACAATATAAACACTGTTTAAACCTGGTCTAGATTAATAAAAATGGGCATTTCAAGCCACGTTAGATGTCATCGACCAGTAAACAACAAAACTAAAAATCAGACATGAATCAGGCGTTATTATGACTTGACGGTTTTGGACAATGGGAGGGGGGAAGAGTACCCTGGGAGAATAACCAAATGCATGGGCAGCACATGTAAACTCCTTGCAGACATTTTTGCTGCAAGGCAACATGCTAACCCCTACTCCACTGTGCAGCCTGCTACCAAAAAAATCTAAATGCGTATGTGGGATGGCTTGACTTCTTTCTATAAAACAAAACATCTAGAGATTAAAATTTGAGAAAATTCTTGTATATTTGTTAGGTATGATGGGGACTGTAGCTGATAATGGTATTTGTACAAATAAATGAAAAAAAAAACTAAATGTTAGTACATTATTTTTGTTTCACAATCCTTAAAAACATTTTTGCGTATCCAAGGAACACAGGTGGAGCACAAAATGAAAATATACAGAGTGGTCAGTCACATTTTATTCTTCAGGTGCAATGTCCACTATTGCCAGAAGGCAATGAAAGCATACATATTCGCACACAGCTAATGATCCGGCTATCACCTGGTAACTACAAACTCTTCCGAAAAAAACTGCTCCAGCCTCACCCACCCTCTCATCGGATGGACATTTCACTTGGAGGCTGGTAAAGTAGTAAATAAATACCACAGGGAACTGGTAAGACTCTGGCAGATGCACTTGTTTTCTCACATCCTACCTCTCCAGAGCATGTTTAGAAAATTTGTGGGAATGCAGAGCCTGTGTTAAAATAACTCAAATACACTATGTTTACACTTCTGTGTCTGTTTTCCTTCGCATGTCCTTGGGAACCGTATTCTCAGTCCACAGAGCACTGTGAAGTAAACGTTTTTAGCCAAACTGTTGGCTGGCAGGCACCACTGTACCACAGTACACAATTTGTTACTAATAAATGGAAAACCAAATAGAACTATGATAAGTATACATTGCAAAAACAGCAATCAGGAGTATTATCTTGCTGGATGGCAGGATCCAGAAGTCTTCCTTTAACACTTGGCAAGCAAAAATGGCAAATATTTACAGTTCATGCTAAAAAAAAATTACACCTCACATAAAAACCATCCACTTGATCCTGATGACTGCTGGTGTTGAAGTACAGTACATAGTCCTGTTTTCAAATTTATTTGAACTCAGCACACTTTATGCTCTGCACTACAGCAGATAATGCAACAACGCTGAGAAACAGGTCGAATAGCTATCAATGACTAATTAATTTATAAGCAGGAGATTTCCAATTAGAAATGGATCTAAAAAAGTGACAGAGTGGACCTAATTCTAGACAGACAAATGATTCGGCATGAAGTGTCTAGATGTAGCTTTTTCCTCTGAGCCTCTCTATACAGTGTCTAAATATTTATGTTGTTTATTTACTATTATACTAATTCACTAGAGTTTGGTCCTGCTCTGCCCAGACCAGCAACAACATCCATCCTGACTGAAGCAGAAATTGTTGTGATTCTCCTGTGTTAGGTTTTTGAGTTTCCTTGTCGGCTTCTCTGCACTTTCCTGTTTATGTTTAGTTGCTGTAATTCCATTTATTTCATTTCATTTATTGTAGATGAGGTTATTTGTTCCTTCTCGTGTTACATTTAGATTTCTTCCAGTGTCTCTGTGTTCCTTCCTGTCTACTCTTTTCATGTTCTCTCCTTCTGCTTTGTCTCCCTTTATTGGTCTCAGCTGTGTCTCATCTCCTCATTGGGTTTAAACTCTCTGGTTGTCATTGCTCATCACTGGATCCTGCTGAAGGTTTACCTTCTCCATGTCACTGTTTGCCTGTCCGGTTCATGCCTGCAACTCTGCCCATCTTCTGTGTCCTGTATTCCATGTAAGTTTACTAGATCAGTTGCGTCATTAAAAACTTCTGACTTGGCTGCAGCTCCCACACTCCTGCTTGCACGTTGGTCCTGCTAAACACCATTGTAATATGACAGAAGGATCCAGTCACTTGGACCAAGCAGCAGGAGCAGAGATGATCACATTGCGGGAATATTTCCAGCGTGACACTGAGGAAGTATACGCTGGTCTGAGGATCTGGTGGAGCAGCAATCGCCATTCTGGGGCTCTAAGCTGGCGATCCCTTCTCCCTGAACCAACCTGTGGCGATACTAGTCCTCTCCTTCTCCCAAGTGTAAAGCGCCAGCCTGACATTGAGGACGCCGACATCATCCACTCACCTTGCTACCAAAACCTGTGCTCGGTGCCTCACAATTCCTCTATCAGGGTCAGCACAGCTCCTCACCTCCACCACAGCTCTCTTCTCCACCTCCCATCTCTGTGCCTCCTGTTTCCTCCTCCTCCGGAGACAATGCCATTAGTGAGACGCTCCCATCCCCATTCCAGAGAATCTGGCTGAGCCCTCTACTTTTTCTCCAGAGGGTCACACTGATGCCTTCAATCCTCTTCCAAAGGGTCTGGTCAATGCCTTCTTCCTTTCCCTGGCGTTTCCGACCTCGTCTCAGGCTTCCGCCTTCCAAGCAAGTTCCACGTCACAGGCTACTGCTCAGCGTCACCAAACCCAGTATTCTTCGCTGCCCTTCGCCACTCTTTCAGCGCCCTCCAGTTGTCAACAGTGGAAGATTGGTTTTTCAAACCCACAGCAGAAACTTTAGCAGTAGCTGCAGTTCTTTGCTGTTTTTACTGCAGACTCCCCTGGCGCATCCATCATCACCATCACCATCTACATCCCTGACACTGTCATTACCTTCATCGCCATCTGCATCTATTGCTCCGTCATCTTTATCACCATCTACACTTCTGGCTCCGTCATGATCATCATCATCTGTATCTCCTGCTCCATCATCTTCATTGCCATCTGCATCTCCTGCTCCGTCATCTTCATTGCCATCTGCATCCCCTGCTCCGTCATCTTCATTGCCATCTAACCTTCTGGCTCAGTGGTCATCTTCATCATCGCCTCAAGTTACTGTTCCTGAGTTTGGCGAGGTGTTAGGTTGAATGTATATATTATTGGGGCCTGCCATGCATTGCACAATATATACATCAAAACGACCGGCTCGGTCCCGTGAGGTGTGCTATTACTTTTATTGGCGTTTCGAGTTACCATGGCGACGTAATTAACGAAAAACCGAGCCCCAAAATCCCCATAGGAATGAATGGAGTCAGGGGCGGAGGAATCCTCAAAATTCACTGTTTTTGAGGCTCTACTGTATCGCCATACTTTCACCTAGAAACACAGTTTGACTTTCAGTTTGTAGGAAAATCTGCCGGCTCTTCAGAAATGAAAACGGTTTGTTGATAACTGCTACGGTTTCTCTAAAATTAGACTCCAAGCGACACAAAGTTTGCGAGAAAATCACACTCTTAACATTGGAGATGGCAGTTACTAGAGTGTAAAAAGAGGGGATTTTTTGAGGAAAAATGAGTTTCAACTGCCACTCACGGCCACAGATTTCGCTCTAAAATCACAATTTTCGGTCAGATTGTAGGGCCGGGCCTCTGCTTTCACACAATAACTTCAAAATTGTTCCAAGTCTCATAGTTTTCTGTCAAACACACCTCGATCACCAAGAGTCAGTAGATTTCTGTAGGCCTTCTCCCATGTATTTTCAATGAGAGCTTGACCTGTAATCCATGAGTGACACCATTTCTTTCCATAATCATATTTTATACTGTGAATGACATAGAGCTATGAAAATCTCCATGATTGGGGACGAGGGATAGCTGTCGCCCACAGTTTAAAAAAATTTCAAATACCATGTACGGATTCCGAGATATTAGACTTTGTTCGGGAGCATGTTCAGGAATTTTTGCCTTTTTCTCCATTTTCCCTCTCTTTTCACCCAGTGCTGTGCCTTTATTATTATATTTTCAACAAAAATGTGTTAATATTCTCGATCCCCTGTCCGTTCTGATAAAAACGGTCCAAGAATGACATCAATCGCCCCTACGGTTTCCGAGTTATGGCCAGTCGTTCAGGAGCATGCGCCTCCGTGTTATAACGCCTAGACCAGGGGAGACACAGAGTGAGGTGCTGCGTGAGTGAGAAACAGCAGGTGTCAAGTTACACTGACGCTCTTTGCTGATTGGCTGATTCATTCCTCACTGTTCTATTTATAGCTCTGTGTATCTCCTACTGTATATGTCTGGATGGGATTCTGTCTTTCTTTCTGCCTCTCTGTGTCTCACACTCAGACACACACCCACACACACACCCACACACACACACCCACACACACACATCCACACACAGACACAGACACACACACACACATGCATGGATTACTATCTTTCTGAGGACTTTGCATTGACTTTCATTGATTTGCATTCATTTCTATGGCTTAAACCTGACCCGACCCCTAACCCTTTGACCATCTTCATAGGAGGCAACTACATGGCGGCCATGTTCTGTGGGGAACTTAAACAGCATATACTGCTGTTCCAACACCCAGACAACAGTGATTAACCCTAAAGGTCAATTTCTTTCATCAACCCTCCATGCTTATTGATGATTATTTAAAGCTTATAATAACATACACAATGGTTTTAGAATAGCAAGCATGTTCTATATAACTAATAGAAATAACCCAGACCTGAAAGGACAACCATGCTTGATTTTCAAAATAAGACAAAACATGCTCTACAAAATAAAAGCCTTTAAACAATAGATGATTGCAGGAGTGGGCTTCACACTACTGTTGGAGCTCCCCCAGTGATGGGAATGGGACTATGCTGGTCCTTTGAAACAGGCTTACTGAAACTTCCAAAATAAAAGCCCACACCTTCCATAGTTACTATGGATTTTGTGAGCTGACAAGTGCATAGAAAATTATTTTTAAATAGCAAGCGGGTTCTATTTAACTAATGGAAATAACCCAGACCTGAAGGGACAACCATGCTGGACTTTCAAAATAAGACAAAACATGTTCTACAAAATAAAAGCCTTTGCATTTTAAACAATAGATCATTTCAGGACTGGGCTTCACACTAATGTTGGAACTCACCCAGTGTTGCCTATTTAAAATAAGGCTTACTAAAAATTTCAAAATAAAAGCCTCAGTCTTCCAGAGTTAGTAGTAATATTTTAAGCTGATAATAGCATACATAATGAATTTAGAATAGCAACCAGCTTCTATATAACTAGTGGAACTACGCCAGACCTGAAAGTGCAACCATGCTGGACTTTCAAAATAAGACAAAACATGCTCTACAAAATAAAAGCCTTTGCATATTAAACAATAGATCATTTCAGGACTGGGCTTCACACTAATGTTGGAGCTCACCCAGTGTTGCCCATTTAAAATAAGGCTTACTGAAAATTTCAAAATAAAAGCCTCAGTCTTCCAGAGTTACTTGTAATATTTTAAGCAGATAATAGCATAGAAAATAGCATAGACAATGAATTTCAATAAAAATAGCAAGCTCCGGTCCCAGAAGCACGCACCAAGAGGCAGGCCCCGTCTAAATTTCTTCCGAAATTTTCTAGTTACATATTATCACTCACTTGTATTTCTGTTTGCATTTCTGAGAAGCCTATGCCTTGGAACATTCTGTGTGCAGCTGGCCTCGCAAGTAGAATCAGCTGTTCCTGTTTTCACTCTCTGAACTCTGCCTGACATGTCTAGCACCCCTATTTGTAACCTGATATGTCTGTTTACTTTGCTGTGTAAAATAAACTCCGTCGGTAATCACACCTCTGTAGTCCACTGCAGATCAGTGTGATTACCCTCGCTGCGAGTAGAAAGAGTCTCTGTGTCGTTCCTCTGAGTCTGACTGTTGGTTTGAGTTGATCACTCATTCCACACCCCAACACGAGGGCTTCAAGGATGAACCACCTCCCGTTCCTGATCCAGAGGGGTTCGAGAAAGAACCGCCTACTGTTCCTGTTCCAGAGGGGTTGAAGGACGAACCCTATTCTCCGTCTCTGCCGCTGTCGGCCTCAAAAGCTCCTGCACCTCAGATCTCAAGGGCTCCTTTCCCGTTGCCCACCTAAGCAGCCATTCTACGGTATGGAAAATAGTTTCGTAGTGGAAGACATTCAAAACACTTGCAAACATGTCCAGGCCTGACTATCTAAACAAGTTCAGCCTGAGACAAGACCACAAGATGCTAAAACAATTTTCCAAAAAGCCTAAAATGCCATCACAGGACCTACTGGAATTACTTCTGAAATAATGGCCTTTGGACAGATGGGTCTAAAATTCAATCATTTGCACACTAGAACAGAGAACCTGTTTGGCCTGATCAAAATACAGCATTTCAGGGAAAGAACTTCATACTATTTTTGAATCATGGAGGAAGGACGTCTCATGGTTTCGGGATGCTTTGTTGCAACAGGACCTGACCTGCTTACCATCATAGACGCCACCATGAATTTTACTATGTATGCTTGGGGAAATTTTTTTCTGTAAAAAACATTAAAGCTGACGCAGAACTGGACCCTGCAACAGGACAATGACTCAAAACATAGCAGTAAATCTACCAAGGTCTGGGTGAAATGGGAAGGTCCGGGTCTATTCAAAGTCCAGGGGCCTCATGTACGAAGCTTACTTACACACAAAAACCTTGCAAGCACAATGTTTTACGCACAACTCGGCATGTACTAAAATAAACGTTGCATGAAAGTGTGCGGAAATCCACAAATTTTTGACCTGCCGTTAAAATGAGCTGTAGCCACACAAGCGTTTTCAATCGACAATAAACTACAGCGAACCAAAACTCTCCTAAATACACTGATGTATGACTCCATTCAGCTTTATTTAATGCATGGAGTATCAAACTTAATGTTTTTGCATGAATTTTGGCTTTTATAGTTTAAACACGAGCGATGAAACTGAATCACCTTTAGCCTCATACAATAACGTAACACACTTCAGAAAAAAATTTGAACAACCTCAGTCGGATGTAAACTGTAAAATGTCCTCTGTTTTTGTCACCTGTAGATGTAAATGCACATCGGTCAGTGTGTTGAGGAGCATAAAATGCATGTAAAAAAGAAAACTGTTTCGTATTAATTCCTAACAAATCAGGTTTGATGATTCGTAAGGTGGACAAGCAGTAGAAAATCACAGAAGTCCATAAATAGCTGCGTAAAGTTGCGCGTACAATAGAAACTTTGGCACAGCTGGAGGAGATCGACAATGGAAGAAGTCGAAGGGAGCATTTTATTTAGAGATCGTACTGACCTGCTGGCATGGCTCTGCATGGAGCTGGCCTCAATGTTACAGAGGGAAACGAGGAGGAACAGTGCGTTGCGTTCCAGTTCAAGTTCTCACTTACGAGGTGGTGTTTTCAACCAGAGCTTTTCAGAGGGAGCTGACTGACAGGTTGGGTATTTCACAGTCATCCCTGAGCCGGGCCATGCCAGCCATATGGGTCGGCCTCATCCGTATGTTGATAAGATATAGAAAGTTCCCCTAAAGTGTGGCTCTCATTTGCAGCGAGGAGCCGATTTCTGAATGTAATCAGAGCGATGGACTGCATCCTTACTGCTATAAGGGCCCCAGCTGTATGTAAATATGCTTTTATGAATACAAGCCATTGTCATTCTATATAAGTGCAACCTATTGGTGATGGAAATATGTGTCTCACAAATGCAATGGCACAAAAGCCTCCTCAAGTCATGATTCCTTTATACTATCAAAATAATTATAATTAATCTAATAACAATAGTTGTGTTGGGAACAAACCTCACTGCACAATGGCGGGGTTCTAGGTAATTTTCTATTCTTTATGTGACATTGTAAAGATTTACAGTTCTTCACATTGTGTGTGTAGTGACAGTCAACCTAATAGAAAACATAGGAGGCATTTTCACATCATTACCATGATCAGCATTGAGCTATAAATGAGTTCAGTCCAGCAGCTCGACAGTGCAGTTGGATTTAGATACACACAATGTGGAACTAAACAGGTTTGAGGCAACAACCGTTTTATTTTTAGTCACTGGCTATTAGTAGGAGTAGGGGTAAATGTTTCCGAACTGTTTCATGAGTTAGAAAATATGTTTCTGTAGGCCAGCTAAAAACTTTCTCAACAGACTGAGGAAAACTGTTATTTTCTAAGGCAATCTAATGGTCTAATGTCACCTAAATTGGCCATGATGGTTTGTCTAACCTTTCAAAGAAAAAGGTGGGAAGCAGGGCAATATCATTATGTATTATGTCTGTCTGCACAGGGGCAATCAATGCTTCATTTCACAGGAGTCCTACTGGGGGAAAAGCCACTCAGAGGAGGAAAAGAGATGGGGATCGACCATCTTAAAGATAGCAGACTCCAGGGCTGGGCTGAAGCTTCCCTGAGGGTAAATCAAGATGATGATAGCCCTGCAGATATTGAAGAGCAGTTGACAAACCGCAACCAATATCAACAGAAATCACTCTTTTCCTCTGAGCTGCAGTTGCAGGCCCATTTATCCAGCACTGAAAGCTGGGCCATCACAGAGATAGGCTATTGTATACAAAAGAAAATGAATAGTCTATACATACTACATTGTGTGTTTTTATGGTTGCATCAATTAAATAGATGTAAGTAGTTTGAATATGTGACTAATAACTGGAGCTTATTAAGCTTGACTGGTTCTGAATCTACAAAAAAAAAATTTCTGATCGGTGAACAACTCACCCCAGCACAAAGAAGTTGTGATGACAGAAGGAAAACAACAAAGGTGGCTAGTTTTAGCATAACTCAAGGGTTGATTGTTAATTCAAGCTGTTTTAAAGAAGTAGCTAGACTGGCAGTTATCAGAAAAGCTAAACATATTCCACCAAAGTTGTACCATTTTATTCCTTTGAAGAGTCCAGCTCTTCTGTAAATGTCATGTAAAGGTCTACCAACTCTATATGTAAGATACCCTTATTATTGCAAATAATGCTATAAGATGCCAAAAATATGGATTTTAATTATTTCCGAAATACTCGCCAGTTTATTCTGGGGATCCCAAAGTGCTCCAGGCCAGAGGGGAAATGTAGTCTCTGGAGCGTAATCCGACGGGACTACTCTGCTGTGGTCTCCTTCTAGAGGTAAGTATATGGTAAATGGACTGAACTTATATAGCGCTTTTCCAGTCATATAGACCGCTCAAAGCGCTTTACACTAGAGCCACATTCACCCAATCGCACTCACTAACGCTCACACATTCATACACCGATACGCTGATCGGTAGGCAACTTGAGGTTAAGTGCCTTGCCCAGGGGCACATTGACATATGGCAGGAGGAAGCTGGAATTGAACCCACAACCTTCTGATTGCAAGACAACTACTCTTCCTACTGATCCACAGTCGGAAGAGTAGTGTCAACTAACTAGTCCGAACTAGGCTGTATCATCAGATTAGACAAAACACCAGCCGGCAGTCTCAAATAACCTAATTTCAATCAGAATCAAGGACGTTATTCAGGTAACAAAGCAGAACCAAATATAGTAATGGTCTGTTGTGAAATGGTAGAGTGGTAATATCTGTAAACATATGGTTCTATCCCACTCATATGAACATTTTCAGTTAAAGTTGGTTCAAACTGCTGAAGTAAGCTAAAATGCATGGAGTATGTCTGACTAGATTGTTAGCATCCACCACATTTGAGGATCTACCTAATTTTCCAACAAGCTCTTGGTGATGTGACATCTTTCTACTAAATGTAGAGCAACTATTACCGTTAACTTCACAGAATCTGACTTTAAAACATTCTAACTGATCCTTTCACAGATTTCTAGTTGCTACTATGGCTTTAATAGGATATAATCGTTTCGTACAACTATAAACCTTTAAAAAACAAGACTGTTACATTTTGAAGAAATCCGGAAAGTGAAAAATTAATTTATTTGGAAGGTTATTTATTGTACCTAAAAGTAAACTGAAATCAGTTGAAACCTACTGATTAGAGCTTTAGAAAATCAATGATTGGAAATCAACTACAAAATTGGTGAATTTCTACTAATACCGTATTTTCCGCACTATAAGGCGCACCGGATTATAAGGCGCACCTTCAATGAATGGC
Source organism: Girardinichthys multiradiatus (assembly GCF_021462225.1). Lineage (NCBI taxonomy): Eukaryota > Metazoa > Chordata > Actinopteri > Cyprinodontiformes > Goodeidae > Girardinichthys > Girardinichthys multiradiatus. Next base: position 38,579,061 of record NC_061804.1, on the reverse strand, counting down.
CTATTTTAGAACTTTTTTCATATATAGGGCGCACCGGATTATAAGGCGCATAGAATAGAAGCTACTGCAGTCAAACGTTTGACTGGGGTTGCGTTATGCATCCACTAGATGGAGGTAAAGAGAATGTCAACAAAACAGTCAGATAAGTCAGTCAGTCAAACTTTATTAATACACTACAAACCAGCGTTCTGATAACTCCATTCACTCTCATGGTAAGGTCTCCTCTACATAGAATTCTATTGAATAGAGCCAACCGCACGTTAGGAATGCATTGGAGTCTATGAAGTTGAAGGTGAAATCAAACGTTAGTTAAAACGTGAAAGGGAACTTTTCCCTGATTCAGTAAACACATAAAAGAAACAGTTTGATGCACTAAATCAAACGTTAGTACTGTTAACCTTTCCTGTTTCTGTCCCCTGACCATAGTCTGATGACACAGGGGAGACGCTTTCTCCAGGGCCGAATTTACTAGTTTCCTCGGGGTTAACTCCCTCACTCATACGTTGCTGAGTTGGGCATGAAGAAACAGCATCAAAACACTGAGTTGTTGACGAGATTCGGGGTTCTTTTTAATGACTTTGCCGCACGTAAAAACACAGGGCTTACAGACTCATACACCGCTGCTCCGGTCGCCGTCTCTACCCACCCCACACACACAATAATACCGACGTCACTCCTTCACTCTTGACTCTCAGCTACGGCAGCACACATCGCCACCTCTGTCCGGAGGAGTAATGTCAACATCTCCCATACACACACACGAAACATACACCCCACACACTGAGCTTCTAATCACATATAGTTCAGGCAATTCCTGCAACAGTACATTCAAACGTTATACACACACAAGTGGTGTTGGACTAGGAGTAAGCACAGTACAGGTGTTTACCGCTATTACTTCGGCGATGCCCCTGACTACGGTAGCCGTAATGCTGCAAGCGATGCGGCTTTGTAGTTTACCAGTCGTACTGAAACATTTTGACAGAGCGCCGTGTACAACCAGTATGGATCAACCAATTAACCAATTGATCCATATATAAGGCGCTCCGGATTACAAGGCTCACTGTCATTTTTTGAAAAAAATTAAAGGTTTTTAAGTGTGCCTTATAGTGCGGAAAATACGGTACCTTTCGTTTTGTCCGCATAATCTTATTGTTGTTCCTCTCGAGAGCTCTGAACTTTGCTCCTTAGGTATTATTGCTTTAACAATTTGACATATCTTCCGCCACGCACACAACACACAAGTGTTTATGTGTTTCTAAATTCATAAACATGATTTTTTACCTTTTCAACAGAGACATATCTCAGAAGAAGTAAATGCTGAGCAGCAGAGTGCTCACTGCAGCAGCAGACCTCTGTAACAGGCTCTGCCCCTTTTTTTAAACTTAAAGTAATTAGTTTCATATCCATTGTATTTATAATTTATGAAATTGCTGTCTACAGGTCCTTCTCAAAATATTAGCATATTGTGATAAAGTTAATTATTTTCCAGAATGTAATGATGAAAATTTAACATTCATATATTTTAGATTCATTGCATACTAACTGAAATATTTCAGGTCTTTTATTGTCTTAATACAGATGATTGTGGCATACAGCTCATGAAAACCCAAAATTCCTATCTCACAAAATTAGCATATTTCATCCGACCAATAAAAGAAAAGTGTTTTTAATACAAAAACGTCAACCTTCAAATAATCATGTACAGTTATGCACTCAATACTTGGTCGGGAATCCTTTGGCAGAAATGACTGCTTCAATGCGGCGTGGCATGGAGGCAATCATGGAGAGCTCAAATAATATTTGAAATAGCTGTGCCTACATTGGATATGGCCTTAAGCCATGTATTCCCTAAGATGTTTTTTTTTTCATATTTACCCTTCTCTGTTTCAACAAAAAAAGTGATAAAACCACATCTTCCACTTGTTTCATAATCATAATTGCTAAATCACTTGGTTGTTATCACTCAACAATAAATTCCAATTTGACTAAAATTGCAAAAACGCTAAAGAAATCAGTTATGAGGTGTTGTGGTGAAGTATTTGTACTGGGCAAACAGGCGTATATAACATAACACCATTGATCACAAAGCTGGTTGTTTCATCTTTGGTCAGAAATGTAAACAGAAATAAAATAGGCTAATGTGAACTACAATTAAATACTTAATTCTAATTTCTCTGCTAAGAGTTTTAGCAATAGCTTTGTTTAAATAAATATGTAAACATCATTTGCTCTCAGAATGGGGTCATTTGGTATAGTTGCACGTTTTGGCAAATGCAGATGGCACACACCAAAGAAAAAAACTGCCAAGGTATCTATTTTCTATTTTTGCTAAGAATCACCTTGCTGAGCGGATAATGTACACAAGCAGAATCGAGTTTTAACTGTAAAGATGACAAATAATTTTTTTTGTGGAAAAAAACCCAAAACCCAGACTTCCAGGTTCCCAACATCCACACAGAGAAACACTCTAACTACTCAACTAGTACCAAGGTTCCAAATCCGATGGATATAACAGCAGAGTCTTAAACATCACTAACAGTCAGTCTATTTAATTGGCAGCCTTGGGTTGTTATGGCATGTGCTGCAGGGTAACTACATAAACAGGAGAAAACAGAGCCGACTATTGAGAAAAACATAATAGCTTTTCACTGGGTCTGCTTTCTGAGTGATAAGACCTGTATGGATACCCTGCGGGATGCTTCCTCACACTGCCTCTACTATACAGCAGACATTCTGCTATTAACTGCCAAAATTAGACCCGTCCTAAGACCCTGCTTTGCTAGCTGGAGGTTAGTAATGCATCCCTGTGAGTCTGTGTGTGTCCTTCACATAACACATACCCTGAGAAGTGCTAAATCAACAAAGACCCTGCCGGCATTTACATAAGAGCACCTTTTGATTCGCTGAGCAAACCTCCCATTTACAAAACACACTTAATGAAACACACAATCAGCAGGCTCAAGTCTCATAAAAGGTGTGTACAAAGTTCTAAAGCTAAGAAAAAACACAAAATTATACTAAATCATTCATATCCATCTATATTTAAATCAAATTCAGTTTCGAATAACCACTATTAATTGTCCCCTCTGTTGAACCACCACCCTTGACATGGAGAATATGGCTGGGAACTCTTATAATCCTTGGGGCTTTGTTGTCTCAGTTTTCGGCTCCTTGTGGGGTCTCCCATGGTAATTAGGCCTCAGGGGACGGGTCAGACTATGTGACCCATTCCAGGCAAACCTCACCTGGATTAGGGGGCCCAGGGCACCCTCTAGGAGCCAGGCTTGGTGAAATGCTTGCTGGCAATGGCCTGGTAGTTGATCTTTGTCTCCTGAGCCTCAAACCAAAAAGCAATAGGAAGCCTGCCATACATTAGCCCACCACCTACAGGGAGAGACTGCAGTGTTTGGTACAATGCCAGCCACGCAGTAGGCAAGGGTGGGCGTGACTCCCAGTATCAGAATCTGACTTTTGTGGGCATGACATGTCACCACACTGTGGAGAAGAATCAGAGCTGGTATATGAGGTTAAGAGGTACCAGCTAGATTTAATTAGACTTCACCAGATGTTACACAGAAAGGTGTATTGTGGAAAAGAGGAGAAATCGCTTCGTCTTTAGTGACAGAAATCTGTTTATTTTTTCTCAAGTCATCACACTAAGCAGCAGCTTCCGAAATGGCAGTCCATACACTGCCTCACACCATGCCACACCCAGCAGTCCACCTATACATACTGTAAGACTGTGCCTTTTCAATTTAAATTGGCCAATCACACTTCTTCAGTTCTGGAATTTTGGGGATACTCAAGAACCCAGAACGCCTTGGTGTTGGGAGGGTCACCTTTTTGAGGCTTTCAGTAGTAAGAGAGGAGGTTCTGACTGTTATCTGTGCCTATGGATTGAACAGCATTTTAGATTACTGGACCTCCTTGGAGACTTTGCATGGTAATCTAGAATGGGTGCCATCTGGGGATTTTGTTGTGCTCCCAAGGCACGTCAGTGCCCATGTAGGTATAGATGGAGTCACCAGGAGAGGTGTGATTGGAAGGAAAAGCTTCCCAAAGCTGAACATGAGTTGTATTTTGAATTTTTATGTTAGGCTATGGACGTCCATAAGTACACTATGTTCGATCCAAGGTGGTCCATGGGTGTAGTTGGTACCAGGACACCTTAGGCCAAAAGGTTTAGGTCAATTTTGTAAATGTATGATTAGACATGCATGTTTGTGACCATCCTGAACTGTGTTTGGTTGGAGTGAGGGGGTGGGGCGATTGGGGTCACATACGATAGAAGGAGGTCTGTACTGATCTTACATCAGCATCGTAGCAGTCACTGAGGTACCTTTACAGCTTCTTGACATCAGGATGCCAAGAGTGGATGAGAAGTGGGCCAAGATGCTGAACGCTCTGGGCAAAATTTTAACATGTTGTTAGCCATCAATACGCATCTCTGAATGTGCTTTTAAGCTATACATAACTTTCTTAGAAAAGTTGGAAAAGTCTAAAATTCTTATGAAGTGGACACTTTGTTTGAATAAAGATCAGAACACACACACAAAAAAAAGTATAACACAACAGAAATAAAACAGCAGCTCTATTTACTCTTTAGAATCTTTAGGTGGATTTTGTCATGAAATCATAAAAGTCCTCCCTAGACAATATTTTTGAATGATGAGTGAGTTTGAGGATATTGTTCTTGCCTTTACTTTTTCCCAATAATAGCAGAAGGCACATGAGTAAAATAGTATATGAAAACAATATAACCCAATCTTTTCCTTTGGCATAGAAAGTTAAACATCCATCTCTCTATCTAGAGTGTGAGCACTCCCTGTTTGACGTACTCATGTACATTAAACACAGTATTTCACATTCTTACACAGGCCAATATAGTACCACTGAACTGTGCAGCATACACATAATTAAGGTCTTCCACTGATTCAAACGTTGTCCCATAAAAGTTTCACTAGTCAGGACAAATAAAAAATACATAATAAAGGTTTAGCACATTTTTTGACAGTCCTGATTTGTAAAACCTCTGTGTTTGAAAACTAAAAATAGGAGGAACTGTAAGGTTAAAATATCGTTAAAATCTTTAGTGTTACTTTAAATTTATTACCATTCTTTAAGTGACTTACACATCTTCATCTTTCATATATCTTATATCTGGTTAAGCATTCCAAATATTTACAAAGGCTGGGCTATAGACTAGGAAACAGGATTTTATTTTATTATATTTATGTTTGGACTGACAATGACAAAACCCAAATGGGTCCCAAATAAAACTTTGCAAGAGATGAATAGGTGCTATTTACTCACTTCATGATAACTCCATCAGAGAGTCGAAAGTTCTTCTTATTTTTTTAAATATTGCCAGTTTGTTCTTAGTTTCTGGCTCTGACAGTGCTGGTGAGGAGGTCTTGTGAGGTACTAGAGTAAAGAGCAAGAGATCCACTAAGAAATCAAATGATGATTAGAATAAGATGTTTTTAATGCTTGACCTGTGATTGGATGGCTAGAAACTAAAAATCCATTGCATTCCCAATCAGTGGCTGCACCGTACATTAGCGCTACCAAGTTGTGCTAAAAGCAATACTGTCACAGTTACACAGTGTGCTGTTTAACACCAACTGCTCACTCTAGCACACACACAGTGTAATGCTGCCTCTATTTCTGATATAAATGATTATTATAAAGTTAATGATCCATCACAGAAAGGTTCCTTATGGCTCCTGTATAGTTCTAATAACTGAATGAGGGATTTAATCGTTTCACACACAACAGCAAATCAAAGCTTTTGTTTTGAAGAATTTGTCCAGATTTGAAGCTGGACACAGCTTGTATTTATTTTAAAGGGATGCTGTTGAAAATAGTCTCAGAATCTTGTCATATGGCACAAGTTACATTTCAGATGTACAAAGAAAATAGTGAGCCATAATGGGTCTTGTAAAAGAGTGAAGGAGGAATGTGTTACTTCTTTTCAGTTTTATTTTCAGACCCCTCTGTCCAATAATCTGGAACATTTGATTTTATTTGTAGATTTTCAGTGCTGCAGAGAGAGACAGCTCTGTAATTCTGGGCTGTTTGAAAAAAAAACAATCTATGTCATTAACAAGGTATTTAGTATAAATAAAACCTTCATCTAAGACTGTAGTTACTGAACAGAGTGTATCAGAGTGTGCAGGTCTGGAAGCAGATAGTGATTGAAAGTGTGATGTGTTCATTCTGTTTAACAGACAGATCAGGGAAGAGAAGCTGGATCCAAGGTAGAACGCTACAGGTGGACATCTCTGCAGGGCTCTGTCCACAAGTCTGCAAGCATCATGGTGGAAAGAGTAAAAGCAACTTACATTAACGCTCAGCTTGGACTCCTGCTTTACTTGCACTGCCATACTTGCACACTGATCATCTGCACTGTTGTATTGCTCTTGCATCTTATACTGCCCTATACTTACTCTCACTCACTTAAAACTGTGCACATATATTTATATTATATTGTAGATATGTTTATACTGTTTAATTTGTATTGTATTGCACTGACTACGCCAAAACAAATTCCTTGTATGTCCAAAAACGTACTTGGCAATAAAGCTTTTCTGATTCTGATCTGATTCTGATTCTGAACTGTATCATTAGGAGTATGGGACAGGCTGTTAACCCAATAAAGATTTTATTTTTTTAATGAACAATATGTATCATAATGGGGCCAGGAATAGGCCAGGAAGCAAATCCAGCTGCCCGTCGCATTCAACCAGGCCTGAAAAAAATGGTGGTCTTTACATCAGCAGACCTTCAACCACACATCGGAGTCCATCCAACCGGAGAGGTTTTCCCAGACTGGGGCACTTCTAAGGGGCATTGCAGTACAACCTGTACACCAGATTGTCTCCAAAGCAACTTAAGCTTTTTTTCCTCAAATATCTGCAATGTCTTATTAAAATAATCCTGAATATCAACCAAGGGCCATTTTCCAGTGGTTCTATTGATGTATAATAATGATAATAATTGACAAAATAATACATTATCTACAGTCAGTTTGGCTCATTGGTAACTTCTTCGGATGCTTTTTGTCAGAAAACTTTAATATTTTTTGATCAACATTTATGTGTTTCTCTCGATTGAAATATACCAATTTGCAGCACCTCTGTTCTGCATATTTGTGCCGTTATTAAAGCTTCAATATTATTGTGAGGGGGAAGAGCAGCTCATTCAACACAGACTTTGAGACGGTCCATTTATAATTGGAAAATACGTGCTGAACGCCGACGTTCTCTACGTGCCTTGTCCCACAACAAGCCGGTAGCGTTGCTAAGCAACACACAGTTTATCAGGTATGATTACCTTACAACACACACCTTTGCTACTGGCTATGGTGGCTTTTTATGTCCAAAGAGATGTACGCTTTTTGTAGTTGGTTCGGATCGGGGCCAGTTTGTATTCAGACCATAAGCGAACCGCACCAGAGTCCGTTTGGAAGCAGACCGAGACCACCTCAAAAAGTGGGTCTCGGTCCGGTTGTTTGGTCCTGACCAGGGTTCGCTTGAGTGTATTCACACCTGCGCAAAAGATCCAGACCAGGGGGGGAAACGAACTCTGGTACGTTTAAAGCGGACCAAAAGTGGCAAGTGTGAATACACCCTTAGAATCAGAAAATCAGGATCTTTTCCAGTATATAGACTCTACCAGCACCTTCATTATTTTGTGGAAGCACCATGATGCATGCGAAGATACTGTTTATCTTACCAGCATTTGCTGAGATTAATCACTGCAATCTCTCTCACTTAAAGTTAAAGAAAAGGATAAGAATTTTGAAGAAGGGGAGAGTGGATGGAACATGTTTAGCTCCAAGGATGTTTATTAAAAACTACTCAAGATCACATAAAATGCCCGATGAGCAAGCAGTGCTTGAAAATCTGGGACAAAATGTTAACTAATAACAAAACCAAATCACGCTAATTAAGCAGCAAAGTGGTGCTTGAAATAATGTCATTTGATATCTTAGTGTTTGTTTAAATGTGTCTCTTCCACTTAAAGTCAGTTTATTCAAGCAGGGCCAAACAGCAGCAGGAAACATTAGTTTCTAAATGTGTCATTGTTCAGTGTTGTATTTTCTTCCCAATAATCAGTGTTTTATCTGCTTAAATTGGATAAGGCTCCATCACCTAGGATACATGTCGGTGGCAAACAAAAAAAAAAAACATTCAAGTAGCCCACCTCAATAAAAACAGCTGTGGGGCTGGTAAGTTAAATCATTTTCACATATCTGCATTTGAGCCAGTTGGGTGGTGAGAATGGAACAACGACCCACATGCAAACATGTGTTGTTGACAGCCAAAAAAGAGAGCCTGGATACAGCATCAGCCATGAGCCGACTTCTCTGTAACCAAACTTGAGCATAGGTGCACAGGTTAGGTCATTTCAAAACCCACAAACAACCTCAAATAAATGGTCCAAACGTCCAACATGAGTATAACTAGGAATGCAGTCAACAACATCCATATCATATTTACTAGTGGGTTGAACTTAACATACACTAAACTGTCTCTCTTTCATTTTATGGGGGAGTGACAAAGAAAAATATCCCTTCTCAATACTGACAATATCTTCTATTACCGCCACCTACTTGTAGATCGGTTCCAACTTCAAACTATCACCCTCACAAAATGTTTCCACAAGGGTTTTATGCTCACACTAGGCTTTAGTTGGTCTGATAAATCTTGTTGTCTGTGATCACTCAGGAGGTCAACTTGTTAAGCATATGATCCCCAGCCTTTCAGTCGTGAAACCAAACCCAGCATGTTATTGTGAACACCTGGTCTTTTTTAAAATCTGTCAGGACTGGGAAAGTCTTGACAACATATACTTGTTTCTTTGATGGTCATATAGAATTTATTACAGTGGAATTAAAAAGACACACACAGACAAATGATTTGTCATTACTGACAAAAATCTGAGTGTCCTTATCCAACTTGCTTTCTTTGAGAAACAAAGCTTTCTCAAAGCTTTCTTTGAAATGTCATGTTTTTGCATGTTTTCAGAAACATTCTGCCAATACATGTGACATGTCATTAGCTTGTTTCTTACTGTGCATTATTAATCAGTGTGTTTCTCACCGCCGGTGTTTAGAACCTCTACCCAGCAGACTTCTGGGGCTGTGCCAGAGAAATCAATTGTTTCTAAAAAGCTGGCATACTGACAGAAACATCCCCTGAACAGCACAGACCAGAAAATGCCACATTAATAAATTGAAACCAATCGTCCTTTCATGGATGTGTGAGGAATGCTCTTTGTTTATTCTCTCAGAAAAGGCTGGTGCACAGATAAGGCTTTCCAAGCTAATGCGATCCTCTTTAAGAACTTGCCTAGGAAGTCTGACTTTAAATGATTCCAGTTTTTTTTTCTTTAGTAGAGGTGTTAGTTTTGAATCCAACAAAACATGTAAGGATAACATCATGATCTCAAAGCCTGTGTCCCTAATCTTTAAGTCACTTTAATTATACTCAAAAATGCATCAAAGTACATCCTTTTAGTCAATATATTTATAGACCAAAAATGATAGGAGTTCTTAGCTTTGATGCATTTAATGAATAGGAGATAATATTCAAAACTTCCAGCATTTGAACTGCTGATACAAAATCAAGGGAAAATTGATCAATCCATCTCTGGACAATTGACTGGAGGATCTCTAATGGTGACCTGTCCCTTTTAACACCCATTTTACTTTCAGTATGAGTAGCCAACCCATTATTTGATATTTGCAGGTATAACAAGGTATCAATGAACTTAACATCCCACACACACAAACACAGTAACATAAACTGAAATTTCGACGTAAACCCAGTGTTCTCCACCTTGTTTCAGCTGGAATCCCTCATAATTCAATCACCTGTGTGTGTCCATGAGACAGAGGAGTGTGAAACTGGATTTAAAAGCTTAAGATTGTTTGGGGCAGCACACATTAAATCAAAGCTGGAAGGTTAATAGAGTAAACCAAATCCTGGTGGTGTGTTAGTGGAAGGAAAACAAAACGTTAAGAGCAGAAAAAGACAAGTGGAGGATTTTCAGCTTTATAAAACCATTTCTCTTCCAGTAGAAGCAGTTTTTATTGATCCCTCTCATTGACGTTTTGTCAGAGTGATGTTTAGAATCCAGTAAAAGACATTCAGATACGGCCCTATGTTATTTTTCATTTTTATTTCCCATATTCCATTCTATTTCTTTTCAAAATACAATCCTTTCAGTTTTAATTTTCTGAGTTATGTGGTTTACAAAGTAAACATAGTATAACTACCTTAAAAGTATTTTAATTATACACTTAATAAAATATTAACAGTTTATAATAAAAAAACTTATTGGAATAAATTTAAACTGAAAGACTTTGTGTCTAAAAAGCTCTTTAAACCCTACTTTCTGTTTTTTTATATTTTTTGTTAAAAAGTAGCACCTGTTTCAGTGACCAACATAAATTATTTCTCTTTTAATAAGCCCTGTTGATAATATGGCTCATAACATGTTTTTCTGGTCTTTCAAGTTAAGGGAAAACAAACAGACTATTGTTAAAGCAGCGTACTGTTCCTAAATCTCTCCCTTCCATCTGAGAGCGTCACATCAAATAGGGAACTTCAGCAGCACCACTCTTACTGTCAGTGTAAAGGGTAAAAATATTTAGATTCATTTAGATTAGATCCATACTCGTAGGACCAGATCCACAAATTCTTCAATATTCTATGTTTTGTAATGGATTCCAATTTATCTGTCGTATTCTGCAACTCCGTCCATATTTTCCTAACTGCAGGAATCACAGGGCCCTACTTGAAACATTTTCAGCTGATTTGTTGTTTCCTTTAGGTCAGCAAGAAACATTGAGTCCAGAGGCTGTCTATCTGAGCTTCTGTAAGAAGTTCAGATGCCTGTTACAGTTACAAAGTAACAAGATACACAAACATAAATTTAGAATACATCAAAACAATGAGAAAAACATTTTTTTGCATTTATTGAGCAGCATTAAAAGTATACTTAACAAGCCAAAAAGGTTAAGGAACATCACTTTAAGTTAACCAGTAAATAAAACTTTTCAGGTTAGAGGAGGCGGGGTGAGTAGTGGAAATCTCTCTCAGATGAATGCACAGCAGAGGGCTACAAGTGCTAAGATAGATTGATCTCAGTTCAAAGGTTGAAGTCATCCATTCAGTCATAGTCAACATTTATGTTCCGTTATAGTTTTTATGTTATGAATAAGAATCAACCAATTCTGACATTTCTTCAACGTTTAGTTACTTCTACATGACCTGCATCGTGACTTTATGTTAAGCTAAAATAATCTCTTTTTCCACACATGATGTTCTTGTGATCTTTAAGTGTGCTGTGTTTTACTGGTCCTTAAGTGTTCTGGTTGTTTAGATGCTTGTGAATATATCTTAAGAGTATTTCTGTTAATGATCATATTCCCCAAGTTTAGACCTTTTGAAACAATCCATAACTAATTCATGTTAAGTAAACATTAGGTTATGAATAATGTGATAAGCTCAGAATAAATTGATGTAGCTACTGGCTGAGCTTCTACTGTGACTAACTGTATGTGCTCTCTTTCATACTATAGAATTGAAAACTGGCTCAGAGTTCATCTGTTTAGCTGTCTTTCTCCCCTAGATGAAGCCACTAAAGGGGCTATAACCATTAATGTTTCACTTTTCTTTCCTATGGTCAATGTAAGCAACAGTCCACTGTCTCTCCATGCTCATCCAGGAGGAGTGAAGGCTGCAAGCCATTGACTCAATGCAATCTGCTGGGTTTCCTTAGAAACCTTAGAGACTTAGACTTAGAGACTGCACTGTTTGATAACTAGGATCAATTGGAGTGTATGTACTTGATTTGGATTCCGTACAATTTTGATGGCATTGACTTTGTAGGTATTTTATCCACAGTTTTGTTTTCAAATTCCATTCTCTTCATGAGTTTGAACAAAGCTCTTGGAAAAGTTTCATTTTTCTTATTTGCTGTCTAATGAGACATTGGACAAGTCAAATCTCCCGAATAACAATTGGTCATTGGTGTCTGCTTCTCTTTCAGAAACTGCCAACCCCCTGTTTACATAAATAAATGTAAATATGTAAAGTCAAACCAATAACAAAAAATGTCCATTAGCAGAATCCTGCTGGTGGTGAAGTGTCTATCACAAACTACTTTAAATGTTTCTAACAATGTAAGCAACTCAAGAGAGTCCAATTAAACAGCGAGAAATAAGTTATAAATGCAGAATTTTCCAAAAGCAATTTTATTATTTTGAATACCTTTTAGGAAATACTTGAGACAACAAAAGAAAAATGCTAAGCTCAGATATCAGCATGCATATGAAAGGCAGCTCTGGGAGCAGCTCTATGGTGACAGATGGAAAGCACAGGCAAATACCTCCAGGGGTCTGACCTCATCAGAATTTAACTTTACCCCGAGAAGAAAAAGAGCCACTAGTGAAATTTTATGTGCCTGCATTTAAACACTAAAGAGCCCATAAACACTGTGTCATCTAAAAGGAGTACCCTTGGCTCTACACACACTTACCATTGAGAAATTAAAAAAACAGTTTCACAAAGGAACACTGCTGGTTGATGGCAGCCTTCTACAACCAGAACCTGTAGCTGAAAAAAAAAAAAAACTGGTTCAAGTGGAACCACACATAGCTGTTCCAGGATACCAGTTTCAAGGAAAGCCTTTACATCCACCCTTCATGGGACGGCTGACAGCATGATTAGCATGATTAGCATTAACGGGTGCAGCCTGTCTAATGCAGCTATTCCACACAGACTGATGTTTTCAACTCTTTATTTCTGTTCATTTTGATGATTTTTCACTTACAGCTTATGAAAACATGACACTTAAGATTAGAATATTAAATCAGACTAATAAAAAATATATATTTTAATACAGTAATGTGAGCTTAATGAAAAGTATGTTTAATACTCATGCTGTATATATAGCCTGACTGACAATCCACTTGTCCATCATCAGTTTAGTTAGTCTCATGGCCAAAGCAAAAAAGTCACCCTCATTGAGCATTTTAAACTACTGCACTATTTTTGGACCTATGCAGGTCCCTTATGGTTACGTTGAACAGTTACCTTTCATATGCAACCCTGAAAACTGATATGGGACCTGAGGACCTGGTAAAGCCCTTAGTTTTTGCCAACCAATCAGTCTCTGCTCTCCTCCACAGGTATGCTGTTGCCTTTTTACTTAGGATTATTTTGCCTGCACATTCCAACACTTACACACACATCCTCCACTCACACCACATATTTCACACGTCACATTAAAAACTTAGGGCTGCATGGTGGCGCAGTTGGTAGCACTGTTGCCTTGCAGCAAGAAGGTCCTGGGTTTGATTCCTGGCTGGGGGTCTTTCTGCATGGAGTTTGCATGTTCTCCCCGTGCATGCGTGGGTTCTCACCGGGTACTCTGGCTTCCTCCCACAGTCCAAAGACATGCCTGTTAGGTTAATTGGTCACTCTAAATTGCTCTTAGGTGCATGAATGAGTGTGTGCTTGGTAGTTTCTGTGTTGCCCTGCGATGGACTGGCGACCTGTCCAGGGTGTACCCTGCCTCTCGCCCATAGACTGCTGGAGATAGGCACCAGCTCCCCCACGACCCACTATGGAATAAGCGGTAGAAAATGACTGACTGACATTAAAAACGTCTTTTTTAAGCTTAGTACATTGTTTATAGGTGACGGGTCAGACAAAGAGCTCATCGCGGGACCCGGCCGGGCCAAGCCCAAACGAGAGACGCGAGGCCATCCCCCAGTGGGCCCACCACCTGCAGGGGTAACCGTGAGGGACCGGAGCAAAGAGTACTGGGTGGCGGACAAAGGTGGTGGACGAAGGTGGAGACCTCAGCGGCCCGATCCCCGGATGCTTAGGCTGGCTCTAGGGACATGGAATGTCACCTCGCTGGGGAGGAAGGAGCCTGAGCTGGTGCGGGAGGTCGAGAGATATCGACTAGAAATAGTCAGGCTCACCTCCATGCACGGCATGGGCTCTGGAACCCATTTCCTTGAGAGGGGTTGGATTCTCTTCTATTCTGGAGTGGCCCACGGGGAGAGGTGGCGAGCTGGTGTGGGTTTGCTTGTTGCCCCCCAGCTCAGCCGTCTCGTGTTGGGGTTTACCCCAGTGGATGAGAGGGTCGCATCCCTGCGCCTTTGGGTTGGGGATAGGTCTCTGACTGTCGTTTCGGCCTACGGCCGAGCAGTAGTGCAGAGTACCTGGCCTTCTTAGTGTCCCTGTCGGGGGACTTCAACGCCCACGTGGGAAACGACAGTGACACCTGGAGAGGCGTGATCGGGAGGAATGGCCTCCCCGATCTGAATCCAAGTGGTGTTTTGTTATTGGACTTCTGTGCTAGTCATGGATTGTCCATAATGAACATCATGTTCAAACATAAGGGTGTCCATCAGTGCACTTGGCACCAGGACACCCTAGGCAGGAGGTCAATGATTGACTTTGTTGTCGTATCATCAGACCTTTGGCCACATGTTTTGGACACTCGGGTGAAGAGAGGGGCTGAGCTGTCCACTGATCACCACCTGGTGGTGAGTTGGATCCGCTGGAGGAGGAGAAAGCCAGACAGACTTGGCAGGCCCAAGCGCAAAGTGAGGGTCTGCTGGGAACGCCTGGCGGAGCCCTCGGCCAGGGATGTATTCAACTCTCACCTCCGGGAGAGCTTTGACCAGATTCCGGGGGATGTTGGAGACATAGAGTCCGAGTGGACCATGTTCTCCGCATCTATTGTCGATGCTGCTGCCCGCAGCTGCGGCCGTAAGGTCTGCGGTGCTTGTTGCGGCGGCAATCCCCAAACCCGGTAGTGGACACCGGCAGTAAGGGTTGCTGTCAAGCTGAAGAAGGAGTCCTATTGGCTGTGGTTGGCTTGTGGGACTCCTGAGGCGGCTGACGGGTACTGTGAGGCCAAGCGTGCTGCAGCCCGGGCTGTGGCAAAGGCAAAAACCCGGGCCTGGGAGGAGTTCGGTGAGGTCATGGAGAAGGACTACCGGTTGGCCTCGAAGCGATTCTGGCAAACCGTCCGGCGCCTCAGGAGGGGGAAGCAGTGGTTCGTCAACACTGTTTATAGTGGGGGTGGGAGGCTGCTGACCTTGACTGAGGACATTATCGGGCGGTGGAAGGAGTACTTCGAGGATCTCCTCAATCCTGCCATCACGCATTCCCTGGTGGAAACAGAGGCTGGGGACTCGGGTTGGACTCTTTCATCACCCAGGCTGAAGTCACCAAGGTGGTTAAAAAGCTCCGCAGTGGCAAGGCTTCGGGGGTGGATGAGATCCGCCCTGAGTACCTCAAATCTCTGGATGTTGTGGATGTTGCGTGGTGGTTGGGGACAGTGCCTCTGAACTGGCAGACTGGGGTGGAGGTCCCCCTTCATAAGAAGGGGGACCGGAGGGTGTGTTCCAACTACAGGGGGATCACACTCCTCAGCCTCCCTGGTAAGGCCTACGCCAGGGTATTGGAGAGGAGAGTCCGGCCGATAGTCGAACCTCGGCTTCAGGAGGAGCAGTGTGGTTTTCGTCCTGGCCGTGGAACACTGGACCAGCTCTATACCCTCTACAGGGTACTCGAGGGTTCATGGGAGTTTGCCCAACTGGTCCACATGTGTTTTGTGGACCTGGACAAAGCATTTGACTGTGTCCCTCGTGATGCCCTGTGGGGGGTACTCCAGGAGTATGGAATCGGGGGCTCTTTATTTGGGGCCATCCAGTCCCTGTATGAGCGGAGCAGGAGTTTGGTACGCATTGCCAGCACTAAGTCGGAGCTGTTCCCGGTGCATGTTGGACTCTGGCAGGGCTGCCCTTTGTCACCGGTCCTGTTCATAACTTTTATGGACAGGATTTCTAGACGCAGCCAAGTGCCGGAGGGGGTCTGGTTTGGGGACCAGTAGATTTTGTCTCTTATTTTTGCAGATGATGTGGTCCTGCTGGCTCCCTCTAGCCAAGGCCTACAGCATGCACTGGGGCGGTTCGCAGCAGAGTGTGAAGCGGTTGGGATGAAGATCAGCTCCTCCAAGTCTGAGGCCATGGTTCTCGACCGGAAAAGGGTGGCTTGTCCTCTTCAGGTTGGAGGGGAGTTCCTGCCTCAAGTTGAGGAGTTCAAGTACCTCGGGGTCTTGTTCACGAGTGAGGGAAGAATGGAGCGGGAGATCGACAGATGGATCGGTGCGGCTGCCACAGTAATGGGAGCGCTGTGCCGGTCCGTTGTGGTGAAGAGGGCTGAGCCGAAAAGCAAAGCTCTCGATTTACCAGCCGGTCTACGTTCCTACCTTCATCTATGGCCATGAACTTTGGGTCATGACCGAAAGAACGAGATCCCGGATACAAGCGGCTGAAATGAGCTTCCGCTGTAGGGTGGCCGGGCACTCCCTTAGAGATAGGGTGAGGAGCTCGGCCATCCGGGAGTGGCTCAGAGTAGAGCCGCCGGGACCCACCAGGAGGAGGCCCAGGGGACGGCCCAGGACACGCTGGAGGGACTATGTCTCTCGGCTGGCATGGGAATGCCTTGGGCTCCCCCCGGAGGAGCTGGAGGAGCTGTCTGGGGAGAGGGATGTCTGGGCGTCTCTGCTAAGTCTGCTGCCCCCACAACCCGACCTGGATAAAGCGGAAGACGATGACGATATTACAAAATTTTAGAAACTGTAACCCAGATTGTATTACTGACCCCTGAAGGCTGACTTTAGGAGGAACACAGTGTTTTCACAAAAAAAAAAGGCAGATCAGGTCAGATTTTAGAGATCCATCTCTGTGATTGTTAAATCGGACTTCAAACACTGTATCTCCCCAAGAACTTCAAAAAAAACCACAAAATATCTGCATATTTAACTAGCAATAGCTAGAGATGCACCGAACAATTGGCCAGAAATCGGAACCGGACAATTTTCCCAGGATCAGATCTGATTGGTGGTCAGCAGGTCAAATATTGAATAGTCTTTATTTTTTTATTATTTATTAAAGGCATCAAACAAAAACCTTTCACCATGTTTGGTCTATGAACAAATCAACTAACAGAATGTACTTTGAAACATTTTTTTCTATAAAATGACATGAATGTGACCAAACATATGTACTGAGACATAAATACGGATAATCTTTGGATAATGTTTTTTTTTTATCTCATTATATGCTCTAGCCCTTGAAAAAAAATAAGCAGAATCGGTCCGAATTAAAATCAGCTGGTCAGACCTTTAAAAAAAAACTGGATATTGGAATTGTCAAAGAAAAGCCTGATTGGTAGATTACCATCAACAGCAAAACCTTAGACACATAGACACACATGGAACTAAAAATACAGTGCCTCTCCTACAGGGCCCTGATGTGATTCACCTTTACAAGCAGCAGATTAACAAATCTGATATATTTCATAGCATCACTGTGTATTACTAAACAACAGATGTACTGTATTTGAAAATATTTTGTACAATTGATATATTGTACAAAAGATATATTCTATACCCAAGAAAAATCACTCAAGATGTTCTAGTGGCTTATGGAGGTCTGGTGTCTAACTAAAACATTGCTCCCTTGGCCATCACATATTTATAATAGAAAAATGTAACAGTTGTGCTTTACAAGTCATAATTCAGACCTCTGGAACACAGCCTTGGCTGTGCTTTGATTTTGAGGAAAATGGATGGCCAGCACACAATAAATCACTTTCACTCAGAATAAATTGTCGTAGTGTGGATCAAATTTCTTTTTCTCTTCGAAGAGCACAAAGACCCACTACTGCCATAGCTGCACAGCTCCTTAGCTGCTGGAGAAGTTTTGAAAGCATACGCAGAGCAGTGTACACAGCAACAATAGCAGCCTTTTTGTGACACAGATAGTAATCTCTGGCTACAACAGTGCATTAAAGCAACATCTGCTCAACATCACCTCACAGAGCAGCCAAATATGCAGAGAGAAGTCAACACGCTGGGACAGCCAAGCACAGAGGCAATCCTTATCTTGAACGTTAAAGGCTCAGGTTCATTTTAAAGTCAAGGACCAAAAACAAATAAAAAAACAGAAAAAGACTCACCTCCAGAGCCTCAAAGCTGACAAAGCCTGTGATGGAGAAGCCATCAATGATGTCCTCCTCAGCAGAAGTAGATTCTTTTCGCTTCCTCCGCGGTGGACGAGGCCGAGACGAGGAGGGATCCCGTTCAGAGTCAGAGGAAAGTCGAAACACTGAGCCTTTAATGTGGTTGCTCCTCATCCCATTTGATCTCCTTTCCCGATCCCTCTCTGACCTCGACTTTCTCTTTTTCCGCAGGCCGCTGGATCGAGGTCCGTCCACGTCCTTCATGGCGTACATCCAAATAAACTCAACTCCCTGAAGGGCTCGAACCCTTGAGTGAAAAGTCTCTACAGACAAATCTCTACAATATCCCAGAAATTAGTGTCAGTCAGTTAGATCCAGGGTAAATATCCAAGAGATAAAGCCGGTTAAAGGAAATTCCAAATTGCATAAAGTCAATCAATCGAGCCAGATTCCACTCTAAGATCCACAAAGGCCGTCGATCAAATCCATCATGCTATCACCAAGCTCCCAATTCCATCAGAGGAGGGGCTCTTCAAGTTAAAGCAAATGTCTGTTCAGTGAACTTATTCCTCCATAGTAAGATGAGCAGGTGCTGCCACATTGTTCTTCTCTGACTAACACCTCCAGCCCAGGGACCGCAAACTCACACCTGCAAAAATCAAGACAGAAAAGATGAGTGGGAGAGCATGACTTTGTAATATATTCACTCGGCAAAGGTCAACAATGCATTTAGTCAATGAGTCACTGTTGTAAAGGTGCTGCATGCTACGCTCAAGGCTTTTGCTACCGTGTACAATGCAGTATGAATGTTTTATACGGACAGTTAAAATCAAATCCAGTGAGTAAACTCTTGTTCCTCACACTACCAGGTCTTTGAGCTCAGAAAAGAGATTGTAATGTGTCAGTTTTAATTGTTAGAGCCTTTGCCAAACTGGATGTTCATAAATTGTACCCTCTTTCACAAAATAAAGGTCGCTCATAAACCCACAGCAATGAGATTCTTTCCTGCCTCTGGTCACCTAAATCACCAATCAACCCACATGCATCATGCACAGATGAGAGCTTCCAAAGACGAAGCCAGCATCGCAGAACAAAAGGAGATGTGGAGTGGAAGTCAATAGAGGGGGCAACTGTGGTTTAGTCAGAAGAGTAGCTGTCTTGCAATCAGAAGGTTGGGGGTTTGATTGCAGCTTTCTCCACCACATGTATACATATACATCCTCTTGCGAGGTGCGGCATTAAAACCAAAGCTGCCAACAGATTGGTATATCAAGGTTTGTGAGTTTGGCTTGGTGGATGAGAGTCATAGAATAAAAGTGCTGTGTGAGGACAGTATGACTAAAAAACTGCTACATAGGTTTGGTTCTTTTACTATATAGAGTGGTAATCATAACATATTTGTCGGACATCTCTCATTCCAAAGAGTTAAATGTTGTAGCTGTGTATAATTACTTTCTAGCATAACCGTAATTGAAGAAACTACCATTGGCTGAAAACCTCCCTGCCCAGGGCATAACCTCTTATAAGGAATTTTTGAAAAAATATAAATACCTCGTACTTTATAACTACTTTAGGATTACCAATGTAGACTTTCAGAAAACACACTGAGACTAAATCCTGGCTTTAAGTGTTCTGTGAAAGAGACTTTCTAATGAGGAACTTTCTTGAACTAGAAAAGGAATACTTCTCCAAAGGTTCTAAAACACATTTGCTTTTATTTATGACATGCCACTGTTAGCATTCTGACAGCTTGGTATTTACCAAAGTTTAAAGAATTTATGGTTTCAAAGCTGCTAAAAACTGTTATCATACAATTTCCATGGTTTAAAATAATTTCAATGAGATTCCAAAGCATTATGTGACTAATTTTTTCCAGCTGTATAAACCATACAGTAACCCAGCATTTCCCCATCGCCAACCTGTTGCTGCACATTACTGGTCCAAAAGCCCACACTTGTGGTGGCCAAAAGAAAGATAAATTTAGCTGTTTGAAAACAAGTCTGTTCCTGAAAGGTGTGTAAAATCATCGAGGGGTATCCATCACTCTAACTAAAATAATGCTGCTAAGGACTGCAGTTGGAAAGGTGCAAAGAGGACGTCTAATCATGACCAAGTAAAAGCCTGACTGCAGACTCACTACTCGAGGAGACAGGTTGGATTTTGTTACTCTATAGAGAACAAAACAGCAGGTGGGGATATCTTGCAGAATAAACTTTTCACAACTACAGCATATTTTTATAAGTCTATATTTTGAAATCAGAATGAAAAAAGATGTCATGAAAAAGTATTTCTTCAATAACCAATATCCTATTTTAGAAGCTGCATTTCTGTTTTTATATAAAAGATAGATCATATTTTTGTAGATGCCATGATAGTATGGTATTTTTACTCAAGGTTACCATTCCGTAACAATTTCATGCCTTTGCATGCCTAAAATCAAAATAACTATACTGGCAGATGTTCTTAGATATACAACTAAAACACTTGCAGTTAAATTCTTTGCATAATTTGCTTGACAATTAGATTATTTAGATATCTGTCAGTGTCCTGTATCTTTACATGATATATTTAATATTAAAGATAAACCTCAAGGATTTCAGGCCAAACATTAGCTCCTAACATTATCTGATCGGCAGTTTCAAAGTCATTCTTGAATAAAACACATTTGACTTGGGGTTGACAGGAAACAATAATACAATTCACACATAATGAACACCTCTGTTGTTTTTCTTGTATTTCTGTCATCTAGCAATGAAATAAAGAATTAAAGAGAAATGAAATCCAGACAAATGCCATGACCCTTTAATAAAGTCATTCTGCACTGAACCACACAGCTCAGCAGTGCATACCTTCACTGTGTGACACTGAAGGCATCTGGATTGCTTTATGACATTACTCAGCAACATTCAACAGCTTGCAAGCCTATTTTCAGTCGTTCTCAAGAATTAGCCAATGCTGTAGTAATAAACCAACAAAAATCATTCTGATATTGTTGTATAAAACACATACAGATACTTAATGCATCCAAGAATAATAATTCTGATTCATTATATCACTCAAATAGTAGTGAGCAAAGATGACTGAAATCCTGAAAACTTAAAGCTTTTCTAAAGGGTCCCTCACAGAAATAGCTTGGAACAAAGAGGAGACATATCTCCCTGCATCACCAGACAAACCAGAACCGATTTGTCTCAGTCAACCATCATCTCCAACTTTACATGACAGCCAGTGTGACCAAGGAGACAATGCAATGTAGCTCATCTGGAATTCTGCAGCACATGCACACACACTCTGCTACAAACGTTCAGTTTTAATATTAAAAAAAATATTCATAACAAAGGCACATCTAATAAACCATCATGCAAACGTTTAAAGATGCAGGGACCATTGAATGACATTCTTTCATGTAGTTATGTCAATCTAAAAAAAACAAAAAACATCTAATGCACCTTTAATGTAACGTCACCATTTTTAAAACTATGCATAACCCTAAAGCCTCGTGCCGACACTCATCTGGTGACACGCACATCCTACACAAACAGCAACCAGTACATTGCTTATCTGAAACAAACTGTGCTCCAGCACTCTCCCTGGCTTTTCCTCCTCAGTGGAGACTCTTTGCCTCGTCTTCACTCACAGTCCCTTTTTGTCCGCCTGTGCTGTCAGTACAGATCTCTGGCTCTGTAACACAGTCCAGCCTACAGCAGCGGCAGCAGCACCGGACTGGCACTGCTCCGGCTCCCTCTCTAAGCCTCATTTTCCACTATAAGAACACACAACAAAAGCAAGCCTGTTTTTTGAGCTCCAAAACACGTCATGCAAAACCAAGAAATGCAAACCCTTGCGAGTGAGGAAGGGACCGTCCGGACAAGTTGAAGGCCTTTGGTCAGAAGAGGAAAAAAATAGATAACGCACAAGAAGGTTTGGAGCTGGCGAAATAAATCCCGCAAAGGAAAACCATAGGGCACCTCCTCCTCCTCCTCTCCCCAGATCCGAGCTTCAGGATCCCGGAGAAGGGAGACCGGGGCGCAGTGATACTGGCGATGCCGCAGTGCCGCTTTACAGGCTGAGCGCTTCCTCCTCGGCGCAAATAGTGCTGCCTCTGGACACACGTTGGGTCACAATTTAGACGAGTATAGCAACAGCAGCATGTAACTGGTGTCATAGCCAGAGGTTCCAATGAGATACAGTGGATATAAGGCTTTTTGACTTCGGAATCCATATCTGTCAAGAACACTAAAAAAGTAGTAATAATTGCGAATACAACAATACGACAGTACAGGTGTGAAGTTTGTAATACTACTGTGTATAAAAATAATTTATTTTACTATTTAAAAATGGTAGGGATTTTTTAATCACTCACTTTGTGAACTTCTCTTTCACATAAGAAAAGTTTAGTTGCTGTGCTATATATATTCATATTCAGAATCAGAATCAGCTTTATTGCCAAGTTTGTACATACAAACAAGGAATTTGACTCCGGTACACTTTGCTCTTTGGTTTTGTTTTTGCATTACAGAATATACATATTTACAATGTACAATATACACGTATATAAATAAAAGGGTGCATTTGCAACATCTGTATGCTGTTGTTCTGTACTCTATTGAATGTTCATCAGAGAAACAGCCTGGGGGAAGAAACTGTCTCTGTGGCGGCTGGTTTTAGTGAACAGTGCTCTGTAGCGGCGGCCTGAAGGTAAAGCTCTGAACAGCTCCTGACCCTAGACCTGTATAAGTCCTGGTCTAGGGTCAGGACTGACAATTATTCGATTGTCATATTAAAATTACCTTTCTAAACTAACCTTTAAGCATACATTTCCTTAAGCCCACATTTCTGCATTAAAATGTTGTTTTTTATTGGTCTGATGCAATATTGTAATCTTAAACGTCTTGTTTTTATTAGCTGTAAGGGAGAAATCATCATAATTAACAGAATTACAGGCTTTAAAATATCAGTCTTTGTGTAAATAGTCTATATAATGTGTTTTACTTAGTGAATTGAGTTAGTAAAAATAAATGAACCTTTCAGTAATATTCTAATTTATTGAATATGACTGATTGTAATTTGTTATTATCAAAAAAAAAGCTGCATTTCTGTTATTTTCATCAAAAGATGAAAATAAAAGAGAAAATATGTGCAATAAATGTAAGCAAATTCCCTTTTCATAATATCCCAGTGATACTGGAATATTCAAGAAGTTGTACAGAAGCACCAATAAACTAGTCAGAAATCAGAATCAGCCACATTTTCATTGATTGGTTCTGATCATTGATAAGCAGGTTAAATACAAAAAAATACATCAAAATTTTGTTTCCCCTATTCGTTATGTCTGGCTAAAAAAAGGACTGAATACATGAAATAACAGAATATACCTCGATGTTCCTCAAAAAAACAGATCAAGGTTGGGGACATAGTCTTTGATCCAGTGATACTGGCAATGCAGCAGCGTTTCTATATAGACAAAAAACGTCCTACTTGGCCCAAATCTACCTACTTCTTTTCTGCTCTGTTTCTAATAAGATACAGTAAATATAAGGCTTTAAAAGTCTGGCATAAATGATTATTTTCCACGCATATTTGTCAAGAATGCAAAGAAGGAACAATAATGGTAACTAATTGTGACAATATATGTGGAACTAAGTTCGTAACAACAGTAGTGGTATGTTAAAGGGACAGTTCTGTAAAGTTATCAGTAATCCTCAGAGTGGTGGGAAGCTAACAAGCAGTTTTGAACACCTGGTTTCATTCCTGACTATAACCACCTGAGTAGGCAAACAAGAACTTTTCTGGACCCCTGCAGTTTGCTTGTTGCCACGGAGTTGGAGTTGAAGATGCCATCATGCACCTGCTTCAACAAACCCACTGTCAGCTGGGCAAAGCCAGTAGCACTTTGAGGATCATTTTCTCTGATTTTTTGAGTACATTTAACACAATTTAACTGATTTTCTTAGTCAGAAACTCCAGAAAACACAAGTGGAGGCTTCAAAGATCGGCTGAATAAATGACCACCTGACAA